>NW_008338533.1:7034847-7037920 GCF_000622305.1 Nannospalax galili | reverse complement strand
TGACCTTGTTTCCTGAGCAATTGATGTCCAGTTTAGAAAATCCTTTCCTAGTGCCTATATTTTGTAGGATATTGTCAATGTGTTTTTCTAACAGTTTCAGAGTTTCAGGTTTCTCATTGAGGCTTGATCCATTTGGATTTGACTTTTGTGCAAAGTGAAAGATAAGGATCTGGTTTCATTTTTCTACAGGTGGAGATCCAGTTTTGCCAGCACCATTTTATGAACATGCTGTCTTTCCTCCAGTGAATGTTCTTGGCCCCTTTGTCACATATCAGGTGGCTACTCATATTTGGGTTTCAGTTTTGTTCCATTGATCTATGGCTCTATTTTTGTGCCAGTACCATATTGTTTTTATGACTATAGCTCTGTAGTACAGCTTAAAATCTGGTATAGTAATACCTCCGGCATTGCTCTTAGTTCTCAGGGTTGTTTTGTCTATCCGAAGTCTTTTGTGCTTCCATATGAATCTTAGGATAGTTTTTTTTTTCCAATTCCGTGAAAAATGTCATGGGGATTTTGATTGGCATTGCATTGAATCTATAAATGGCTTTTGGTAGGATGGTCATTTTCACAATATTAATTCTCCCAATCCATGAGCATGGGAAGTCCTTCCATCTTCTGATGTCTTCCTCAATGTCTTTCTTTAAAGATTTAAAATTTCCATTGTAGAGCTCTTTAATGTGTTTGGCCAGGTTTATTCCAAGATATTTTATTTTATTTTTTTGCGGCTATTGTGAAAGGGTGTGTTTCCATGTGCTCTTTCTCTGATTACTTGTTATTTGTATATAGAAAATCTACTGACTTTTGTAGATTAATTTTTAACCTGCCACTTTACTGAAAGTGTTAATCATTTCTAGGATTTTTCTGGGAGAATTTTTGGTGTCTCTTAGATATAATATATTTTGTGCAAAAAAGGATAATTTGATCTCTTCTTTTTTAATTTGTACTCCTTTAATTTCCTTCTCTTATTGCTCTGGGAAGAGTTTCAAGCACTGTATCAAAAAGGACTGGAGATAGTGGACATCCTTATCTGGTTCCTGATTTTAATGGAAATGCTTACAGTTTTTCTCCATTTAGAATGATGTTGGCTGTGGGTTTGTTGTATATGGCTTTAACTATATTGAGGTATGTTCCCTCCAGTCCAATCCTCTCTAGGACTTTGAACATAAATGCATGTTGAATTTTGTCAAAGGCCTTCTCTGCATCTATTGGGATGACCATGTGGTTCTTGTCTTTGAGTCCATTTATATGGTTTATGGTGCTTATTGAGTTATGTATATTGAACCATCCCTGCATGTCTGGAATAAAGCCACTTGATCATGGTGGATGATCTTTCTGATGTGTGTCTATATTGCAAGAAATTGTTGAGAAATTTTGCATCTGTGTTCATTAAGGATATGGGTCTATTTTCTTTTTTAGTTATATCTTTACCTGGTTTTGGTATTAGAGTGATGCTGGCTTCATAGAAGGAATTTGGAAGTTCTCCCCCTGTTTTTATCTTTTTGAATAAATTAGCATGTAGATCTACTTTAAATGTCTAATAGAATTCTGCTGTAAATCCATCTGGTCATTGGGAGGTTTTGTATTACTTTTTCAATTTCTTTTTGTGTTATGTTTCTGTTTAAGCTGTTCATCTCTTATGGGTCTGTTTAAGCTGTTGATCTCTTCTTGGTTTAGTTTTGGTGATTGTCATGATTTTAGATACCAATCCATTTCTTTTAGATTTTCAAATTTAGTAGCATATAGGTTTTTTAATTATTATTATTATTTTTTCTTTCTTTTTTTTTCTTTACCCTCTGGATTTTTATTCAATTTCAAGATAACTTAATAGAGATAAAAACAGTAATCATAGAAAAATCCTTCAAAAACATAAATTGATTTTATCAGCGAAGCAATCATTTTTAAATGATTTGTTGGTAATTTCATACATGCATACAATGTATTTTGATCATATCTACCCCTCCCCACTTCCCTCCTCCAACTCCTCCTGGACACTCTGCCCAATTCCTCTCCCAAAGTCAAATCCTCTTCTGTTTTCTACCAGAGTCTGATTAATGCTTCCTACACGTGAATGAGTATAGGGATTTCCCCTACAGCATGGGCAACCTATCATCTATCATGGGTCACTTCTCAGAAGAAAACTAACTCTCCCTCCCCCAGAAACCATCAACTGCCAATAGGTCCTCATCTGGAGACAGAGTTGTGAGCCCTCCGCCATCCATGATGGACTCTTAACTGGCTTGATCTTGTACAAGTTTTTATTTTTGGCAATTTTGGGCATATAATGTACTATGATCATATTCACCCCCATTATCCTCTCGTAACTCCTCCCCATCCTGCTGCCCCTTTTCCTAGCCAATTCCCATCCTCCTTTCATCATGCTTTTTAAAACATCCTTATAAAACCAATAAGTATTTTAAATATTGTAGGCTTGAATAGGACTAGGTTAACTATACCTCAGCATCTTTCAAAATATACTTTATTTCCCAAATTTACATTAGCCTGTGCTCTAGTAACAGTTGGTGATCTCTGCCATGAGTTCAAGTTCATTTTCATCATCTATGGAAAGCTTCTAGGGCACATGATAACCCTGGAGATTAAAAGACTCTGCCTCTATCCACTCTATAGGGAAAGATTCCCATTCCTTGCCTTTTCTTTGCATTGGTTTTCTGCTGTGTTTTGGATATGAAGTGTTGCCGGCCCCCAAAGGACTCATGTGTTCAAGTTTTGGTCCCCAGCCTGTGGCCCTATGGAAATGGGATTCGAAGGTGGGGATGCTGACTTCATTAGTAGATCAATGCCTTGTGCTGGTATTCACCTGGTTCTACCCTGAATTTGCTTTGGAATCTTCTGCAAAACGATGTGTTTCTGGGCTCCATGTCTTCACCCTTGTCCTGGTTCCTGGAGTAATGTCTGTTTGCATACTTATTTATCAGAGTCTGATCCTAGGATCCACATATGAGGGAGAACATATGTCGATTTTTTTTCTGAGATTGTGTTACTTCGTATAACAGTTTCTAGTTCCATCCATTTACCTGCAAATTTCATGATTTCATCTTTCTTTACTGCTGAG
>NW_008338533.1:7028484-7030847 GCF_000622305.1 Nannospalax galili | reverse complement strand
GAGAGCTGCGCTATAGACTTACCCCAAGAGGTCTGAGGATAGTAGTGCAGGCTAGGAGAGTTAGCCGGTGGTGCGGAAGCAGGAAGCAGCTGAGAGGTGAGGGCGGGGCCAGGACCAGAAGTGGTGCTCCTGGAGCCCAAGAAAGGGACTGGATTGCTCTGGGTGAGAAGAGTCAGGAAGCAGTATTGGTTCCCCAGGTGTCCCAAGACTAGAGGCCCCAAGACTAGGAATGGCGCAGGGCCCAAACTAGGAGTATAGAACGGCGGGGGAGGGGATGGAAGGGTGAATATTGCTTAGGGAGTCCCGGCGCGGAGAGCTGCGCTATAGACTTACCCCAAGAGGTCTGAGGATAGTAGTGCAGGCTAGGAGAGTTAGCCGGTGGTGCAGGCCCAGGGAAGCAGCGAGAGGTGAGCTGTTCTGGATCTT
Source organism: Nannospalax galili (assembly GCF_000622305.1). Taxonomy (NCBI): domain Eukaryota; kingdom Metazoa; phylum Chordata; class Mammalia; order Rodentia; family Spalacidae; genus Nannospalax; species Nannospalax galili. The sequence goes on along the minus strand of NW_008338533.1, from coordinate 7,030,421 downwards.
TTTGGTGTCTCCTGTGATGTTCCCCTTTCATCTCTGATTGTGTTGATTTGGAGGTGCTCTTTCTTTCCAACTGGGCTAAGGATCTGTCAATCTTATCTTTTTGAAGAACCATCTCTTGGATTTGTTGATTCTTTTTATTCTTTTCTTTCTTTCTATTTCATTTACTTCTGCTCTGATTTTTGTTATTTCTTCTTGTCTGCTGTGTTTGGGTTTCATTTGTTGTTGCTTTTCAAGTGTCTTGCATTACAATGTTTAGTCATTTATTTGTGTTCTTTCTGATTTTATTTTATTTTTTTTTGGTCTTTTTGAGACAGGGTTTCCCGAGCCAATGAGAAACAGACATGACCTATCAATGGACCAATGGGACACTGGGAGGGGGGGATATAAGGGAGCCCCATAGCTGCAATAAATGAGTCTGCGGCTGCTCGCATTGCCTGCTTCTCACCTGACTCCCGGAGTCTGTGTCATGACTCTGCACTGACTTTACCCCTGCCCGGAGGGCCCTAGGACACCCGCAACAGTGTTGTATTGTCCTTTTCATTTAATTCTGGAATACTTTTATTTCTTTTTTTAATTTCTCCTTAGACCCATTCATCATTCAGGAGTGTGTTGTTTAATCTGCATGTGTTCATGTAGTTAGTAGGGTTTCTTCAGGTGTTGATTTTAAGCTTCATTGCATTGTGGTCTCATAGAATGCATGTTCTATGTATGAATTATTTTTGTATTTCTTGAGACTTGTTTTGTGCCCCAGTATATGGTCGATTTTGGAGAAAGTTTCATGGGGCAGTGAATAGAAAGTATATTCTTTGGTACTTGGGTGGAATATTTGGTAAATGTCTGTTATACCATTTGGTGTATGGTATTGTTTAATTCAGATGTCTCTCTGTTAACTCTCTGCCCTGTTGACCTAATGGGGTATTGAAGTTCCCTATTATTAATGAGTTGGGATTAATCTGGGTCTTAAAGTCCTGTAGTTTTGTTTTTATGAAGTTGGGTGCACCAGAATTTGGTGAATATATGTTCATGGTTGTAATATCTTCTTGGTCAATTGTTCCTTTGATCAGAATGAAGTGGCCCTCTTTATCTCTTCTGATTAGTTTTAGTTTGAAGTCTATTTTTTTAGATATTGAAATTGCAACTCCTGCTTTTTTCTTAGTACCATTTGCTTGGAATATTTTTTCCCATCCTTTCACTTTAAGGCAGTGCTTGTCCTTGAAGGTGAGATGGGTTTCTTGTAGAGAGAAAAAAGTATTTTTTTTTCTTAATCCATTCAACTAGCCTGTGTCTTTTGATTTAGTTTTAGTTTGAAGTCTATTTTTTTAGATATTGAAATTGCAACTCCTGCTTTTTTCTTAGTACCATTTGCTTGGAATATTTTTTCCCATCCTTTCACTTTAAGGCAGTGCTTGTCCTTGAAGGTGAGATGGGTTTCTTGTAGAGAGCAAAAAGTATTTTTTTTTCTTAATCCATTCAACTAGCCTGTGTCTTTTGACTGTGGAGTTCAGTCCATTTGTATTTAAAGTTATTAATAAAAGATGTGTATTGATTCCTGTCACGTTGATTTCCATTTGCATTCTTGGTCTAACTGTGTGTTTCCTCAGTTATACCTTTCTCTTACCCCTTGGGTATAGTCATTCCTTTCTTCATCTCTGTGTATTGCTTCATGAATTCTCTGAACGGCTGGTTTTGTGGACATGAATTCTTTCAACTTACTTATGTCATGAAAGAGTTTTCTTTCCCTTTCAACTATGATAGACATTTTGTGTGGGTAAAGTAATCTGGGTTGGCATCTGTGGTCATTTAGAACTGGGAATACTTTGGTCCACGCTCATCTGATTTTCATAGTTTGCACTGAAAAGTTGGCTGTAATTCTGATGGGTTTTCCTTTATATGTGACTTGTTTTTCTTTTGCAGCTCTCAGTATTGTCTCTTTCTTC
>NW_008338533.1:7017841-7028436 GCF_000622305.1 Nannospalax galili | reverse complement strand
CACATCTTTCTTTTCCGGCCCTATCTATTTGGTTCTATGTGCTTCTTGAATTTGTATGGGCATGTCTTTTTTTAATTTTGGGAAATTTTCTTCTACAATACTGTTGAAGATCTGGTCCATACCTTTATCCTGAGATTTTTTTCCTTCCTGTATGCCTATGATTTGTAATTTTGGCCTTTTTATGGTGTCACACAATTCCTGCATGTTCCATTCTTGTTTTTTATTAAATTTTTCATAACCTTTGCTTGAGTGGTCTAATTTGTCCAGTTTATCTTCCAGTCTTGATATTCTGTTTTCCATTTCAATCATCCCATTGGTAAGGCTTTCTCTGGTTGTTTTTAATTGGCTTACTGAGTGTTTCACTTCCTTCTTCATTTCAGCCTGAGCATTCTTCAATGTTTCTCTTTTCTGAATTCACTCAGAAGTTTATCCGTATTTTCTTTTAGTTCTTTTATTTGTTTGTATATTCTTTAAATTCATTGAGTTCTTTTATCATATTTATAATTGTTCTTTTGAATTCCATGTCCTGTGTTATATCTAACAGGTTCTCACTGTACTCCTCTACAGGACTGTTGGTACTTGGTGGTGATATATTATTTGGGTTTTTCATGTTATTGTTTTTTCACTGTGACTTTGGGATGTGGATTTCTTTGGTAGTTTCTGATTCTTGTGTGAGACTCAATCCTTCCTTTGTTAAGTTTAGGTCTGTTTCTGTTTGTACACTTTATATGCCTTTGTGTTTTACTTGTTGGGTATGAAAAGCTAGTTGGTCTAGGCTTCAGGTTCTCTCTTTTGATTTTATATTGGAGGGGCCAGATGACTTTAGTCCTGTTGCTCATGAGTTCCCACAGAGGTCCAAGTATTATGAGGATCAGATGCTCTCAGGTTCCCTCCTAAGGTCTGGGTCCCTCTAGTCAGCAAGCACAGTACAATTTGGGAGGCTTGCTAGGTAAAGGTAGGATTCAGGTCTCTCAGGCAGTCAGGGAATGAGGCTGGTTTCAGGAATCCAGGGCAAGCAGGGAAGGAGGCTGGTCCCAGAAATCCCAGGCAGGTTAGGGGTGGGGAAAGCCAGAGATGAAGGCTGGTCTCTGGTATGCAAATGTAAGTTGAGGGTGGGGGCAGGATGTGAAGTTTCTAGGGAACTAGAGTGAAGAATTGAGTTGGTCTGAGTGCAAAGGATCAGGAAGCAGTGGGGAATCTAGGCCAAATGGGTAGTCCAGTGGTCTGGGTGCCAAGAGAAGTGGGCCAGTGCCCAGGGTTAGAAGAAGAAATAAGGTGTGTTAGCTGGGAGATTGAATCAGATTGTGGGAGTCAAGCTGCAATAGGCAGGGTCAAACTACCAGGGAAGGAAGCTGGCCTCAGGAATCCCAGGCAGGGTAGGGGTGAGGATAGTCTGGGACAAAGGCTGGTCTAGGTATGCAAAGGTAAGATGTGGGAAGGGACAGGCTTTAAGGGGTCCAGGGGACTAGACTGAATAATTGGGTAGATCTGGGTGCTAAGGATCAGGAAGCAGTGGGGAGTTTGGGCCAAGAGGGTAGTCCAGAGGTCTGGGGTGCCAAGAGAAGAGGTGGGCCAGTGCCCACCTAGGAGGAGAAAGAGGATGTCAGGGCTGGAGTTTAAATCAGGTTATGGGAGTCAAGGTGCAATAGGTGAGGTCAGTCTTACCAGGGAAGGACCCTGGCCTCAGGAATCTTATTTATTATTTTTATTTTTATGTGTGTGAGTATATTGCCTGAATGTAGGTAGGCATACCTATGTTGTTCAATTCCGCCCAGAGGTCAGAAGAGAGAGTCAGAGCCCCTGGAACTGGATTTACAGATGATTGTTAGCCACCATGTGGTACTGGGAATCGAACCCGGTTCCTCTGAAAGAGCAGCCAGCGCTCTTAACTACTGAGTCATCTCTCCAGCCCTGTCTTTTTTTTTTTTTTTTAAATGTTACTTAATTATTTATATTTTATATGCATGAGTGTTTTGCCTACATGTGTATAAGTGCACCACATGTGTGCAATGCCCATGGAGGCCAGAAGAGAGGACATTGGATTCCCTGGAACTAGAATTATGGATAGTTGTTAGCTACCATGTGGGTGCTTGGAACTGAACCCAAGTCCTCGTCAAGAACAGTCAGTGCTCTTAACCACTGAGCCATTTCTCCAACTCCTCTTTTATTTTTTTCCTGAGGACTGAACCCAAGACCTTGTATTTTGGAGGCAAGCCCTCTGCCACTGAGCTGAATCCCACCCCCACCCAGCTGTTGTAAATAGTGCAGCAACCAACATGGATGTGAAAGGAGCTCTGTGGTATGTTGACTCAGAGTCCCTAGGCTCTGTACCCAATGGTGCTGTAGCTCATTCTACTTTTGTTCTTTGATTTTTAGAACTTCTGTCTGGAGTTTGAGAGTGGCTAACCTTGCTTGCACTCCCGCCAGGAGTGTATAACTGCTCCTCTTTCCCCACATCTTCCTCAGCATGAATTGTTTGCTTTCCTGATGATGTCATTCTGACTGGGTTGAGATGGAGTAAAGCAGTTTTAATTTGCATTTTCCCAATATCTAAGGATGTTGAACACTTTTTTAGGTTTTCATTGGCCATTTGTATTTCTTCTTTGTCCATTAGCCCATTTACTGATTGGATAATTTAAATATTTTTGGGGTTTTAATTTCTGTAGTTATTTATGTGTCCTGCATATTAATTCTTGTGTAATGAATATTTGACAAAGATTTTTTCCCCCATTATGTAGGTCATCTCTTTATTATGGTGATCTTCCTTAGTTGTACAAAAGATTTTAACTTGATGTAATACCATTTATCAATTTTTGGAATTATTTCCTGTGCTATTGGAGTTCTATCCAGGAAGTCTTGCTTATACCTTGAAGAGTGTTGTTTATGATTTCCATAAACAGTTTCAAGGTTTCAGGTCTTACATTAAAGTATTTGTTTCATTTTAATTGTTTTTTGTGTAGGATGAGAAAAATGGATCTAGTTTCATTCTGCATGTGGACGTCCAGTTTTTCCAGCACCGTTTGTTGAAGTGGTTATCTCCTTCCCAGTGTGTGTTTCTGCAACTTTGTAAACAGAGGGCTGTAGGTGTGAGGGTTTACTCTTGGGTCCTCTGTTGGATTCTAGTGTCTTCCTTCCAGTAGCGTACAGTTTTTGTTGCTATGGCTTGGTCATGTAATTTGAGACCAGGTATGGTGAGACTTTCAGTCTTGCTCTTTGTGCCTTGGATATTGGGGTTGTTATTCGATTCTGTATTAACTTTGTCTTTTTTTTTCTTTTTGTGAGGAAGGACATTGGAAGTTTGAGGGAGGTTTCATTGGTTCTGTATATTGCTTTCAGTAATATCATCATTTCCACAGTATTAATTCTACCAGTCGATGAACCTATCAGGTCTTTCCATCTTCAGTATTAAAGTTTGATTGTAGAGGTCTTCCGCATTCTTGGTTAGGGTTACTTGTAAGTATTTTATTTATTTGGAACCTCCTGTGACTGGGGTCTTTTCCTAATTTCTTTCTGGGCACGTTTGTATTGGTATATAGAAAAGCTACCAGGGTTTGCATGTTGAATTTTGTATCCTGCTACTTTTCTAAAAGTTTTTATCAGTTCTATGCATTTTCTTCTGGAGGTGTTACTGCCTTGTAAGTATAGAGTAATGACGTCTGCAACTGAGGACCCCATGGCTTCTTGCCTGTGCACTTCATATGTAAGCAAACGGTAATGGCGACTGCAGATGGGGACACTGTGGGTTCTCCTCATTTTTCTTTCTCATCTTATCTCTCATTGTCCCGTTACAACTCGTACTGCATTGAATAGGAGCAAAGAGCATGGGCATCCTTGCCTTACCCTTATTTTAGAGGAAGTGCTTTCTTTCCCCTCATTCAGGATAATGTTGGCTATGGGTTTGTTGTGTACACAGCTTTTGTTATGCTGAGCTGTATTTCTTCTATTCTTAATCTGTTCTGAGTATTCATCATGAAGGAATGATGAACTTTGTTGAAAGCCTTTCTGGCATCCACTGAGGTGGTCATGCAGTTCTGTCCTTATATCTACTTATGTGCGGTATCACATTTATTGGTTTGTGTGTTAAACTACCCTTGCATCCCTGGGGTGAAACAACTTGGTCATGGTGCATAAGCTTTGTAATGTGTTCTCAAATACACCTTGCGAGACTTTTATTGAGAATTTTTGTGTCTATATTCTTTTTGAAAAAAATATTTATTATTTTTATTTTTTTTATGTGTGTGAATGTATTACCTGTATGTGTGTAAGTGCACCAGTGTCATGCAATTCCTATGGAGGCCAGAAGAAGGCATTGGATCCCCTGGAAATGAGGTTATAGACATTTGTTAGCTGCCATGTCGGTGCTGGGGGCGGGATCGAACTCGGATCCTCTGCAAGAGCAGTCAGTGCTCTTAACCTCTGAGCCATCTCTCCAGCCCCAGAATTTGTGTCTGTTTTCATCAGGGAGTTTTGTCATAGTTTGTTTATTTTACTATTGTGTCTTTATCCTGTTTTGGTATCAGAGAAATGCTGGGTTCCTGGAATCAACTTGATAATGATCCTTCTCTTTCTACTTTATGGGGCAGTTTGAGAAGTATTTAGCAAGGCTTGGTGGGATTTGGCAGTGAACCTATCCAGTGATTCTGGTGTATACTGTGCAGTGATACTGCAGGAGGGTTGCTGTGTTAGACTTAGATTATCCTTCCTCTTGGAAAGTTGTGTTCTTTAGTAGAAAGTTAGAAAAAAAATGATGGTTGGCAAATGATCGCCTTTTTATATTCTTCTTGGGCATGTTTTCTTTGCACAGGTGACCTGGAAGATAGATTGTCAGGCTGGACATATCTCATACTTGAGGAAGATAGATTTTAAGACATGTTTATGTAAGTATCTCCTCAAATTTTCCTATCACAGCTGAGCTGTCGGGGCGAAGCGAACAAAGAGGAGACTTCTTGAATTCTTTAGAAATTAACTTTGATTCTTAAAATATCTTTTATTGGGCTGGAGAGCTGACACAGATGTTAAAAGGCTCACACCCACAACCAAAATATCTTTTATTTATTCTTTGACAATTTCATACAATGTACCTTGATCATATCCAACCTAACTCCTTTCTCCCACTTCCCCAGACGCCCCCATCATCTCTCACTCCCCCTATTATGTCTCTTATTAAAAAAAACACAGGGATGGAGAGATTACTCAGTGGTTAAAAACAGTGGATGCTCTTGCAGAGGACCTGGGTTCAATTCTCAGCACCCACATGTCAGCTAACAGCTGTTGTAACTCCAGTTCCAGGGGGATCTGATGCCGTCTTCTGACCTTCATGGACTTTGTACGACAGGTGCACTTACATACTTGCAGGCAAAACACTCACACATAAAATAGAAATAATAAATAAAGTATTTTTACCCCCCCCCTCCGACTGAGTTCCATTAGTGCTCCCTGTTGGAATATTGACTGAGCTTGTTGGCTTGAATTTGTGTAGGTAACCTTAGCTGAGGTGAGTTCATGAGTGCAATGGCCATGTCATGTCCAGAAGACGGCATCTTACAGCACTTCTCCCCATCCTCCAGTTCTCACACCCCCTTTCTTAATGGTCCCTGAGCTGAGAGATTGATAAGATGTCCCATTTAGGAGTGAACTCTTCATGGTCTGGTTCTCAGCACTCTGATCATTTAAGAGTCTCTGCTTAACTGCTGCCCACTGCAGAGAGGCCTTAGGCTTCCTGAATCATCGCACCTCACCATGGTTGGTGTCAGTGGGAACATCAGGAGTCCTGCCTGCATTGCTACCTGATGGTCATAAGGTGGGAGATGGTGGATTTTACTTAACCTCATCTAAGTGACCTGTAGCTGATAAACACTGCTTACAGTTTGAGAACCAGGACTTGAGTCCTTTCTGGTGTGAGTGGTGACTGTTCTCGTTAACAATTTTGCTACTTTGGTTCTTCTATTGGGTATTAGGGAATATTTTGTATAAATGTGTTTACTCCAAACATCCTTTTTGTGAAGACTCTGTGATATATTTAAAATGACTTTAATTACCATTGGCTAAAATTATAAAAAGGTTAAATTAAGCTTTTGTTATCAAGGGGAAAAAAAATGACCTTTCTAATACACTTTGCCTGAACCACAGTTCTCTCATTAACTGGGGCACTGGATTCTGCAGTCTCCATCCTTAAATAAATTCATTGTTTTTCTTGTAAATATCATTTGTATACCTGTCATGCTCAAAGATTTCACAAATTCTCAAAATTAATGATAATTAATTTTCTGCTAGTATAAACCAAATAATGAGTTCAAATAGGGTAAACATTTGTCTTTATTTCTCATATTTTATCTGAAATTACATTTCCCAACTATTATATTTAAATAGGCCTGAATTATGAGACTCACTGGGATTGCAATAATCTATTATCAACTGTTTTAATTTTTCCATTATTTTGTTCTCATTAATTTTCTATCTCAATTCAATTTCTAATTTTCATAGCAATTACTTTTATAATTAAGTTTAATTTATTACTAACCTAATAGTGAAGCAAAATAGTCAACTTAAAAGATATTTTCAAGGTCATTCTAAGGACCCGTGGAAATTTGAAGAGACTTGAATTACAAATTTACAGGTATTACTGTTAAAAATGGAAAGATGGGAGGTTGAGAGACAGCACAATGGTTCAGAGCACTGGCTGTTCTTGCAGAGGACTCAGGTTCGGTTCCCAGCACCCACATGGCAGCTACCAATTGTTCATAATTCCAGTTCCAAGGGATCTGATACCCTCTTTGGCTTCTGTGGATATTGTACAACATGAGTGCACTTACATACACGTAGGCAAAGCACTCATACAGGTAAAATAAAAATACATAAAAATAACTTTTAAAAAATCCACAAAGAGTCCAAGGCCAGCCTGGTCTACATAGTGAGTTCCAGGACAGCTGGAGCTACAGGGAGACCCTGTCTCAAAAAGACCAAAAAAAAAAAATCCAGAAAGAATGCTTGACATAAATGAATTTTTCATCTATACAGCAACAGAAATGGATCCGACACTTGGTAATGACTTAGGTGATTTGGTTAAGGAGAAAGGCTAAATTGAATCATTCCATGTTGAATCCCATCATAGGCATCAGGATGTAGATCATCTTCTATTTGGGGCACAGCTATTCCATTTTCGGATGCCTTTTGCAGTGAAGGACAAGGATCAGATGGTTTGAAGGAGGCCACCTGGCGCTGTCATCGGAGCTGGGTGAGCCCTCATCACTGTGTGCTGTGTGGTCTTTGTAGTTATTCTTCATGCTCTACAGCTCACTGCCTGGTGATTCATGAGACAGTGGTTCAATTTTAATAGATCACCCAACAAGGGACTAAAATAGTGCACCCTGAAGATGGAGCTTTGTGTGTGCTGCCAGCTAGACTTGAGCACTGTCCTCACTCATCTGGACGGTGGGTGAGCCTTTCTTTAGTTAAGTATTGTGTTTTCAAAGGGTGTCATACTTAGTGCCCAAGCCCAGATTCTCTTCCCCCAGTGAGTGGGGCTGGCTGCAGTCCTGGTGAGAGAGTCCCTGACCTGTCTTCTCTTTTTTTCAGTTACCTAATTCATCATCAAGTCTTGTTTATTTTCAACTTCAAATTTCCCTTTTAAATCTATCTACTTAAAAATATTTTATTATTTTTATTTTATATATATGAGTGTATTACCTGCATGTATGTAAGTGCACCCATGTCATGCAATGTCCACAGAGGTCAGAAGAGGACACCGAATTCCCCTGGAACTGGAGTTAGGGACAGTTGTTAGCTACCATGTGGGTGCTGGGTATCTAACGTGGGTCTCCTGCAAGAGCAGCCAGCGCTCTTAACCACTGAGCCATCTCTTCAGCCCCAAATCCACTTTTTAAAATCATCACTATTTTTGTCTTTCATGCTAACACACTGAACTGTGTTTCTTCCATCGTGCAAGTGAACAGTCACCCCAGCCTCTTGACTCGGTCTCCCTAGGAGTGGTGCAGGTACCTTCACTGGACTTCCTCCTCTTCATTCAGCAACTAGGGTGTTCTTTTCAGAATGCAACAACAACAGCTAGTCTGTTATCATAGCTAACAACGTCCATCTGACTTCAGGACAGACTGGAATGCCACCTCTCCCAATTCTCTTGCACTTTGTCCCCAACCCCACAAAGCTCCGTGAGTGCCAGAGGCACAGCTGGTTCCCTCCAAACTGGCTTCCTGAATGCTGTTCCAATTCCTGGAAAGTCACATCTCTTTGCTCACAAGTTGTATCAGTTTGTTTCTTCATTGCTGTGACAAAACACTCTGACCACCACCAACTTGGGGAGGAAAGGGTTTATTCAGCTTACATCTCCCAGGTCACGGTTCATCTGGGAGCCCAAGGTAGGAACTCAGGGCAGGAACCTGGAGGCAGGAGCTGGAGCACAGGCCATGGAGGAATGCTGTTACTGGCTTGCTCCCCTGGCTCCTGCTCAGTCTGCTTTCTTATGCAACACAGGCCCACCTGCCCAGGAGTGGCACCACCCACAGTGGGCTGGGCCCTCCCACATCACTCCTCAAGAAGATGCCCCTCAGACACGGCCAGTTCAATAGAGGAAATTCCCCAACTGAACCTCCCTCAACCCAGGTGTGCCAAGTTGACACTAAAGCTATCCAGCACACAAGTATCTAGGTTATCACAGAGGTGTGATGGTTTGAATGAAAATCTCCCCCAATAAGCTCCACGTATTTGGACATTTTGTCCCTGGATGGCAGGGCTGTTTTGGGAAATTTGGGGAGGTGTGGCCTTGCTGGAGGAAGTTCACCACTGGGGGTGGGCTTTGAGAGTTCTTAAACCTTGGTGCATCTCCAGTCATTCCCTGCTTCCTGTGCCTGCTTGAAACTGTGAGGCCTTAGCTCCAGTCATCTCACCATGCCTTGCACCAAGAAGGGCTCTAATCCCTCTGGAACCTGGAACTGTAAGCACAAATAAGAAATTCTTCTTATAAATTTGCTTGGTCATGGTGTTTTATCACAGCAACAGAAAAGTAACTAATACAAGAGGTGTTCAGAAAGGAGATACTGACTCAGCAGGAGTGTTAGGAATGAGGCGTAGAAGTCTACTAGGGTTGGGGGTGCTGGAAATATCACATAAGTAGATAAGGTTCAGCCATGAAGGAGCCATTTATTTATTGATTTGATAGTTGAGATAGGGTCTCATGGAGCCCAGGCTGGTCTTGAACTTGTTATGTAGCTGAGGCTACCCCTGAACTCTTGATCCTCCTGAATCTGCCTCCCAAGTACTGGATTATAAGTAAATGCCAACACATATGGCTACGCAGGCTTCTTTAAAATGGACAGAAATGATTGTAGATTTTTGGGGGTACAGTGTGATGTTTTGGTTGATTTACATGTTGTATACATATTAACTAAGGGTATTAAAGTTATCCATCATGCCAAACATATATTATTTCCTTGTGATGAGAGCATTCAAAATCTTCTAGATATTTTTCCACTTTAATCTTCATGTATTTCTTTTGTCTTTAAAAATGTATATTTTTATTGAATTTTTGTGCATTTCATATATCTTTTAAAATGTTTTATTTATTATTTTTATTATTTTATGTGTATGAGTGTTATGCCTGCATGTAGGTAAGTGCACCCATGTCATGCAATGCCCGTGGAGGACAGAAGAGGCTGTTGGATCCCCTGGAACTGGAGTTACAGGCAGTTGTTAGCTGCCATGTGGGTGCTGGGATTCGAACCCGGGTCTTCCGCAAGAACAGTGCTCTTAACCGCTGAGCCATCTCTGCAGCCCCTACAATACATCTCAATCCTATTTAGCCCCCCTCTCCTATCTGCACCCTTGGCCTTCCCACAGCCACCAGATTTTGTGCATTTCATATATCTTTTAAAATGTTTTATTTATTATTTTTATTATTTTATGTGTATGAGTGTTATGCCTGCATGTAGGTAAGTGCACCCATGTCATGCAATGCCCGTGGAGGACAGAAGAGGCTGTTGGATCCCCTGGAACTGGAGTTACAGGCAGTTGTTAGCTGCCATGTGGGTGCTGGGATTCGAACCCGGGTCTTCCGCAAGAACAAACAGTGTTCTTAACCGCTGAGCCATCTCTGTAGCCCCTACAATACATCTCAATCCTATTTAGACCCCCTCTCCTATCTGCACCCTTGGCCTTCCCACAGCACTTCATGCATTCTGTTATATATTTTAAAGCTGTTGAGTCAAGTTTGTGTCCCCAGATGTCCCTCAGTGCAAGCTCATCCACTGGGGTCTAGTCAGCCTGTCTAGTTGTCATTCCCTTAAAGAACATCAACTCTCTTTCACCCAGCAGTGATCTGCTGCCAATAGCTCCCCAGGTAAAGCTTCAAGTATCAATTATTTCAAAATGTATGATGTCACATCCTGTGTACCACAGCACTAGGGCTTCTTCGTCCTTCTTGGCTGTGACTAACTGACCAGTATCCCCATCCCTGTATCTCCACCCTGCATCCCCACCCCAGCATCCCCACCCTGTATCCCCACCCCTGTATCCCCACTCTGCATCCCCACCCTGTATCCCCCCCCCTGTATCCCCACCCTGCATCCCCACCCCAGCATCCC
>NW_008338533.1:6923074-7017682 GCF_000622305.1 Nannospalax galili | reverse complement strand
TATCCCCACCCCTGTATCCCCACCCCTACCCCCTGGCCTCTAGTAGCCGCTGGTCATTTTCCTGGAGGTGATGGACAACCAGCTAGTCTTGTGTTATGCGCAAAACTTTGGAAGCAGTGAATCACTGCATGTTATAAATGTATTTTTAAAAGGTAAGATCACATATAAATATAAAAATAGATATGAGAAATATTTAACTTAATTAGGGAATCAGGAAGATATCACGAGCCATTTGAAAAAGAACTTGAAAAAAATCACAAGCAGATATAAGCAATCAGGAGTGATGAGATAAATTTATAAATAGATGCGAAACTGGTCAATATGCAAAGGGTAAAAATTGACTGTATTTCCCCAGGACACAATTCATTTGCATTAATTATAGGCCAGAAACATTTGCATTGCAATCAGTTTTCCGTAGTGTATAGAGTTGAAAACTAACGGAAGCACAATGAAGACAGCCTGGAGAAGGGTGTTGGTTAGGGTGCCCAGTGCTCTTTCCCTCGTCTTCAAAGTCTTTCACCATGGTTGCTGACCCAATCTATGGGCAAAGAAATCTAGATAAGAAGAATAAAAGTGAATAATATATTACTGTGATGTATAGCATAGTAGGGAGGGTGATGGAAAACAGAGCCTGAGCTCTTTGGCTACCAAGGACTTTCAGTGTTCCACTGAAGCTTCCATTTCATTCTGAAGGCAATGGAGTCAGCTCATGAGGGGCGGAGGAGGGAGCATCAGGAGTTCAAGGCTATTGGCTACACAGTGAGTTTGAGGCCAGCCTAAGCTATACAAGACCCCATCTCAACCAAATGAAAATAACAACAATGAAGTGTTTTGCTGGAGGGAGAAACAACGGTGATGGAGCCAGGGAAGGGCCATGTCAAGGGCTTTCTTGTGTTTTGCTGGGATGCCTTTGTTAACATAGCAACTTTTGCTTTGAAAGTTGGATTCCTACAGAGTATTTTTAGGATAGTTATAAAGTTCTCTTGGATTCAACATTGCACAGTGTAAAATGAAGATTTGGTAACCATCTGCTGTATTCGAAATACAATACCATCAAATGTTTAAGCAGTCCTTGACCTTAAAAAAAAAACAAAAAACCAAACATGCACACTTGTACTTTGTGTTGGTTACCTATTACTCTGGGACAAATCACAGTCAAACTTGATGGTGTAATAAATATTTGTTCTCTGGTTCCTTCTATGAGTCAGGTGTTCAGGAGTGACATTGCCTGGCACTCAGGTGTTCAGGGGGTGACACGGCTTGGCCCTCTGGCTTGGAGTCTTCACGAGGGTGTAGTGAGGTGTTTGCTGAGCCTGCAGCAGCCTCAAGCTTGTCTGGGCTGGATGGCACAGCTCCAGAGTGCCTGACTCATGATGCTGGCATGTTGATTGCTGGTGGCATGCCTCAGTCCCTGCCTGTGTTTTTCCACAGAGATTCTTGAATGTCCTCATGACATGGGTGCCGATGTCCCCTGAGGGAGGAAGCCAGCATGGAAAGAGCCATCTTCCTTACAGCCTGGTGTCAGTGGTGACGTGGCATCCTGTTCCCAAGTCTTTCCCACAAGTGAGAGTTGAAGAATCAGATTCGATACATTCATACAATTTTATGTGTATGAATGTATTGCTTGCATGTGTGTAAATGAAACCATATCATGCAATGCCCACAGAGGTCAGAAGAGGGCATCAGATCACCTGGAGCCAAAGTTATGGATGTTTGTTGGTTGCCATGTGGTGCTGGGAATTGAACCCGAGTCCTCTACAAGAGCAGCCGGTGCAGTTAACTACTGAGCATCTCTCCATCCCTGTAGACTTAACTTTTTATAGATTTATTTATTTTTATTTTTACATATATAAGTGTTTGCCTGCATGTATATATGTGCACCACATGCATGCACTTCCCTCAGAGGCCAGAAGAGGGTGTCATATCCCCTGGAACTGGAGTTACAGACAGTTGTGAACAGTCATGTGGTACTGGGAACTAAGCCTGCAAGGGCAGCCAGTGATCTTAACTGCTGAGCCATCTCTCCAGCCCCAAGAGTCCCACTTTTGAAGGAAGGAGTTTCAGTGGAATCACTAATGTATTTGAAACCCACTGCATATGATCAACCTTAATTCAGCCTCACCAGGAGTCTGTTTCATTACCAGGGTTTTGCTAAGGATCAAAACTGTGTCCATCCATCCTTTCATTTATTTTTCTTTTTGAGACAGGGCCATGCAGTGTATCCCAGGCTAGCCTGAGACTTAGGGGCCCCTTGCGTCAGCCTCGTGTGTGATGGGATTACAAGCACGCAGCACTGTGCTCCACTCTATTTTTCTAAATTAATTTCTATTTGAGCAAAGAATCCAAGTTGCTATTTTTAAATGCTTCATTAGTTCATGAACACACCGGCTCACGCAGTGTCACGTTTCCTTACATCACCAGCCACACATGGTGGGATAGCCATATTACGTGCACGTCCACTAGTCCATAACAGTATATGCTGTATAAACATACACAACAAGGACAGGACACTTTTCCTGTCACAGAATTGATGGGCTCATTCTGTGATGCTCAAGCTTAGGCTACACTGGAGGTTTTAACCTGTGTTTATTCACACTCACACACCAAGTTCTCAGAGAATCGATCAAGCCCACAGGTTTATTTCTTTTAAAAATTTCATACCCAAACTGTTGCCACCATACGATACTCAGTCTATGTTCCTGTAATGAATGAACATGCTGCATTTAGATATTCAGGTCTGGGTATTGCCTGTGTGACTTCTGTCTTGCCTCAGTACTGAGGCTGGGCATTAACTAGCTGTGCACAGCCCTTCATTTTGCTTTTGATGTCTTGTATTAATGTCATAAGCAGCCCTTGGGAAGAACTTGCATTGGTTTAACATGGTTGTTAGCAGAGGCCTGAGGCGTTTCCCTCTGCTTGCTCTTGGGAGAATGTAGCCAGTCTTCATCCCCCGTCTCACCTCCTGGGCAGGGAGCCCTGATGACAGGTCCTTATGAGTTTGTTGACAACAGTTTTCTGCTGAGACATGGCCCCTAGTACCATATGTTTATTGTGAATTGAGAACTTTCCTCAAGCCCTGAGTTCTAATACTCCAGAGTGCTTCTAATGATCAAAAGTCATGTGGTAAAATTCTCAGTGTAGTCTGTAAAACAAAACAAAAATCTATCTTAATTCATCTTTTAACAATATGTGCAACTCAGTAATTTATTTTAGCAGAGGAGAAAGATGGATGGAGTGGTTTTCCAGAGAACAGAGAAAGAGTGCTGTTTGGTCTTTCTGAAACTTGAGAAGCAGCCAGAGAGAGGTTGGGAGAGGCAGGCCCTTGGAAGTATTTGGATCCTAGTCTTAGCTTGTCAGGTCTCTGGCCCCCCATTTGTGGTATTGTTTTACAGATACTAATGTCCCTAAGTTGACCAGGAAGCCAGAAATTGTCTCACATGGTCAATGTTCAAAGCTGAGCAAGGGAAAAGTTTGGCTTGATACCTTTGCTTAATATTTGTGTAATGGATCAGTTATAATGATGCTTTATGAAATTCCATAACACAATGGAAATAAGCTTGAAATATACTTGAGTTTCTATGTCTGGAAAATGGACAGTTGAATGAAGGGATGCAAGTGTAACTTCCTGCCTTTGTACTCATAATGGTTAGCCGGGCGTGGTAGGGCACACCTTTAATCCCAGCACTCGGGAGGCAGAGGCAGGATGATCTCTGTGAGTTCAAGGCCCACCTGGTCTACAGAGTGAGTTCCAGAACAGCTGGGGCTACAGGGAGACCCTGTCTCAAAAAGACCAAAAAAAAAAAAAGGGTAGTGATGTAAGAATTTGATTTAAAAAAATCAAATTTTGAAGACCCTTACACACCCCGATCTGGGAGCTTTCCTAGGCCTGCCACGGTGTCTCCTTTCCCACACTGCCCTGCACGTTCCCATCTCAGCTTTCAGATGTGCTCAGGTTACCAGCACTCCAAGACCTGTGAACCCTTTCAGCCTGATATCAGCTAACCTATTTACCTAGCAACCGCCTAACCCACCCTGATGTTTCAGGACCATGAGGAGTCAACACGGAACCTCAACTCAAAAGTTACACCTATGTGTAGCTTAACTGTGACCACTTATACTCTATTTTCACAACAAAGTGACCCTCAAACTGAACACCAAGCAGTACTTAGCTGAGCTATAACCTGACTAGTTGGGGGAACAGCAAACAAAAGTTATGAACAACTATTACGAGATCATGTGTTATAAACACCAGTGACATAAGTGCAGATGCTTAGGTCTCAATGAAAAAACACAAACAGCATGAATAACCAAGATAATGTGGTCACTACAGAAATGAGCACCACTGTGATGTGTCACCAAGGTAGTGTGGTTACTACAGAAATGAGCACCATGGTGGTGTGTCACCAAGGTAGTGTGGTCACTACAGGAATGAGCACCACTGTGATGTGTCACCAAGGTAGTGTGGTCACTACAGAAATGAGCACCATGGTGATGTGTCACCAAGGTAGTGTGGTCACTACAGAAATGAGCACCATGGTGATGTGTCACCAAGGTAGTGTGGTCACTACAGAAATGAGCACCACTGTGGTGTTTCTTGGGAATGACAATGAAGTGGATGCAGAAGACACTGATTTCAAAACAGCCATTATAAGTATGTTTAAGGGACTCAAAGATATGAAGAAAATACTGAACCAGATTGTGAAAACAAACAGTCTAATGAAATAACTAAAGCAACTGAAAACATGAAATTAGAATTCTATAAAGAGATAGAATCTCCGAAGAAAAGTCAATATGAAATAAAACTTGAAAAACCCAGAAACTCAAAGCTCAGAGAAAGGAAGTGTAAAGAGGTGGGGCATGGACAGAGAAGGGCAGGTCTTGAAGACAACTTGGGGAAATGGATCACTCAATCAAAGAGCACGTCAAATCTAAAACAGCCCAGGAACAGAATATGTAAGACGTCTGGAACAGCAAAAGGATCAAACCCAAGAATCATAGGTGTAGAAAAAGGAGAAAGGCACAGAAAATATTTTTAATAAAATCCCAGAAGAAACAAATCTAGGAAAAGAGATACCTGTCAAGGTACAACAGCCATACAGACATCGAGTAGATAGGACAAGAAGAGAAACTCTCCATGTCATATAACAGTCAAACCACTAATCCTGCAGAACAAAGAAAAGACACTAAAAGCTGTGAGGAAGAAAAATCAGCTCACATATAGAGGCAGGCCTACCACGAAACAGCTGACTTTTCATTGGAGACTATGAAACCAGAGGGCTTGGATCAGTGTCCTAACAAGTCACGAAAGAACTTGGATTCTAGCCCAGGCATGATATAGAATTAACACACAAAATCAGTAGCCTTCATATGCACCAACAACAAACATACAGATAAAGAAGTCAGGGAAGATATCCCAGTCACACGACCTTCAAAACCATAAAATATCTCGGAATATATCTAATCAGTGAAGGTTTTGTGTAATAAAACCTTAAGACGTTGAAGAAAGAAGTAGAAGAAGATACCAGAAAATGGAAGGACTGCCCAAGCTTTTGGATCGGTAAGATTCCTATTGTGAAATTGGCCATCCTACCAAAAGGAATCTACAAATGCCGTGCAATACCTACTAAATTCCACACAATTCTTCACAGAAACTGAAAAGAAAGAATCTCAAGTTTCACGTGGAAACACAAAAAACCCAGGATAGCCAAAATAATTCTGAACAATTAAAAGACCGGAGGGAGGCATTTCCATCCCTGATCTCAGATTATACTACAGAGCGACAGTAATAAAAACACCATGGTACTGGCATAAAAACAGAGATTGGTGGAATAGAATTGAAGACCTAGATTTAAATCCATACATTCACAACCACCTGATTTTGGTCAAAGGAGCCACAAATGCACAGTGGAGAGAAGCCAGCATGTTCAACAAATGGTGCTGGTTGAACTGGATGGCAGCATGTAGCAGAATGAAACTAGATTCCTGTGTCTCACCATGCACAAAACTCAACACCAGATGGATCAAGGACACCAACATAAGACCTAATACACTGGAACTTACAGGTCCAAGGAAGGACTTTCTGAACAGGACTCCTATAGTGTAAGCATTAACCCCACAATTGACAAATAATCCTCGTGCAACTAAGAAGCTTCTGTACAGCAAAGGACACCATCATTTGAACAAGGAGGCAACTTACATAATGGGAAAAAATCTTTACCAGCTATGTTTCTGACAGAATCTAGATATATAAAGAACTCAAAAACATGGCTTACTAAAAAATTACTCAGAAAATAGAAAATATAAAATGAGAGAGAGAGAGAGAGAGAGAGAGAGAGAGAGAGAGAGAGAAACATTACAATTAAATTGGGGGCAAAAAGCTGTTCACAGGGGGTTCTCTAAAATTGAGCTGCAAATGACTGAGAAATACTTAAAAATGTTCGACATCTTTAGTCATCAGGGAAATGAAAGTTAAAACCTCTTTTAAGATTTCATCTTACCCCATTCAGAGTGGCTAAGATCCAAGAAACAAACAAGGATCAGTATTGGTGAGGACGTGGGGAAAATGGAACTCTTACCCACTGCTGGTGGCAGTGCAAACTGGTGAAGGTACTGTGGAAATCAGTGTGGAGTTCCTCATAGAGCTAGCAATTGATCTACCTGGTCATCCAGCCATTCCACTCTTGGGACTATTCCCCAAACACTCTATGCCATACTCCAGAGATACCTGTCCACCCATGTTCATTGCTGCCCATTTTAATAATAGCCAGGAATTGGAAACAACCTAGATGTCTATCAACTGATGAATGGATAATGAAGGTGTGGTACATTAGCCATAATAGAATATTACTCTGCTCTCAAAAAACCAAAATTACAAAATTTTCAAGGAAGTGGATGGAGCTGGAGACAATCATTGTGAGTGAGGTAATCCAGACCCAGAAAGACAAACATTGCATGGTCTCTCTCATAGCCAGATGCTGGCTTTGAAATCTTAGACAACACGTTTCAATTTGAAAATCTAGAGGTCAGGAAACTAATAAATGACCGTGGGTGGTGGAGGCTTCCTGGAAGGGGCATTAGCATGCAGGGATATAAAGGGGAAGGGGAATAACAGAGTGGGAAGGGTTAACTGGGGGGCAGCGATGGGAGGGCAGGCAGAGGAGGGAGATGGGGAGGGACAACCAACACTAAAGGCCTTTAGAAAAAGCCATATAGCTCTATAGAAGCTTAGTAAAGTATATACATATAGATTATAAAAAGAGATTGAAAGGAGTTACTTTATAATATGGGGGCACTGCCTCTACTAGACACCATAGGGTAGCAAAGTAAAATCCCAAAGCCAGGCATGGACTCCCTCTCTAGAAACTGTTGGCCAGTGGTCCCATGGATCCTCAAACAATATTGGTCATTGCTTCTGCTCTTGGTTACCCCCAAGAACTTGACAGTAAGACCCTATTATTGAAGACACTACACACATGAGCTGCAGAACCAAGAAGGAGAAATCAAGCTGCTGCTGACTTCAGAGCCTCGTCTCTCCTGGCTAGTGTCTATAGTGCTGGAAGGTGCTGTGTAAGCTGCCAGAAGGAAAAAGTAGCCATCAACTCTACCCAGCTGTGACTCCTGAAAGCCGCAGCTGGCCTGGAAAGATATGCCCAGCATTGCAATAGTGGCATGAATACTTTGGGAGTAACCAACCAGTTTCCAGTTGGATTTAAGGTCTGCTTCATAAGATGGAACCCACACCTGACATTGATATCAGGCCAAGAACCTGAAGCTAGACAGGTCACAGGGCATAGGGGAGAGCCCAAGGCTATAATTCTCCTTAATAGATATACTATTAAACTGACTCCTAATGATGTATTGTTATACCCATAGATTAATGCATCTCTCTTAGCAGAGAAACTTTCTAAGGTAGTAGTTGGTGATTAACACAGAAACCCACAACTGGTCAACATGCAGAGAACAAGAGGCTGCAGAGTTTTTATCCGTGAATAGGACACCTATATCCAACTTCCGCTTCCCGAGGCTCAGGGGTCATTGCAGAAAATGATGCAGAAAGACTGTAAAAGTCAGAGGTGGTGGATGAACACAGGAGATAAAGTTTTCCACACAGCTGGGAAGTTTCTCCAATGAACTCAGAGCAGTGATGACAGATGCACAAGTCCCATGTAAGCTCAGGCCAGAGAAAAACAGAGCATAGATGTGGAAAGGGTAAGCAACCCCAGCCCTGCCTGAGGAGGTATTGGCAGCCAATGGCTGCTGGGAGGGGAGAGTCAGGCCTTTTTAAGGGTGGGATTCTTGGTAGGTTGACCAGGCTCAGTGGATGGACCCAAATTGAAGGGCATTTGGGATTTGGGGACTCAAATTAAACTCTGTAGGCCTTTATGTATGTTACAGTATGTGAAACTGGGTGTGTGTGGGGGTAATGAGGTATGCTACAGATAGGGCAAGGGATCTAAATATGGTAAAAATATATTTTATGAGTTTCACAAAAATTCATTACAATAATACTGTAGTCATCATTGAATACTCTGAGTAAAATGACAGAATATTGGAATAACTTGTAAATATAAGGAATACAGATAAAAAAATTCAAATTCTGTTTCTGAAACATTTATTAATGTGTATTAAAAAAAACTTTTACAGGGGCTGGAGAGAAGGCTCAGGCTAAGAGCACTGGCTGCACTTGCAGAGGACCTGGGTTCGGTTTCTAGCACCCACATGGTGGCTAACAACTATCAGTAACTCCAGTTCCAGAGGATCCAACACCCTCTTCTGACCTCTGTGGGCATTGCATGACACAGATGCACTTACACACATGCAGGCAATACACTCATACACATAAAATAAAAATAATAAATAAAATATTAACCCCCCCCCTTTTTTTTGTCTTTTATGAGACAGGGTCTCCCTGTAGCCCCAGCTGTCCTGGAACTCACTATGTAGACCAGGCTGGCCTTGAACTCACAGAGATCCACCTGCCTCTGCCTCCCGAGTGCTGGGATTAAAGGCGTGCACCACGATGCCAGGCAAAAACCCTTTTATGATCTTGTTTCGACAGGAATCCAAGCAGTTATACCCCCTTCGCTTGATTCTGTATGTTTCTGTTGTTGCTGTTGGTGGCATTTAGAGAGAAGATCATAGCAATATGCTAGATGGGGCGTGAACCTAGTGACCGTGGTCCTTTCTGGGAGGCTCGTGTATTAACTTGTCTGCTGCTATTTTCTACTTCTCAACAGGCCTGTGATTCCCCACACTTGTAATCAAACAGGCCACCCTTAGGGCTCTCTGTACTGACTTTTTTTGTTCTTGGTTTCTTGAGACAGTCTCTTTGTAATTTCATCTGGTCTGGAACTCATTGGCCAGGCTGGCTTCGATCTCACAGAGATCTGCTTGCCTCTGCCTCCAGAGTGCTGGGATTCAAGTCATGTGTCACCACACCTGGCCTTCCTTCAGCCTCTCTGAACTGCCCCCCCCCCCCCCAACTTCTCTCTTAAGCGTCTTCTGCCACGTCACTGTTGAAGGCTTTGGGGTTTGTCATAATGCAGCAGACTCTTTCAGTTTCTTTGCCTAACCCAGGATTGGCCAGGGACGTAAGAGCCACAGGATCTGTAGCAGCTCAATGCAGAGCGTGAGAAAAGCGATTTGGAAGCATCATGATTCCTGCCTTTCATGGTAGGGTACCGGGTCGTCCCAGCCCTGCTTTTCCGCCGCTCAGTGGTGGTGGTAGTGGGGCATCTACTTGGATGATACTTTGAGGGGAATGTGGGTTCTCTGAGCATCAGGTCTCCCTGGAACCTGCATATTCAGACCTTGAATAGGAGCTGGTAGAGATGTTGTTCCGTGTGGATTAGGCCACAGCAGAGAACAAATGTGCCAGCTGTGCTGGTCATTCACCAACTGATGGCCTTCCCTCAGTTTTAGGCTCTTATCAGTACGTGGTATTGTGATAAAAGCCCTCTTGTCTGCTGCTTCATTGCAGCTTTTTATTATGCAGATTTCAAATGTAGACAGAGCAGTAGGTCATCCAGGCTGAGCCACTGCAGGTCTTCACCCAAGCGTGCTCCTTCTTGGCCCCACTCACTTTCACAGGGCTATTACGGGGGCTGTTCTGGGAAGCAGATCTCTGATGTCCTACCGTTCGATCAGGAACATGTCCATGTGTACATCTAAAAGACGGCCCCCTGCTCTGAAGAGAACGGCCCCTGCTCCATCAGGACACTGGGATCTAGAGTACCTAACCTTGGCGTCTTCACCTCCCATAGTCACAGACATAATGTTTTTGAAGGTTGCTCCAGTTCGAACCCAAATAAGGCCCACATACTATAACCGACTAGGGTAAAGACCCTACATTTAAAAATTGACTTCCCACTCCATTTGTCCACATCTGTCTCTCCCTCTCTCTTTGTTGAAGAACCTGGATCACCTCTTCTACAGTTTGATGTTTATGGATTGCATCCCCACGGTGCAGTTTTGTTCCTGTGTCCCCTGTATTTACTATAGATTGGTGGTTGGGTCTAAGAGTTTGAGCAGATTCTATATTTCTCTCCAAATGCTTCATAACGGGTGTTGTTCCTCAAAGAGAGGGACACAGACGTGCTGCCCTCCTGCAGTTTTGCTCCTTTTGACCCTCATCCATCCATCCTCAGTTCACTAGGAAGTACAGCATGGTAACATGGCTTCTGCTTCAGTGAGGAGAAACCCCTCACCTAGCGCAGGGAAGCAGAAGTGGATGCTGTGTTCTCCCCAGTTCAGATCTCTCTACAAAATATGGAGCTGCTCAGTTCTCCAGCGTGCTCCAAAGTGAGCAGCTCCTCTGTTTTTAAACATAACACTGCAGACTCAGATTTAAACACAATCAATACAATTCCATTTTCACGTTAGACGCATATATGATAATTTATAGTCTGAGTCAAATCTCCATTTTCTTAGAATGACTGAGCATGCCTAGCAGAACTCCGATGGGCATGACGCCCTCCCTCAACCCATCGTCTGTGAGTCCCTCTGCTAGGACAGGAAACTGTGAGGATGGGGTTAGGGGTGCAGAGAACCAAGCTGATGGGGTTAGGGGTGCAGAGAACCAAGCTGATGGGGTTAGGGGTGCAGAGAACCAAGCTGATGGGGTTAGGGGTGCAGAGAACCAAGCTGATGGGGTTAGGGGTGCAGAGAACCAAGCTGCTGGTTCTACTGTGAATCAGACTGCTCTCCAGAGAGCAGAGAGAATGCTTAAGGGTGAGGGAACGCCTCTGCACCTTGATTGAGTGGTGGCTTTCTCAAACCTCAGGGCACAGGGACTGGAGAGATGCTCAGTGGTTAAGAGCACTGGCTGCTGTTGTAGAGGACTCGGGTTCGATTCCCAGAACCCACATGGCAGCTGACAACTGTCTGTAACTCCAGTTCCAGGGAATCCAACATCTTCTTCTGGCCTCTGTGGGCACTGCACAACACGGGTACACTTACATACATGCAAGCAATACACTCATATGCATACAATAAAAATAATAAATAAAATATTTAAAAAATCATGGCACCAAGCACTGAGATGATAAATTCTCTCCATATAAACCACACTTGAAAGAAAACCAAGTCTAAGTTCTTTTATTTGGTCTTTTTGAGACAAGGTTTGTCTGTAGCTGCAGCCTGGATTTGCTAATGGAGACCAGGCTGGCCTCGAACTCACAGAGATCTGCCTGCCTCTGCCTCCAGAGTGCTGGGATTAAGGATAACTTCATTTTTAACTGCATATAAAACAATATGTATTTTCTTCTTCTTTTATCCCAATGGTTTAATAAAAACTCAATATTTGAATTTAGAGGAAATGTACCGATATCTAATGTGATCGTGGTTTTAGACCTAAAATCAGATACTTGATTTCTTTTTATGATGTAGAAATTTGGGTTAGGTAAGGTCCAGTGCTTCCCAAATGCTTTTGTACATCAGAATCCTTCAGGGGCTTTTAAAACCCCGATGTCTGAGTGCTGGGGTATGGGTGGGGAGTGGAGTCAGGGATTGGTCCTTAAATGTTGCCCAGAGATGGTAAGATTCCTCACCGGTAAAAGTGCTTACCAGTCCAAGTCTGAGGACCTGAGTTTGATGCTTGGAACCCACATAAAGGTGGAAGGAGAGAGCCACTCCACAAAGTTGACCTTCATGTGTGTCCCCCCCATCATCTCCACATACAATAATAGCAATAAATAGAATAAATTATTTAAACATCTTGACATAGAATATTGGGTGTGGGAGTCAGGTGGTAGTATGTATAAACAAATTCTCAAGGGTGGGATATGGCCAAGTGGATAAACTGTTAGCCGTACAAACATGAAGACCTGCGTTCAGATCCCCAGCACCCTTATAAAAGCTGGCTATGGCAGTATAGGCCTGTGAGCTCAGTTCTGGGATGGCAAAGGCAGGCAGATTCTTGATGCTCCCTGATGAGCCAGTCTAGTTGAAACTGTGAACTCCAGGTTCATTAAGAGTCCATCTCAAAGGATAAGATGGAGAGGTGATTGGGGAAGACATCCTGATGTCAACCTCTGGCTCGTTCATGCCCATTTACAAGCCAGTGCACCTGTACGGGGTACCCCCACCCCCAAGCCCACCTCCCAGTTCTCTGGTAGATTGCCATGTGCAATCAAGGTTGAGAACCATTGCTATAATGTCTTTAGTGGTCCTCAGTCTTGCATGTTGGAATCACTGGGCCCTTTAGAAAATTGACGTCTGGCTTGTCCCTCACACAGTAAACCTCTGAGTGGCTCTGGTTACAGGCATGAGCTGTCCAGTGACTTTTCTGTTTGGATATGCTGAGTTATGTTTCCTTAGATAGCCACATGGTTTGTGCCTTCATTTCCTGTGCTTGAGGCACCTCTGGTCCCCAGCAGAAAGTATTATTCCTGCCCTCCTGGTATTTATTCCCCCAGCTCATTGTACTTTATGCTGCATCTCTAACATCTGAGTAGAAATCTAGATCCTGTTTGTACTTTCTCAGTAGAATGAATACTGCGCAAGAGCAGGGACATTAGCTTTATTCAGTACAGCATCCTGAGTGTCAGAAGACCACCTAACATACCATTTGGTATTCAGTAGTTAATGACTACTCTGATGTATAGTGGAAGGCTTGAGTGTCAGCAGAGGGACATTGTACATAGTGACCCCTAGAGGTTAGGGTTGGTGGGTGAGGCAGTGACAGGAGGTTGGGTTCTGGGCTCCCCGATGTGGGTAGGTAGAAGGGATAAGCTCTAGGGCTCTACACGACAATGTGCAGTCTCGTTCACAGTAGTCTGTTATATAGTTTTTGAATAACGAAAGAAGAGGAACTCTGTAGAAGGGTCCAATGCAAAGTAATAGTAAAGAGATAGAATCCTGGGTACCCTGATTTGATCAGTATGTATTTCATGCATGTATTGAGATGTCACATTGGGACCCATAAATATTTTCAATTATGTGTTAATAATTTTTTTAATATTTAGGGGGATGGAATGTTAACTAACCTGTATTAGTTGGTCATAAGCTGTCTAATAAGTATATTGTATCTTACTAATCTATACAATTAATATAAAAATATTTATTTATTGTGTGTTTGTGTGTGTATGATTGTGAGTGTGTGTGTGTGTGTGTGTGTGTGTGTGTGTTTGTGAAGCCCTTTGTGTGCTTTGGATACACTGTCCCATTGGTTCGAGAGATGCCACTCCGGGATCACAGGTAGTTATTTCTCCGTTATTGGTGGTGGAGTTAGATTCTTTCCCTGTAAAACGGGAAGGTGTGGCTCCTCGGTGTAGTGGGTCTGCAGTCAGAGAACTGGGAAAATTATTTTAACACTGTTTGACAGATGGGATTCTGCCTGTATCCCTGAGGCATCATGAATGGTGTGGGGCTGTCAGTGGTGGCTTCATTCACATCAAGTTAGTTTTTTATTGGATTTTTGTGATTTTCATACAATATAGTGTGATGGTATTTAGATTTCCTCCCCTATCCCACACCTTGTTATTCTAACAGAATATGGAAAACTGAACCATAGTGTCTTTGATGTGCCCAGCACACTCTTTGCGTCCACAGGATCTGGTTCTCCCAGTTCTGCTTTAGAGTCTGCAGTCCTTTGTTGGATCTGCTTTGATTAAAAAGAAAAGGCAGAACTCATCTTGAGAGAGACTGCATTCATCACGCAACATCCAGAGACTTCCGTGATCCATCAGTGTCCTCTGTGTTAATGTTGTTCCCTTTTTAGATTTCACTGTGGCAAGACTTCAAAAAATATTTTAAAAGACAAGTTCCCTTAATCCCATTTTACCCTGATTTTGATAGACCTAAACATATGCTTCTTAGAAAATAGCACTATAGGGGCTGCAGAGATGGCCCAGCACTTACGAGCACGGGTTGCTTTTGCAGAAGACCGAATTCGTATCCCAGCACCCACATGGCAGCTAACAACTGCCCAGTTACAGGGGGTCCGACAGCCTCTTCTGTCCTCTGCAGGCACTGCATGGCACGGGTGCACTTACATATATGCAGGCAATACACACACATAAAAATAAAAATAATAAATAAAATATAAAAAAGAAAATAGCACCATATACTGAGTTCTGTTCTGAGTGAGCAGGATGGGCCACAGACCCATTTGAAATCTTCACAGTAAGCGCCTTTGAAATGGAGCTAGTTTACGGTTTGCTAAAAATAAATATGAAAAATAAAATTGCTAAAGACTCCAAGTTTTAGAAGTTTATTTGCATAAATAATTGTGTGTATTTATGGGGTGCCATGTCATGCTTCTACATGCCTGCCTTTGTAGTGCTTAAATTTGGACAAATGTATCAGTTAATAAAGAAAACAAATTAAAGCCATAAAATTTGAATACCTCCAGTGAATGGAACTTTATTTCTCTCCAACAAAAGAAGGACCTACAAGACTCATGTAGGTCATGTAAACATGGAAACCAGGTTCACGGCAACCAAACGGATGCCAGGTCTTCCATGAGCTAAACAAGGTCTGCTTACAGTCTTGTGGGTCCATGACAGAATCCTGTTGTACCTTTTCTCTCCAAACAAGAAATTTGGTATTTCAAATACATAATGAACACGGTGAAGCAGCGTAGTTTTTGACGCAGACCTGGCCATCTCGCTTCGTATGTGTGTCATATGCATACTTGGGCTTGGTGTTTGTGTTGCCTTAAACCTTTCATGTCTTTCATAACTGGTCAAAATACAGAGAATAAGTGACTGTTGTGTGCTCAGCCCAAAGTGAGGCATCTATATCACCTTCCCCCAAGGCTCAGGAAACACATGGAGGAGGGGTCAGAAAGAGTGCAGGCCAGGATGTGAAGGGGTGTTGTGAAACACGGTCTTGACATGGTGTGGCGTGAACTCACAGCAGCACTGGTTACCTGCATAGGCCCGGGCCCATCAACCTTCCATGTGGGTAGGGGAGGGGCTCATAAGGCCCCACTCCTCCCTGAGGAGCTGTTGGCAGTTAATGGCTGTTGCAGCAGGGTGGGCTTAGTCATCCCTCAGTGGTGTAGCCATGAGTAAGTTACCCTTGCTCAAGTAAATAGCCACCTCCCACTCATGCTTATTTGAGCAACCCTAATTGGCCCCCCCCCCCCCCCCCCCCCCCCCCCCCGCAAAGAGGCGGGGATTTCTGGGAAGAAGAGGCTTGGCTGGAGGAGGAGGGGAAGACAAGAGGATAATGTGGGTGTGATCGAAGTACATTATTTATGCCCTGGTGAGAGAATGCACATGTTAAGCATTGTAAAAACCCTCATCTCTTCATTTTTTACATTTCACTTCTATTCAGTCTTCTTGTTTGTGGATCAGTAATGATAATTTGTGCATAAAGGATGTGAATAAGAGATTTCAGGGAATGAGCTGATGGGTACAAGGAGAATGAGCTCAGGAGCTATTACAGTGCACATCGCCATGACCTGATCCCTGAGGTAAGCTGAAGGATTCAGAAAGGTCCTTTTGTCTCACGGTGTCACCTGAATTCCCTCTGAGTCTCCTGCGCTATCAGACAAACCATATAATATATTTTATGTGCATTTATTAACTTACAAAGGCATGAGAACCCAGTACCTAGCCCCATGCCTCCAGGGGCGCGGCTCAGAGCCCACCTTATGAGACCCCACGTCTACCACAGTCCCCGCTAGCATTCGCTCAGGCCCCAGGTCCACAAGAGTCAGTCCATTCTGTCTTTGAGCTGCCACCGCTGGCTGCACGTTCCCCACACCATGCATGTTTCCTGGGGCTCCTGCTTCTGTCCAAAGCTGGCTCCCAGCAGCCCCTTTGTAGTCCAGCTCCATGGCAGGCCCCGCCCATTGGAGGAACTAGCCAATTGGGAGACACACGGCTTCAGAGGTTTCAGTCCATGGCTGCTTGGCCCTGTGGTAACATGGTGCTTCATTATGGGAGCTCATGGCAGAGGAGGTCACCTTAGTTCATACTGACCAGGAGGCAAAGGAGGATCAGGAAGAGGCTGGGCTCTGAAGATCCCTTCCAGGTATGCGTCAGCATCCTGTTCCTTTATGTGAATAACACTTCTGAAAGGTTCAAGTACTTCTAGGACACAGTCTGCAGACACACTGCAGCAAACCAGCATTCAGTGTCATCACCACTTAGGATCCAAACTGTAGGAGAGTAGGACACAGTTGGGATAAGTCTTGGTTTTGGGTGACAACTGGCATTTTAAAGGTTATTTTAAAGGGTTATTTTAAAACTCTTTGGCTGGAGGAATTGAGCTTAGGCTTGGTGCCTATGAGTCAGAATGGAAATCTTTATTGGTAAAAGTTTCTGTCCTATTTATTGCTTGCAGTGTTGAATGGAAGTTTTCCAGGCTACATTGTGGACTGTAATTTCCAGGGAATTAATAAGAGCTTTGCAGTGACTTTAGAGTATCTTTTCTGTAAGTGAGGCTCTAAGATTTGCTATGCCAGTTGTAACATTTGGCGGGCTGTGGGGAAATTCTCTGGGGTACCTCCGGGCTCTGGTGACATTCTCTGAGGACGTGGCTGTGTAAATAGCAGGTATGGGAGAATCAGCCAGTCCTCCTGGAGTGTTCAGAACAAACAGTCTGGTTCTGTAACATGGACCAAAGGGATGCCAGGTCATCTATGAGCTAAATAAGGTCTGCTTACAGTCTTGTGGGATGCAGGTTTGCTTGAATTTAGTTTTAGATAGTCTTTTCCTTTAGCATACTGACTGTGACCAAAGAATGATTTTATTTTCATTCTTTTTTGCTGAATTATGGAAATTTATAGTTAATACAAACAAGAAGGAGGGGTGTGTACAAGAAAGAGAGAAAGAGAGAGAGGATAAATGAGTGGATATGGATATATTTGTAATATGCAGTGTAGAAGGTTTGGCAAAAGAGAATAATAGAAAACTTTGAGAATTATGACTTTAATCTCTTAGAACATAATGTGAATTAAATTTAGCTAAGGGAATATATTTTTAAATGGAAAACTGTATTTGCTTATTTGTGCAGTATTCCATTCCAGTCCTCTGGCTCTTTAATTTCAACTTTTAATCTCCATCTTTCCTAAAGATGCACTCAGTGCCTGGTTTAATTTCTGTTCCCATAAGTCTGTCAGATAATATGGCGTTTGAAGTGGCAGAGGACCTAGTTTTGGCCGGAAGGGTGGAAGCAATGTTTGCTGGTAGCCCGTTTTATGTTTATGCTTTAAGTATCTACACTGGTTCTTTTGAACTCCCTGAAACCAAAAATCTGCATTCTACTCTGTTTTCTGCTAAGGTAATAAATTATATTTATGAGCCGAGGTCAGTTCCTCTGAAACACTTGTAACACTTTTAGGTCCTGGTTTTTCATGACTGCTGTGCCCACCTTTATTATGCTGATGCTTTTGTGTCAGTAATACATAAACTGAAGCCTAAAAGAAAAACTGCCACCCCCCACCCCAAAACCCAACACTAGCAACAAAACCACCTGAAAAATAAACCCATGAAGTTTGTTGGAAAACAAAGGCGATGTGATGGTACCAGATTTGAGTCTCTGAAAAACCTCTGGTCATCCAATTTGGGCTCTTCGAGTGGGGTATTTCATGTGTATTTGTTACCTATTGCTGCATAATAAATTGCCCTGAAATGTGCTAGTTTAATATAGTAACATTTCATGTCTCATCCTGAGAGTGGCTCAACAGGGTAGTTCTGGGTCAAGACTCAGGTCTCTCATAAGACTGAGAGATGGGCTGTGCTCAAGGCTGTCTGTGATTGAAGGTCCTGTCTCCACGTGGACAGAAAGTTAGTGCTAGCTTCCTTTTTACAAGAGGCCTCATTCCTTGCCATGAACATCCCCATCCCTGGGCTGACAATGTCCTTACAACATGACAACTGCTGTCCCCGGAGTGAATGCCCCAGGAAAAAGCCAGTGAAGGCTGCAGTGTATGTGACCTTACTTTGGATGTCATACCCTGTCACTTTCCACAATCTCTTCTGGTTACATGGGCCAGCACTGCTCTATGTAGACTAGGAGGTGGAGTTCACGGTGGTTACCATAACCCAAGCTTCCAAAATCATGACGGAAAACAAGATAATGACCATGGTGCGAGAAGCATCCAATAGATTATCAAGATAGGTTTATTTTAGGAAGCACATGTCTCATGCCTTTAAATGCTATATTTAGAGCTTTACAAGCAGCTTTGTCTTTAAAAAGGAGAAGGAAAGTGAGAACAGGCCTGTGGTTTAGAGATCAGTCATTTAGGGGTCAGAAGGGAACTACAGTCCACTGCTGGTCAGGCGCACAGTACGAGTTCTCTTATCTGCGCTTCCCAAAGAACTCTTGAAATTGAGTGTTATGAACCCTATCTGAGGGTCAAGTTTGATCTCCCAGAGCAGTTCAGTAGTTTGCTCAGAGCCACAAAGCTGCTAAGTAGTTGAATCCTCATTCTAATCTGGGTGTTTGGTGCTGACGTTTGTGAGTTTCTTATCAGCTCCTGCGGCAGAGGCCAGGGCCTGCCAGGTGTGGACACCAGCGCCTGCATCCACAGTGGTGGACCCTGCAGGCCCACGGTAGACAGTGGCCAAATCACTGTTGTGTAATTGAAATTATTTGAGTCTGTCTGTGCTGAGAGATGCATTTTGATTTTCAGAGAGGGCTCTTCAGCTAGATTCAGAACTTCAGGCTTACCTCAATTATATTTCAGCACATTGGAAAAGAACCAAGCTTCAAGTTACATGAAATAACATATAAACGTAGCTAGCATATTTTAGGTGTGTGTTGTTTTAGCCTGCAATTTTCAATTACAAAAATTTTATTCAAGTCACTGTATGACCAAAACTAAGCAGCCAACCATCGAAACAAAAATATAAAGTTTAAAAGAGAGAAACTGTACTCCAAAAAATTAAAAATAAGGATTCTGAAGGCAAATAGCCAACTTTATCTGCAGGCTCTGGAAAGACTTTGGAGCAGTTTGAACAGGGTGGCTCAGGTGTTCCCAGGAAGGAGTGAGTATGCCGGTAGTGGTAAGCCAGGGTGGGTCTGAGCCGCCCGTTTTCCTCCACCCTGACTGTCTGGATCCTCTCCTCCATCGCTGGCTCTCCTCCCTCATCTATGTGAGGTGTACTGGGGACCTACAGCCACAAGGCATCGGGTCTCCGGAAGGGCGGCGACTGTTGTCAGTAAAGATCTGGACACCAGGACTCGGGAGCCTCCCTCTCTGGAGATGCTCACGGCCTGTCATCATGCCTGGTTACCACAACCTGTAGTGCTGCCTAAGACTTTACTGTCGAATGCTTCCTGGGATCCGTGAGTGAAC
This sequence comes from Nannospalax galili, assembly GCF_000622305.1. Taxonomy (NCBI): domain Eukaryota; kingdom Metazoa; phylum Chordata; class Mammalia; order Rodentia; family Spalacidae; genus Nannospalax; species Nannospalax galili. The sequence continues at coordinate 6,997,929 of NW_008338533.1, read as the reverse complement.
CTTCTAGATTCTCCATGCCTCTTCTCCCTCAACTGGTTTTAATCTGTTAAAAGCAATGATAGGCTTTAAGCTAAGCATGGCTTTCAGTGACTTTGGTAGTCCATTTAGTGAAGGGTGGACTCGAGGGTGGTCTTGTATTGGGTGTCGAAGGTAATCATGGGAACTCCCTAACCCTGAAATTGATCACTAGTTCTACCTGTCACAGTTGGAGCACCTTATAGACACCCTAGCCCTTCTTTTCATCACACCCTGCACCACAGAGTTTGTTTGCCCCACATGCACGCAGAGGCCAATGCAGGCAAAAAAAGGTGGTGATCCCCTGGAACTGGAGTTATGGGCACTTTGTAAGCCACCCCACGTGGGTGTTGCAAGAGCAGTAAGTACCCTTCAGTGCTGAGCTCCATCCCCATTGGTTCTCGTTTTCAACTGTGACTTTGGGGCCTTTGGATGCATTATGTTTTTCTGTTGTTCTCTGGTTCTAGATATTCATAGGACTAATCATTTTATAAATATCACAGTTAAAAAATCTTTTAAAAAAATTTTTATGGGGCATTTTGCTACTCTAACATTCCCCCCTCTGAAGAGGTGACCCTAAAATCTTTTTGGGATTAGATAAGAGCTCCCAAATACTTTTGATATTTTTGGTCTTTGGAACAGAGTATGTTGCTAAAAGACCCAAAGACATTTTGACTTTTAGCCAAGAAACTGGCTACTTTTCTTTGGGGTCTTTTTACCCTAACTGCCTAGCCAATTCCTACCTCCTATTCTTATCACGCCATCCTCTGAAGGGATTACCTCAGTTGCCCATAGGGAATTGAGGGAATTGGGATGCAGATTGCTCTGGCTTCTTCCATGCTGAACAGGCATGCAGGGAAAAGATCTATTTCTTAGTCGGGTGTGGTGCACACTTTTAATTTCAGGACTCAAGAGGCAGAAAGAGACAGGTAGACCTTTGTGAGATCCAGGCCAGCCTGGTCTACATAGTGATTTCCAGGCCAGCTGGGGCTACAGGGAGACCCTGTCTCCAAAAATGAAGCAAAACACAAAACAGAACAAAATTCTACTTCTTCCAAGGGGCCTTCCTTGTCTAAACCAACGCCTAGACATCTCTCACTCTGTGATATGATCTTATTCATTTACTGAATTCTGTGACTTTCATACAATACAACTTGATGGTAAATTTTATGTTTTTGAGGCAGCGTCCCATGTGGCCCAGCTGGCCTGGAACTTGCTATGCAGTTGAGGATGACTTTGAACTCCCAATTCCCCTCCCTCCACCTTCTGCGTGTTGGGATTACAGATGTGTATTGCCAGGCTTGCCCACAGTGATGTTCCATTAAAAAATTTTAACAAAACATCTGTCATCAGACTTGGTACCAGACTTACTAAGCGTAGATGGTGGAGTGCTGAGGACCAAGCCTGTTCTCACCCAGTGGTGAACATTAGAACTTTGTTCTGAAGCTGCAGAGATGGCTCAGGGTTATGAGCACTGGCTGTTCCTGCAGAGGACCTCGGCTTGGATCTTAGCACCACATGGTAGCTAGCAACCATCTGTAACGCCAGTTCCAGGGTAACTGTCGCCCTCTTCTGGCCTCCACAGGTATAGCTTGCACATGGTGTATGTTAGAGTCCAGGTCTGCAGACAACCCCCAGTGCAATAAAGCCTCACAAGACAGGCCACGAGGGCCCCTTGCAAAACAGGAACTGGCCAGGCAGCTGTGTTTGGAGCTGTCTCAGCACAAAGCTGTTCCCGAGATAATTTTAGAAGATAAACAGGTCCCTGCAGCCCAGACCCACTGATGTAAGAGCTCTCTCAGTTCAAGCTGCTTCCCTTGAAACTGTACAGATTATTTTGCCACCCTCCACATTCCCCAGCCCCCTGTAAGAACCTCCCCAGCAGTCAGCAGGCGGCTGGTTGCTTTCTCTCTCCAGCTGAGCTGCCAGCCACCAGCAATCCTAAGAAATCAACTTTGCTTTGCCGGAGTCCTCCTCTGTGCCTTCTGTGGCTAACCCCTGCCCGGCTTTTATCTAACAGTGTACGTATGTACATGCAGGCAAAACACTCATACGCATAAAAGATAATAATAAATCAATTAATCAAGAATTTGTTTAGCCTCTTAGCAAATGAATTGATGGAAATGTGTGTATGAAATTTTCAGATAAGACAAAATTTGAGACTAAGGCAATTAGAATTGGCAAAGATTAGAACAGGTAGGAAAAACAGACTGGGAAACAAAAAATTGGAGATAAATTGAAATTATTTTATTCAGTTTTAAGAAATAGAATTAGGACTAGAAAGATTGCTCAGTGGTTAAGACAACTGGCTTCTCTTGCAGGGGACCCAGGTTCAGTTCCCTGCACTGACATGGCAGTTAACAACCATCCTAACTCCTAACTCCCCCCTTCCAGAGGGGATCTGATGATCTCTTTTTACGTCTATGGGCATGACACACACAGGTACACTTACATACATGTAGGCAAAACACTCATACATATAAAAATAAAAAAAATTTAAAAAATAAAATAGAATTAAGGAAAGATGTTATAAGCTTCCATTTTGTAAGAAGCAGCTTTGGATACTAGAGTTATGTTTGGAAAAAAGATTCATTGAGATACATTTTTTTAAGTACTGAAAAATCTATCAGGTGGAACAGGGATAAGATTCTTTTTTTTATAATCTTATAGCCACATGTGTAGTAAAGACTTGGAGCTTTCAAGGAAAAGAAGATCTTTTAAAAATATTTTATTTATTATTTTTTATTTTATGTGTATATTACCTGCATGTATGTAAGTGGGCTTGTGCTGTGCAATGCCCAAGGAGGTCAGAAAAGGGCATTGGATTCCCTGGAACTAGAGTTACATACAGTTGTGAGCCACCATGTGGGTGCTGGGAACTGAACCCGGGTCCTCTGCAAGAGCAGCTAGTGCTCTTAACTGCTGAGGCATCTCTCCAGCCCCAGAAAAGAAGATCTTAATAAGGAAGAATATTCCAGAAGGATTGTTTATGATGAAATGGGCATCTTGAGAAATGCTAACCTATCTTCTTATCATGCAAAGTGTTTGTACCTGATCCTGATGACCATAAGGCCAGCCATAAGGATGGGAAGGGGGACTGTATGCTTTTAAAAGACCTTCCCAAATCTTTGAGTTTTTATAGTTTAAGTGATCTAGTGATGAGCTCCTCACATCTTTGGAAACTCAAGGATTAGATCCTTAAGATGATACAGCAAGATCAAAGACAGAAGATTCCTCAAGGCTAGGCACTCCATCCGAATACTTTTTGATAGTCTCATTAAAACAGAGGGTAGCTATAGTGGCTTGCTTCTAGTAGGTGAATGCTATAGGCTATAGTTGTGAGGCACTGTCATATGGGTGACGGCTTCCATCCGACTCTCTGGAGACACATGCCCTTGGAACCAGGCTGTGATTAGACCCAAATCAAGCCCACTTATTGAGAGACTTTGCCTGAGGCGTTGAACTGTCCCACATTTAACAGTCACAATGGTATTCCAGTCAATCCTCCAGCCACTAGCCAGCATCAGCTGCAGACCTGAATGAGTCAGCAAGCCTCAGACAGTTGTGTTGACTGGCTAGTGTTAGGCCACTTAGCTGGTACTGTAGGGAGCAGAAACACGTTGTCCCTGACAGGCTCTGCCAACATTGCAGCACTAGTCAATGTTAGAACCATTTTACCTTGTGTGAGCCATGCTGAGATCAGAGACAGAAGAAGAGAGAGGAATCAGAAAGGGTTTAACAGTTCTGGTACTCTCTCTGTTGATTGAGAGAGCAAATCATGCCACCCAGGGCTTCTCAGGGGACTCACCAGGGTCAACCATGATGTAGAAAAGGAAAACCTAGTCAAGATGTTTAATGGTGTTATTTTGAGGAAGGAAAGAGTGAGACAGGGAAGATCAGCCTCTAGCCTGGGTTTCAAACTGGACTGAAACAGCATTTGTTAAACTGTAGCTGAGAGCAAAATGAATGTTGGCGTGTTTCCAGACAGACAGTGAGTTCTGGTGGGAAAGCAAGAGGTGAGTGGGCTCCTCTGACTGTGAGAGGCCACAGAGGTGAGTGGGCTCCTCTGACTGTGAGAGGCCACAGAGGTGGGCGGGCTCCTCAGACTGTGAGAGGCCACAGAGGTGGGCGGGCTCCTCAGACTGTGAGAGGCCACAGAGGTGGGCGGGCTCCTCAGACTGTGAGAGGCCACAGAGGTGGGCGGGCTCCTCAGACTGTGAGAGGCCACAGAGGTGGGCGGGCTCCTCAGACTGTGAGAGGCCACAGAGGTGGGCGGGCTCCTCAGACTGTGAGAGGCCACAGAGGTGGGCGGGCTCCTCAGACTGTGAGAGGCCACAGAGGTGGGCGGGCTCCTCAGACTGTGAGAGGCCACAGAGGTGGGCGGGCTCCTCAGACTGTGAGAGGCCACAGAGGTGGGCGGGCTCCTCAGACTGTGAGAGGCCACAGAGGTGGGCGGGCTCCTCAGACTGTGAGAGGCCACAGAGGTGGGCGGGCTCCTCAGACTGTGAGAGGCCACAGAGGTGGGCGGGCTCCTCAGACTGTGAGAGGCCACAGAGGTGGGCGGGCTCCTCAGACTGTGAGAGGCCACAGAGGTGGGCGGGCTCCTCAGACTGTGAGAGGCCACAGAGGTGGGCGGGCTCCTCAGACTGTGAGAGGCCACAGAGGTGGGCGGGCTCCTCAGACTGTGAGAGGCCACAGAGGTGGGCGGGCTCCTCAGACTGTGAGAGGCCACAGAGGTGGGCGGGCTCCTCAGACTGTGAGAGGCCACAGAGGTGGGCGGGCTCCTCAGACTGTGAGAGGCCACAGAGGTGGGCGGGCTCCTCAGACTGTGAGAGGCCACAGAGGTGGGCGGGCTCCTCAGACTGTGAGAGGCCACAGAGGTGGGCGGGCTCCTCAGACTGTGAGAGGCCACAGAGGTGGGCGGGCTCCTCAGACTGTGAGAGGCCACAGAGGTGGGCGGGCTCCTCAGACTGTGAGAGGCCACAGAGGTGGGCGGGCTCCTCAGACTGTGAGAGGCCACAGAGGTGGGCGGGCTCCTCAGACTGTGAGAGGCCACAGAGGTGGGCGGGCTCCTCAGACTGTGAGAGGCCACAGAGGTGGGCGGGCTCCTCAGACTGTGAGAGGCCACAGAGGTGGGCGGGCTCCTCAGACTGTGAGAGGCCACAGAGGTGGGCGGGCTCCTCAGACTGTGAGAGGCCACAGAGGTGGGCGGGCTCCTCAGACTGTGAGAGGCCACAGAGGTGGGCGGGCTCCTCAGACTGTGAGAGGCCACAGAGGTGGGCGGGCTCCTCAGACTGTGAGAGGCCACAGAGGTGGGCGGGCTCCTCAGACTGTGAGAGGCCACAGAGGTGGGCGGGCTCCTCAGACTGTGAGAGGCCACAGAGGTGGGCGGGCTCCTCAGACTGTGAGAGGCCACAGAGGTGGGCGGGCTCCTCAGACTGTGAGAGGCCACAGAGGTGGGCGGGCTCCTCAGACTGTGAGAGGCCACAGAGGTGGGCGGGCTCCTCAGACTGTGAGAGGCCACAGAGGTGGGCGGGCTCCTCAGACTGTGAGAGGCCACAGAGGTGGGCGGGCTCCTCAGACTGTGAGAGGCCACAGAGGTGGGCGGGCTCCTCTGACTGTGAGAGGCCACAGAGGTGGGCGGGCTCCTCAGACTGTGAGAGGCCACAGAGGTGGGCGGGCTCCTCTGACTGTGAGAGGCCACAGAGGTGAGTGGGCTCCTCTATGAGAGGCCACAGAGGTGGGCGGGCTCCTCTGACTGTGAGAGGCCCACAGGCTGGAATCTCTGGGTTCTTCTGGACTCTGAATGTAGGGTCTGTTGTCTTCTGAGACCCAGATGGAGCCTTCTGATCTAGAGTTCTTACCGAGACCTGATTTACTTGGTCGGACATGGTCCCCAGACTTGCTCATTCATTCCTGTGGCACTCGTGACGCTCTGAAGGTGTATTTTCTATAGGTCTTTCAGTATGAAAGACAGACTTTTTGGGTTTCATGGAAAAGAAACGTTTAGGTTGGATTACTCTCAGAATGAAGGTATTTATCTCAATTCATGTTTCTTCTTTTTAAAAAATTTACTTATTTTATTGTATGTTGGTGAATGTTTTGCCTGCGTGTATGTAAATGCATCACATGTGTGAAATGTCCTAGAAGCCAGAAGAGGGCATCAGATCCCTTGGAACTGGAGTTAAGGATTGTTAGCCATCATGTGGGTGCTGGGACCCAAACCTGGGTCCTGTGCAAGAGCAGCCAGTGCTCTTAACCACGGAACCATCTCTCTAGTCCTGTCAGTTCTGGTTTCTCTGAATGTAAAGTTTGAGAACAGAATTGGGTCACTTGCAGTTTGTTTGAGAATGAGCCCAGTCAGCAGGAATGAAGGTGTCAGGAGCATTAGATAGGGATGGAGGGAGATGCAATCTAAGGGAGTGTTTTCAAGGTGGTTGTAGGAGACAGGGACTTAATTCTCCTGTGACATGCTAAGATGCACACCTCCTAGTAAGACCCTCCTGAAGGCTAGCAGTCAGACGTCTCTTTGGTTGAGATGAGTGACATGACCTCAAGCAGAGGGCAGTGGGTCATGTGGGTTTCAGCTGTGGCTGGAATCCAAGGTAATCAAGATAATATATTTTGCTACAGAGTGAAGGTTGGGAAGTTCACTGGAAGTTCAGTCAGAGGCCTGGTTCCAGTCCATAACTATATTAGCCAAGGAGCCATGGCCAAGGCATTCAAGTCTCAGATTGAGTTTTCTCATATGTAAAGTGAGGACGGTATTATCAGGTGCCATTTATGTGTAGAGGGTAGTGAGCCAAGGGCAGTGAGTCACAGGAGGATATGCCTATTGTGGGAGATTCTCCACACTCCACAGGGACTGGGCTTTTACCTTATTTTTTAGAACTCGTTCACTATTTCAGGAAGACGGATCTAAAAACCAGCATGAAAATCAATCAAGTGGGAAGGACACATATGAAGGTCATTGGCAGCAACAGCCATTGGCCAAGCACATAGTCTTTGTAGGGAAACTGTCCTCCCAGCTCTTCACAGTCGCAACGTTGTTCACTGGGAACAGGATTCACGCAAACGGAAGGCTACATGGTGAATTTCTGAGTGCTCGCGAGCGTAGCCTGACATGTCCTCTTCTACTGTCGTCACAGTCCTCTCCCTTAAAGGAGCCACCACCAGCACCAGTGACCTGCACTCCGAGCAGCCGTGTCTTTGGTAGAAGGCTTCGCATGTCCCTCACTCTTGTCTGAGGCTGAATGGACTTCATCAGTCAACTTTGTGTACATTTATCATCATGTCTCGCACCAATCTCACAGAACTTCTCTCAGAGGGAATTTTTTTCTTAAGTAAACTCCTCAGGCCAGCTCACCCTCTCTACTGCCTGAAAGGATCACTGAAATGTAATGGCATTGTTAAATTAATGAACAGTGTCGATGCTCCTGACATTACCAGATCATGGAACCCTGAATGTGGACATGGGCTCCGACAGTAGAGAAAAGAGTTTAATAACCACTGACGTGAGAAAGGTGCCTCTGGACATTCTTCTCTTGTTGAAATTAGAGGACTTTATTCATGAATCGAAGAGCTTGTGCTGTTGCAGGTTTTCAGCCAAACTCTGCTTAAAATCATACGATCTGCAAACAAACAGGAACATTTGTTGAGAATGACAAATACTAATTGGCAAATATCAACTGAGTTTTTTGCCTAAATGTATGTAAATGTATCTGAACATGCAGTGCCTGTGGAGGCCACAGGATTGTGGGAGATTCCCCTGGAAATGGAGTTACAGATGGTTGTTAGCCACCATGTGGGTGCTGGGAACTGAACCCAGGTCCTCTGCATGAGCAGCCAGTGCTCTTAACCACTGAGCCATATCACCAGCCCCAACACAGCATTTTAAGGCTTGGGCATATTACAAATTTACAAAGCTCTGATTTAGAGCTTGCAAGATGGCTCTGCAGGTAAAAGCACTTGCTGTGTAACCCTGATGACCTGAGTTTGATCCCTGGAACACACAGTGGAAGGAGGGAGCTGACTCCGGAAAGTTGTCCTTTGACCTCCACGTGCATGTGCTGACCCATGCACCTACACACACATATACCACATGCACTTATAGATACTAATAATAAACCCCAAAGTAAACGAAATTTAAAATTTAACTTACTGAAAATAAAAAGTATTCTTTGTAAGTAAGTCTAAATGAAATAACACAAACTTGGAAATTGGAAGACTTAGAGCATTTGACTCATTCTGCTAAAACATCTGACATTGGCCAATGATTCCTGTTGGATTCAAGTTTCCTCAAATGTAAAGAGATAACAAATTTAGTTAATTCTACATTTTGGTTCTAAAAGTTTTTGATTCAAGTAAGTAGAGAATCAGTGGTGGAGGAGCAGCAGAAGTCCGATGTGTTTAGGGCTGGGGATGTGGCCTAACATTCACAAGGCCCCTGGTTCAATCCCAAGTACAATCAACAAAGGAAAAAAATAGTATTTTTAAAAATTAGATAAAATTCTTAAGGAACAGCCCCTAGGAAGTCTGTAAGTATCGTGTCCATCAGCCAAGCTTGCCTGAAACTGAGTTTCTGGGGAAGAAGGACTTTCACTATTAAAGTAGGGAACATTCTGGAAGAAGGGGAACAGGTTGGTTTCCTGATTCTAATGTGCCATCTGTACTTTAGTATGAGCCCCAGCCTGTGCCCATGCTGGTGTAAGTGGTGGAAATACCTGCTACCAGCAACCCGTAGGTCCCACACTGGTGCTTGTGCAAGGCACTTGAGGGCTGGGGCTGCAGCTCCATCGTAGAGCTCTTGACTAGCATGCCCAAGACATTGGTTCAGTGTCTGGCACTGAGAAATTTAAATAGTGAATAAAGGCATACAATGTTTAAGTGATGACCAGGCTTTTAAAGTCACCAGTTGGGGAATGTTCAGAGAGGAAGGGAGATTGGTCCAAGAGGCAGCCAGCTGCCCTGGGTTGTGTATCTAATGCTTGTTTATTCCTATCTTCAGTAGTTCCCAGTACATTTTCTGAGAACACAATTCGAGGTGCTGGGAGTTAAAATGAACGAGCCGAGCCCCTAGAGCACAGCTCACTCTTTCATGCGATTTGTTTTAATCCCCTCATTGTCAGGACCCTTGTTTTCAGTCTTCTGCAGAGTGCTGGCCTCTAGTGCCCCCCACCTCTTGGTTCTGAGCCTAGAGTCTAGTACTTGGTAAGAACTCAACAAATATTTATTGAATTTAATTTCTATCATCTCAGTTGCTCTTTCTGCCTTAAAAAATCTCTTTCCCCCTCTTTGTTTCAAAGGATTCCAATATTTTTTTTCTCTAGGACTCAGAGCACTTGGCAAACATTTTCCGAGATCTTTACAGCCTGACTCTGAACTAGATAGGAGTCTGATAGCAGTTGTACCCGTCACTGGCTGTGGACGCTCTTGATTCTTTTATTTCCCATTACTGATGGTTCATCTGAAATTCTGCAGCAGGTCAAAGCACAGTTTAATAGTGCTTGTGGCTCACTTTGGGCATTTGCGGGCACTAGTCTCAGGAAATACGTGGACTTCAAAGGTACTTAGCAGAGGCAAATTCGGATCAAAGCAATCATCACGGTAACCGTGCCAAGTGTGTGTCTCTCGTTCCACAGCACAGGGCCTGGAAAGGTCTCCTGAGGACGTTGGCCAGAAAGAGCCACCTGGAGTTGTAATTTTCCAGGCCTTCTGGAGGTTTTGGTGAGGTCACCGCTGTTGATTCCATTTTGAAGTTTGGCAGAAGGAAGGAATCCTGGGATTTGACTCTGGTGTCACTATACTGAAAATAGGGCGGGATGGTGAGACGCTTATGACAAGGCTATTTGCTTTTTGTGCAATGTCTGGAACTGAAGAGCTAAAAATATCAGCAACTTAAAAATCCCTAATTCTTCTCACATTGCACTGAGGTAGTTCAGGGTGGTGCGATTAATTTTTTTGTAGGAAGAACAAATGAATCCTTCAGTAGCACTGAGGCCACACGTCAGGTTTGCAGCAGAAGTGAACTCAGACAGACATCTGACCCATTAGGTTGTGCATACTCGAAGCTACCACACTGTCAGGTTTTGCTCAGATTGTGGTGTCACAAGCCATATATAGTTGGCCTGCCTTTCCACTTAATTTGCTTATCATCCGTCAGCTTGACCTGATATTTGCATTGCTAATGGTCCCTACATGTAGGTCTATCTAGATGGTTGCCCAATTTAACCTGGCAGTTTGTGGATAGTTAGCTTTTTGTACAATTGGGAAAACTGCGCATGGGCAGGAAATGTTCTTAAACTTGAAGGTAGGAACTGGACAATTAATTTTCTTCTTAAAGCACCCAACTCTCTCTCTCTCTCTCTCTCTCTCTCTCTCTCTCTCTCTCTCTGTGCTTTGTTTTTATTACAGGTCATGAGCAGCTTGAAAAAAATAAAATAGAACTGTTTATAATTCTACAAGATCTTCATAAATGTGCAGGAAGAAACAATTAACTCCTTTGGAAATCCTCTCTAGCCATTATTTTGGAAATATACATACTTAAAAATGTCCATCATCTATCTATCTATCTATCTATCTATCTATCTATCTATCTATCTATCTATCTATCTATCTGTCTATCTATCTATCTATCATCTATCTATCGATCTGTATCTATCGATCTATTATCTATCATCTATCTATCATCTATCAATCATCTATCTATCAGCTATCATCTATCATATCATCTGTCATCCATCTATTTATCTGTCTCTATCATTTATCTCACTATGAACTATCTATCAATCAGTCATCAATCATATATCTCTCTATTATCATTTTTATATATCTATCATAAGAGTTCATATATATGGTCTGGAGAGATGACTCAGCAGTTAAGAGCATTGGCTGTTCTTGCAGAGGCCTTGGGTTCAGTTCCCAGCACCCACGTGATGGCTAACAACCATGGTAACTCCAGTTCCAGGGGATTTGATGCCCTCTTCTGACCTCTGCAGGCATTGCACAACATGGGTACGCTTACCTACATGCAGACAATACACTCATACACGTAAAATAAAAACAATAAATATTTTTAAAAAGAGTTGATATACTTATATGGCCCAAAAGTCACAAAGTAGGGCCTGGAAATGTGGCTCAGCTGGTAGATTGCCTAGCATGCATGAAGTCCTGGGTCTGATCCTCAGTACCACATAAACTGAGTGTGGTAGTATACACCTGGCATTCTAGTACTAGGGAGGTGGAGACAGGAGGATCAGAAATTTAGGGTCATCCTTGGCAATATAGCAAGTTTGAGACCAGACTGGAAAAAAAACGAAACCTTAGCTTAAAAAAAAAAAAAAAAAGAGACAGCTTTAGAAGAGTTTGTCAGAGGACAAGTGGAGGAGGAACCACATTCAGGAAGATGCAGTCTGGGGAGCATCATGATGCCCCAGGCACTAGTGTGGCAGGGAAGGGCTGCTCCCATGTGCGCTGGGAGGAAGATCCCAGTCCCTTCAGATGGGCTAGCCCAGGCCCCGTGGCAGCCACAGCACGTCCTTCCTACTTTCCCAGCCGATCCCTCTCGGCTCTCTCATCTACTTCCTCCTCGACTAGTGTTTCTGCTCTGGAGTCATCTCTATATCAAATGAAGATTTATCTGGGGCCTTGCTGCGCGAGCTTGCCAATTTAATGTTCCATTCTCAGTCACATAATTCTTGATGAGAGAGTCAGAGGTTAATAGAAAACTAACGGAGGAAATGTGGCTCACGCTGTGCCTTTAAGAGTGTGTGCTCTCGAGGACTATTTGAAGTGCAGAGAGACTTGGATGTTAAGACTCAGGGGGCTGGAGAGATGGCTCAGCAGTTAGAGCACTGGCTGCTCAGGCAGATGACCTGGGTTTGAGTCCCAGCACCCACATCACAGCTAACAACTATTCTTATCTCCAGTTCCAGGGCATCCGGTACTCTCTTCGTGCACATGGTACACTTGGATGTAGTCAGGCAAAATACTCATACACATACAACAAACAAAGAAAAACTTTAAAAAAGTACAAACAGAAAAGGCTCAGAAGGACTAATGATGTAGCAAGTCTTTAAAATGTTGTAAAAAGTATTTATTATTATTATTTTGTGTGTATGAGAGTATTGCCTGCATGTATGTAAGTGCACCCATGTCGTGCAATGCCCGCAGAGGCCAGAAGAAGGTGTTGGATACCCAGATCTGGTGTTACAGGCAGTTGTCAGCTGCCATGTGAGTGCTGGGAATTGAACCCAGATCTTCTGCAAGAACAGCCAGTGCTCTTAACCACTTAGCCACCTCCAGTCCATGATGCAGGAAGTCTTATTACAGCTATTTTTCATATTACACTTCTCTGCCTATCATTTAGTATTCCTATTTGTTTGGCTACCCATCCATTTATCTTTTAAGAATATATCCTTGTATATTTTTATATCACTAAGACTGTTCACAGACAGGCTTTTGAGTTCCTACGTCCAGTATCACATGATTGGATGGATGGACCACAATTTATTTATTCTCCTGTAGCTTTAGATATTTTGGTTTGTGAATTTGTTTTTTGTTTTGTGAATTTTTATTCACATAAGCAGCAGAAAAAAAGAGAAATTAATAATAAAGTTCATCTTGGACAGTAGACTAATGGGCAGCAATGAACTATGTAGTTAAAAAAAGATTTAAGAATACCAAGATAAGGTACTGGTCTGGCAGCGGCCGCTAGGGCAATGGCACCCTCATCTACTTAACGTTGGACTGAATGCTGGGTTAAGAGTCAGGCATGTTTCAGACTTGGGGCTGCCTAGTTCTCTAAGGCATGAAGTCTATGTGATTATCAACCCTCTTGACACACCGACAGATTTGTGTTACGCTAGAAAGCTGTAGCATAGCCATCAGTCATCAGACCCTGGCGCTCCTTGACTTTGAGTTTTTCTGTCCCTCTTTGTAAATTGCAGGTAGTAGATGCTATCTGTCTAATCTAAGAGAGATTTAACTGATTTCTTCCCTTAATATCCTCTCTCACTGTTACCTACCCACAAACTGTTCCTGATCATTACTTCACATAAATTGTCAACTCTTTATTTTTATTTCTATTTATTTTTATGTGCATGAGTGTTTTTGCCTGCATGGGTCTAAGTGCACCGTGTGTGTGCAGTGCCTGTGGAGGACAGAAGACAGTGTTGGATCCCCTGGAACTGGAGTTAAGGATGGTTGTTAGCTGCCATGTGGATGCTGGGAATTGAACCCTTGTCCTCTGCAAGAGCAGCCAGTGCTCTAACCGCTGAACCACCCCTCCAGCCCTGCACCATTTCAACTCTTTTCAGCTTTACTGTTCCAAATTAACATTTATAATTTTATCCCTTCTTCCTGATGGCACCACTGAGAGCTAGACCCTGACTTCAGGGATCCTTCCTATCCTTTAGCTCAGGCCCTGAAGTAGCACTGTGAGCTAAAGCTGGGTGGATGGGATGGAAAAGCCCATCGTAGCACAGCCCACGCATAGGCTGGACGTCTCCCACTGGCCCCTAGCAAGCGTCTTAGCTACTTTTCTGTCACTGTGATAAAAGACTCTGACAAAAAGCAAGTTAAGAAAGAAAGGGTTTATTTTGGTTACAGTTCCAGAGGGCATACAGCCCATCGAGGCCGGGAAGGCACGGCACCAGGAGTGTGAGGCCAGCCTGGCAGTCAGGAAGCAGAGTGATCACATTTCATGAGCACACAGGAAGCAGGGAGAGGGAGAGGGAACAGAACGAGGGCCAGGCTACAAAACCTCAAGGCACACCCCCATGACGTACTTCCTCCATCAAAGCTCTATCTCCTAATAATTCAATAACCTTCCCAAACAACACTTAGAGCTGGGGGCTAAGTGTTCAAACCCATGAGCCTATGGGGGCATTTCGTGTTCAAACTACAACAGCAAGTCTGGATAGAGGCTCAGATGGTGCATGCCCATATGTGAGAGTGACCCAGGACCGCAGACAGTACAAACCAGGACTCTAAAATGCTAAGGAACTCACACAGTGCTACAAAATCAAGCTGATTTTCTAACCAATCGGGTTAGACATCTTCAGGGTGTGGTGATTTGCCATAACTACTCCAATATTTTACATAAATATATAATGTAATTATATAAATATATTAATACTTATCTTTGAAAATACCTGCTCTTTAGGAGTCTAAACCACTGACCTTTGCCGCCATCTCTCTGCTGGACCCTGCAGGTGGCTCACCTGGTATCTCAGTCACAATTCCGAGTGTCCCCAGGATGTTGTTGCTGAGACTACACTTTACCACACTCTGCAGCGAATGATGTTCATTCACCTCAGCCTTAAGAGTAGACTGACAGGGTTGAACTTTACTGAGTCCTGGAAAGCAGGGGCCCCTGCCCCTTTCTGTTCAGTACGTGAAATACAGAAAAGCGCTACACTCTTACAGCATGGCACACCTCTGTGACCCCTGATATTTGGGATATTTCCCCACCCATGAACTATCAATTCTGCAGGGATTGTCCAGCACTTGGTACCTGGGGGTCCTGTCATTTAATTCAACTCTGACTCTATCAACCTGGAAATGGCATCAGCTCCCACAGGGGGAAGGCTCAGTCCCATAGCCTACGCCTCTCTGAGTCTTCTCTAGGGGGCGTCAAGGTTTAGTAGCCTGTTCCCTCTCCCTCTCCCTGCTTCCTGTGTGCTCATGAAATGTGATCACTCTGCTTCCTGACTGCCAGGCTGGCCTCACACCCCTGGTGCCGTGCCATCCCGGCCTCGATGGGCTGTATGCCCTCTGGAACTGTAAACAAAATAAACCCTTTCTTTCTTAACTTGCTTTTTGTCAGGTCTTTTATCACAGTGACAGAAACGTATCAGATGTAGGTCAAAAGTGGTAGACGGTCACCTATGTTTCTGACCGTTGGTTGTACATCCTTCCTTCCCATGATCCTCCCTTTTTGCTTTCTTAATTTGCTAGATTGGCTCACAGAACTCAAGGAGACATTTTCCTTTTGTTATATTACAAAGGCTACAAAGGAGACCCATGGGCACCTATGGAAGACACAGGGCACATGGGCAGGTGTGAGGGGCTTCCATGCCTGTTTGTTTGGAGGTCTATTTCCCTCCAGGTATTCAGCTGAGGACTGGTTGTTGTAAGCCTTGTGTTTGGGGGGTTATCTGGCACTTTATTATGTAGGCATGCTTGATTAAATCATTGCCTACCTGTGATGTGCTCACTCTTCACCCCGTTCCCTTGCTGGGGGTTGGAGGAGGTGGGGCAGTGGCCCGACTGTCTGCTCTTGCTTTGCCCCCACCCACACCGCCTTTTATTGTTCCCATGCTATCCCAAGCTTTGTCTTTTCTGTGACCAGTTCCCATCTGGAAGCCATCTTGGAGCCCCTAAACTTGGTCAGCTCCTTAACATATAAGATGGATTCTTTGACAAGGAGAGAGAGATACATAGTGCCTAACTAGTATAAAAAAAATCAGAGGGGATCTTTTTAGTCCAAAAATGTATTGAAAAATTACACATACATTATGTCTACATGAGTCCATGTGTACAGCTGAAGGCTACATAACAAGAAACAGTGCCAGAGAGGAGATATCTTTCTTTGAGTTGTTGGCCAGGGTGGTTCAAGAGACTCCCCAAATTACTCAGGCTATTGCCACAGTCCTTGATTGCCTCCCAGAACTTGAAGGTAAGACAGGACATTCTTCAGAGATGGGATTTGTAGTAATGGAGCTGGAACTGACTGGAAGCCATCTCCCCTGGAGGCTAGCTCTCATAGCTTTGGAGAGCACTATATAAGCTGGTAAGGGAGGACATCAGTCGATGGTCCAGTTCCAGTTTCAAGGCCTAATAACCACATCAGTGACTGGCATAGCAAATGACATTGGTGCAGTAGCAGCAATTTCATCTGGGGGGTAATCAACAGTCACCTAATTGGACTTTAAACCCACTCAATGGGAGGAAATTCATGTGTGGTACTGTAAACATAGCCAAATACACATAGCTGGAGAGGTCATAGATCTTAGAGAAAACCCCAAGGCTGTCACATCCCTAGACAAATGTAATTTCTTACTATGTGCAAAATGTGGATCCTTAAATTTACAGACAAGTATCTCAGTCACTACCCATCAAAGAAGCTTCTTTTTCAACAGAGATTTTTACAAAGTTCTACAACTGGTCATACACAGATATTGTTTGTGGATTTCCCAAGCCTAAGTGGCACATCTAGGATGCAACCTCTCCACCTAAGGCTCACAGAACATAGAACAAGGGATAAAGAGGACACTGATGCATCTTTCAATTCTCATCAATGAAGCTCCCTCATGCAACAGAGGTCCAGGAACACAAAAATGTAGAGAATAAGTCTACAGAGTGTGGGTCCTTGGACAGGACTCCTATATTAAAACCCACCCATCCAGGGCTCAGGGATCTTTGTGGAAGAGGGGGCAGAAAGATTGTAAGAACCAAGGAGGAGGTGCATGACCATATGGAAACAGAGTCCTACAGGCTCCTGGGTCCCTTCTCATATGAACCTATAGCAGTGGTGTCAGCATGCACAAGACCCAAGCAAACTCAGGCAGACAAAAACCCAGCATAGAAGTGGGAAATGGGAAGCAGGCCCTAATATTAGTCAAAGAATTATTGGCAGCTGATTATTGCTGGGTGTGGAAGAGCTGACCTTCTTAGAGGGAGGGACTTTAGATAGGCTTCCTAGACCTCAGTGGATGAACTTGCATTGAGGGGTGTCTGGGGACAGCAACTTGACATGACAGGCCTTAACACAAATGACAGAATTCCATTGTGGGGGTGGGGGGACTATGGGAGGGGGCCAATGGGGAAGGGGGTATAAAGTCCACTACAATATTCTGCATGACATATACAAAAGTTCAAAAAAAAGAGAGAGATGTAGTCCTTCTCACTCTTGAGATTCCAGTGATTTTAGTTGTTGTATGTCAGGACACTGGGACAAGGACCAGATGCATATTTCACTGTGCCACCACCACCTTCCTCTGTATGACTTGGAGACAACCCAGAGATGAAGCCCTTGTTAACACAGGGTGAGGCCATACAGGGATGAACCTTCCAAATCCCCTTCCTTTACCTCGCAATGTTAGTGCCCCTCACATCAGCCCCCAGGGCTGGGGACGGGACCCAGGGACTTAAGCATGTTACCCAGATGCTCTTACAATGGGATACAGTCCCAGACACCATCCTTTTTTGTTATTTAAATTTGTTTGTACTGCGTCCTAACCACGCACCCTCTCTCCCACATCCCGACTCCCTTCTCTCTTCTCTTCGTACAGATCTTTCTTGCATTCATCCTGTTCATTTTGTTTTGTGACTCACTGAGTAAAATGATACAGGGCGATCAGAGGCCCCTTTGCAGGTTTATGGTCTCATTGGTAAAATAATGTGAAAACGGACCCAGAAGGTAACTTGACAGTTTATTGGTGTGAGAGAGGGAAAATGTCATCAGCCCCAGGGTCAGCATGTCAGGGGAAGGAGGGGCAAGAGGAGGCGGTAGAAGGGCCACTTTTAGTGGAATGTAAGCAAAAAGCCATGCCTTGGAGGACAAGTGGGCACACGCGGAGAGGGTGCTCTGGGCCTTTGTTTTGTAGTGTTTATTATTTGTTATCATTAAGAAATAATTTTCAAAGAGTAAAAAAAATTTTTTTCGTTTATTTATTTTTTATTTATTTATTATTTAACAACCACATGATTCAAAGAAGCATTTCATTATAGCTTTAACATTCTCAATAACAATTTCCAGAGCAAAGATACATCTCTTTCAAAAGGGCTATAAAATTTTTACGTTCACAGTTGAATTAATACAGTCATACAATATTGAACTCAGTATAAACCGTGTAAGACATAAAATTGAATGAGTTTTTAACCTTTAAAAAAGATCTCTATTTCATTTTAAAATATGCTGTTTCCTACATTTTTAATGCTACTAACGCTTAGACGTTTGCACATGTGCCTTTAATCTCTATGTATCTGATGATTACTAGTCACAGTTGGTTACACTTGGATCCTTAGTGCCTGAGTATGGATGTAAAGTCATCAGGTAAATTTCACTGGTAATGTTTGTCACCTCTACTATTTAACATGAAGTAAATTTTTACGCTTCCTCCTCAAATATGTCTTTTTAAAAAATTTGTTGATTTTTTGTGTGTGTATCATACAGAACATCCCAAACAATCTTATTCATCTATATACCCACTTCCCAGATGGCACCCTCCCATAACCTCCCCCGACCCCCCACTGGAGCCCATATACTCTGTCATCCCTGTTACTGTCCACTGTGTTGTCGACACCCGCAGCCATTCCCCAGTGCTTGTCTATCTGCTGAATCTAGTCAGCCTATCTAGGGATCCTTGTTTTAGGAAGATCGGCAGTTCCTCATCTAGCAGCAATCAGATGTCAATATTCCTTTAGATAAGATTAGGGTCTGATGTTCATTTTCCCAGTTCTATGCTGGGTTACTGTCTGGGAGTCTTTTGGGCTACCCTGGCCAACAACTCAAAGGAAGGTATCTCCTGTCTGGCATTGTTTCTTGTTATGTAGCGTTTAGCTATACACATGGACTCTCAAAAAAGTACATTGACCCCATTAATCTCAAAGATTTTTTTTTTTAAAGTGAGACTTCTATCTTACTATAGTTGGTATGAATTGTATTGGTAAATAAAAAATTAATCTAGAATCTAGAATCAATTTTAAGGTTCATAGCTATATATAAATATGAAATAAATTTAATAAAGCTAAACTAAGATTTCTTAAAATTACATATTTTATTTACTGTGGGGGGAGAGGGTGCCTGCATGCCATAGTATGCATGTGGAGGTCAGGGATGACTTTGGGGGATTCTTTCTCTCCTGTTGTGTTGACCCCCAGGGATCAAACTCAGGTCATCAGGCTTGGTAGCAAGTACCTTTACCCACTGAGCCATTTAGGCAGCCCATGTTTTTTATATTTTTAAAAATTTTGTTTTTTGACAGGATCTCTCTAGTCACAGCTCACCTGGAAGTCATGATGTGAACTAGGGTGGCCTTGATCTCGTAGTCCTGCCTTGCTTACTGTCTGGTCTCTGCTTTCTGTTCTGCTGAGAGGTGAGGTGAGGTGTCCCAGCCACATGTATCTGCCTCCATAGAGCTGCCTGAAGTCGTGATGGATTGTGTCCCCTCAAAGCACGTCAGGATAATTCCTTTATCTTTTCATCAGGTGCTTGCTCACAGCAGTGCAAAGTTACTATTACAAAGGGTGCAGAATGTTCTCCTCCCAGAGTGACATGGGTATGAATGCGGTGCTCCCCTTTTGGGCCAACCAAGGAGGAAATATTTAGTATTATTTGCCCTAATCTTGTAGCTGTTCGAAGAGTTTCTGTATGACCTAGAACTGAGAATATGTGTCATCTAGGAAGGAATAACAGTTTTACCTTTTAGCTTTATTAGCTGTGGACCAGGAAGGACTAGTTAATTTTATTTATCATCATCAGTTGAATCTCTAACTTTGTTTCCAGTTAAAGCTGCCCCCCCCCCCGTGCTCATTGTTTTTAAAAAATTAAAAAATATATTTTATGTGTATGTGTTTGCTTGCATGTCTGTATATGCACCACATGTGTGCCTGGGGCCAGGAGAGGGTGTTGGATCCCCTGGAATTGGAGTTATAGAGGATTATTGTCTGCCACGTGGGTGCTGGAAACTGACTCAGGTCCTCAGAGCAGAAAATGCTTTTAACTGCTGAGCCATCTCTGCAGTCGCCCATCCGCTACCCCATTTCTCTACCCCCTTCATCTTTAATCTCATGCTTAGTTCCCTTAGATTGAGACCCTTTATCACTTACTGAAAGGCCAGTGCTTGAAATTGAGTTGTAAATGACTTGGAGATTTTTCATGACAATGGTTGAAATGTCTCCTTTATAAACTTAGTTTCCTATGCATCAGGGTCCTGCTGATCACTGACCACTGCAGATCAATGACCTCAGAGGAAGCTGATGTATTGACATTCACACATTCCAAATGGTGCCTGGGCAGCTATGGCTGCAGAGGGCCCTTTGACCCCAGTATCACTTCTCTATTGCTGTTGTGCTAAAACTCCATGACCAAGGCAACTTACAGAAGGGAAAGTATATTTTGGCTTATGGTTCCAGAGGGAGTGTCCATAATGACAGGGGAGGCATGGTGGCAGGAGGTGGCTGGAGCAGAAAACTGAGAGCTCATAGTCCCAATAACAACCAGGAAGGAGAGAGAGAGAGAGAGAGAGAGAGAGAGAGAGAGAGAGAGAGAGATTTGAAATTGGACAAGGCTATGAACTCTTAAAGCCCACCCCCAGTGATGTGCTTCCTCCAGCTAGGCCACACCTCTTAAGGAGTCCATGACTCCCTGAACAGTGCCCCGTGCTGGGAATCAGATACTAAGTGTTCAAGCTTGAGCTTATATGGACACATGTGCCTCCTTTGAACCACCAGGACTCTGTCTTTTGCTGCCTAGCACAACACCACCCATCAAGAGAATGTTTTGATTTATGTGAAACTGCCAAACTGTCTTCCAAAGTGGCTGTGCTATTTTGCACTGCTGTCCACACAGTGAGAGTTCTCCTCGCTCCACATCCTCATCAGCATCTGCTAGTTTGGACTTTGGCTGTTCTAACTGGTATTAACGGTCTCTCACTGCTATTTAATTTGCATTTCCTTTATGATAGTTGATATGGAGTATATTTTTTTCCATCTGCATAGCTATTTGATGAAGTATTTGGTGATGAAGAATACTGTTAAAAGATTTGGTCCATTTATAAGTTGGACAGTTTGTTTTATTGGTTGAGTTTTAAGAGTTCTCTGTATATTTTGGACAGTAGTCCTCTATTAGATATGTCTTTTGCAAATATTTCCTCTCTGTCTGTGGCTTATCTTTTTAATCTTCTAAATGAATTGATTTTGCTGACAGATATTTTCAGAAAAAATCATGGGGGTTGGTGTCATAAATAAATCACTATGGTCCATTTTCAGTATGAGTTGCGCTTAGGGCTCATCAGAGAATCACAGATGAGCAGGAGGCGCTGGGCCCCTGTCTTCCCTAGCTGCAGCTGGACCTGCTTGCCTGGGTGTCTTCAGTTTATCTTAGCTTGGAAAGTAAAAGTCTGCTACATGACTGAGCCCATAGATCAGGAAAGGGGGAGGGGAGGCACACTCAAGCCCCAAGATACACATTTGATAAAGCTTTGGATCCTGAACCAATAGGGTGGAGAATTGGGGGAGAAGGTTTTAGTACATGTTGGAGAGACTGTAGCTCCCCAAGGAACTCAGCCAGTGAGGAATAAAGGGAGCAGAGAAATTCGATTAAGAATAAAAAACCAGTTTTGTGCCAAATCAGTGCGTCAGCCATTTTTGCCTTTTGTTTTGGGCTAATGCCTGGTCTGCAAGAAGGTAAAATAACACCTCACTCTAGCTAGCCTCTTGAATTTGCTGTTGCAGAGTGAGACTCCTGTTTCTCAGTCAGCAAGATGGCTCAGAGGAAGAAGGTGCTTGCGGACAGCCTGAGTTCAACTCTGGGACCCACATGGTGGGGGGAGAGAACTGACTCCTGCAAGTTGCCCTCTGACCTCCACGTAGACCGTGACACTTCGTGCCCCCACACATACACACACACAAATAAATAAGTATACTAAAAACTTAAAAAGCTGTGAAGACTTTGAAGCGATTAAAGAGAGGACAAAGGGGCTGGAGAGATGATTCAGCAGTGAAGAGCAGTTCCCAGCATCCACATCGATTGGCGCACAACCACCTGTAACTCCAGCTTATTCTGAGCCCCATGGGCACTGCACTCACAAGTGCACACACCTACACACAGACAAACAGGCAGGCACATAATTGAGAGATAAAGAATAAAGTGAAAAAGAAAAATGATTGCCCTATTAGTATATTTTCCAGGGTTGTCTGTGTCTGGTTCATTTTTGCGATGACCTACAACTTGATAAGCATTAGAAAATTAACGGTCATGATTTTCCCCCGAGAAGTGTAGACAGACTGAATACAGACGCCGTTGTTACCCCGAGGGCGGCTAAGCTGTCTCAGGACAGGCCTGCATTTCCTGTGTGGGGATGTGTGCTCCTTTGAATCGCCTTTGAATACATTGTAGTAGCACCTTGGTTTCTTTTTTAATTAATGCATTAATTAACAATCTTTGACACTTGTTCACTGTATTCATTTGTAGGAGAGTCATGATTTAAACTTTTCTTTTAAGACAGTCTCATGTAGTCCGGGCTGGCCTTGAACTCATGATGTACCTGAAGAGACTTTGAACTTCTGATCCTCCTGCCTCCATGTCCTGAGCACTGGGGTTACAGGTGTGTACCACTGCACCCCATTTATGTTGTGCTCAGGAATAGGACCCAGGCTACATGCATGCTAGGCAAGCATAATCTCAAGGGAGCTACATATCCAGCCCTAGAAATTGAAAAGTCATTATATTATTATAACTATTATTATCATTGTTAGTGTGTGTGAGAGAGAGGCGGGGGGGGGGGGAAGAGACAGAGAGAGAAGAGTCAACTTTCAGGCGTTGGTTCTTGCCATCCCCCTTGCTGAGGCAGGGTCTCTCTTCTTTGAACTTCATAAACTGGTGTAGCTGGCCTTTGAGCTTCTGGGTGATTCTTCTGTCTCTGCCTCTTACCTCACTCTAGGAACACCGGGATTACAGACACATGCTACCACATCTGGCTTTCGTATGTGGGCTCCAGGGATTGGGCTCAGGTCATCAGGCTTGCATGGCAAGTGCTTTTACCCACTGAGCCATCTTGCCGGCTCCACTGATTTTTAAAAATATATTTTTATTTTATGTGTATGAGTGTATTGCCTACATGTATGTGAGTGCACCCGTGTCATGCAATGCTGCAGAGGTCAGAAGAGGGTGTCAAATTCCCTTTGAACTGGAGTTAAGGACGGTTCGTAGCCACTATGTGGGTGCTGGGAATCGAACCTGGGTCCTCTGTGAGAGCAGTCAGTGCTATTAACTGCTGAGCTACCTCTCCAGCCCCATTTTTTTTTTTTTAATAGTTAAAAAGTTGGTGTAAGTTAGGCTGCATGGGTAGAGTCTTGTCACACAGGACTCTCGGATCATGAAGAACAGGTTCTTACCCATTACATCATAACTGCAAAGAAAGACAAAATGGAGAAGTATACGATGCTAGGACCAATGTGCCAATGGTTAAAGCCATTGTTTTCCATGGGGAATGTGTATAAAAAAATCCAGATAAATTCATTTACAAAAAGTTGAATAATCTACATTTTACATAGAGTCTGGCCTGTCAAAAAGCCTGTACTAGCATTTGGGAATTGGAGCATTTACACAGAAATCAGGCCGCTCTGCTGGGTTTAGGGACGTCTATCTCCCCAATAAAGCTTCCTCTGACTATGGATTCTTAATTAACATTCTGAGAGGGTGGCCACCTGGGGCTCTGTGCCCAGGGTACTCAACAGCTGCTGTGTTTCAGTGAAGTCCCCTAGTGTTAACAGTTGGATATCAGCAGATTAAGTGCCACAATTCTTGGACTGACAATTGAAAAAGTAATTTTTTGATGCTTTCTCCAGCTGCTCCTGACAGATTAGCTGGGATGCCATCCAGGTTCCTACACTGTAGCTGATAAAACTTTACGAGAGGAGCACAGGAGTGTTTCTGCATTTCCATTGATTTAGTTGCTGAAAGAACCCAGAAATATTGCTGCTCGTCTGTGGTGGCTGTGAGTCAGCTCCTCTGTGCTTTGCTTGCTGGTCGTTGTTCTTACTGGGAGGAAACAACAGGTAGTAAATAAAAGGAAAACCACTTGATGTGTGAAATGCTCATTCTTCTTCTGGTCACCTCTGCCATCTCCGTCTCCATCTTCTGCATTAGAGTAACCTCATTCCCCTTCCCATTAAGGGTGGGGATTCCTGGTGGGCCATGTGGGCCACGTGCATTTGCTTCCCCAGGTTACACAGGATCATTGCCATTTTGAATCACAACAGGCCTTATTGCCCGAAGGAGACCC
Organism: Nannospalax galili; assembly: GCF_000622305.1. NCBI lineage: Eukaryota > Metazoa > Chordata > Mammalia > Rodentia > Spalacidae > Nannospalax > Nannospalax galili. The sequence goes on along the minus strand of NW_008338533.1, from coordinate 6,973,903 downwards.
TAGCCAGACTGAGCTTGTTAATCTTCCCCCTCTGGGGAGGGGAGGCTCCTGAGTCTTACCAAGCCCCACCCCTCTCCTAGGCTACCTAAGCAGTAAGTAACTCCTTCAGGAGGAGGCTCTTCCCCAGTGTGGCATCCATAACTTCCCTACCAGTTACCGGGTTATGTAGGGACTTCCTGGTGCTGCAGCTGCTTTTGACTCCCTCGTGCTGCTGTAGGTAATTTCCCCAAACTCATTGATTCACCAAGACAGACCTGGGTGGGATCTTTTTGGTCCCTCTGTGACCCAACTGTGGTAAATAGATGTATCTTTACATCTGTCTTTCTGGGATCAGTATGGCGATGCCTGGGTAGAGGCCAGTGTGTGGATGATGCTGTCCTTGGCAACAGTTCAGGTAACCGATCAGTTAGAGTAAAGCTTAGCATTTTGTTCAGTTGCTGTGGGAAACCCTACGTGGATGTGTCTGAGGGAGAACTGTGGCCCAACTTTCTGGTAGCAGAGCTCTTATTTTTATATTAAAAAAGTCGTTTTGAAGAACAAGAAGATATAGAGAGGAGCGCCTGAAGGTCAGAGAAAATAAAGCAATGATCTGAAGAACTGCACTTCAAGTGCATTGGGCCCTGGACTGTCAAGTACCTTGTACCCGCTCGTTCTTCCTATTGCTAGGACCCACTTGGCTCACTTTTCTTCTTTTTAGTGGAGGGTTCCAACTGCTTCTTGCTATGTTGGAGTGAGTATGCAGGGAAGAGTTGGTTAAAACATGACCCTGACTTGAGTGTGATCTTTGGTTGAAGATGTCAGCATTCTTTGCTAGTCCTCTCTGGGAGCCCTCAGAATTCATTCAATAAAGTCTTGGTAGCTCTTTACCTCTCCCAGTGCAGGTAAGGTAGAAGTTGTGTTAGCTACTTCTATAACAAAACACCTACCACAGTCACATAAAAGAGGAAAGTTTTATTTTGTCTCTCGGTTTTGAAGGCTGCGGCCTGTTGGTTCACCTTGTTGCTTTTGGGCCAGTGGCAAAGCAGTTCATCATGGTTTGAACATTTGCCCAAGAAGCTGTTCATCTCATGAAGGCCAGCAAGTGGTGGGGGTGGGGGGAGAGAGAGTTCCAAAGTCTTCCACATATCTTCAAAACCCCAAACGGTCAGGTTCTTCACAGCCAACAGCCCACCAATTACTGTATTAGTCACTTTTCTGTTGCTGTGATAGAAACACTAGTTTCCAGTAAATGGTAACTTATGGAGAGGCCTAGACCTATTTCTCCTAGAGAAAGGCAGCCTATGAGCTGCCCTGGGAAAACAATGTTGCTTTTATGTCAATCATTTGGGGGTAATTAGAGAATCTTTAGCTGCATTGCGTAAAAGACTCCAAGAAAGGGAAAATGACAGACTCTTAACAACAAAACTGGTATGAGTCCTTATTCTCTTGGACCCCTGGTTGACTGCCCTTATCATGGCCCTAGCAGGACCCCTACTTCTCCTAATGATGGCCCTCACCTGTGGTCCATGTCTCCTCAATGTCCTCCTTAGATTTATAAGGACCTGCCTACAGACTACAACTAATGGTCCTCCGCACCCAATATGATCAGGTTGCTGAGGAGGACCCATGTCTCAAATGACTGCTTGCTAACTGCTACCTATTTAGCTTCTGTACAGATGCTCGCTTGCTTGCTTGCTATGGCTTAAAGATTTAACCCAAGTTACAACTCAAGGGGGAAATGAAGGAACCAGGCCGACTCCATTTTGTACAAGACATGTCGGCTCCAATAAGTTTCAGTTTCCCAGAAACTGTTTACCAGTTTCTGTTTCCTGGAACCATAAGTTACCATTTACTGGAAACTGGCTGTTAAGATTAGATCAGCACGGAAAGTCCCCAAACCCAGGCCCACCAATCAGGGAAGACCAGCACATCTGGGTGGGGAGATAACAGTCAGAGTCTCTGAAACACCTTAACCCAGAGAAATCTGGCCAATGAAATACAGACCCGTGGTCTGACCACGGGAACTAACCAATGAGAATAAAGGTCATGGTTTTTGTGGTTTTGCCCTATAAAAATGCTTGTTAACTGCAAAATGGGGCTCGACTCTGCAATCTGCAGGTCCATTCGCACTATTTTTTATAGCCGAATATACTAACATCATTATAATAAATGCCCTATCAACCATCATCTTCCTTGGAACCATGTACAACCCCCACAACCCAGAACTATTTACACTTAGCTTCATACGCAAAACACTAATCCTAACAACTATATTCCTATGAATCCGGCATGAGAGTCGCAGCCCCAGCTACCTGGAATAACTAACTTTTTTAAAATAAAACTTTTCTAAATTTGTTACTGTCTGTCTGGAGACAACTCCTGGGCCCAACAACACTTACCAAAGCAACTTATAGAAGAAGAGTTTACTTGAGCTTATGGTTCCAGAGGCACAAGAGTCCGTCATGGTGGGGAGGCATGGCGGCAGAGGTGGCTGGAGGAGGAGCAGAAGCTAAGTGCTCACATCCTCAAGCGGGCACAGGAAGCAAGAGAGCAACTTGAGATCCAGCAAGGCTTAAACTCTCTAAGCCCGCTCCCAGTGACGTGTTTCCTCCAGCATGGCCACACCTTCTAAGGCCTCGCAAAACAGTGCCACCAGCTGGGGACAAAATGTCAAAATACTTGGCACCTGTGGGGGACATTCTCATTCAAACCACCACAATTATCTTTTAAATTTGGAGGACAAAAAAAGAGTAGGACTGAAGAGGTGCATTTCCTTTTGTAGTTTTAGATTTGTGCACCACCAGCAATGATTTCATTCCAGAACTCATCATTTAATTACAGGGTCAAGGTTTTTCTAATGACGCATACTGAGAATTTTACTCCACCTCCATTTCTTCTTTAAATTTTTTTTAAAGAACCAAAATAAAAAACTAAACCATTTATTTATTGTGTCTGTATGTGAGCATGCATGTGAAGGTCAGAAGGCAGCTTTTGGGAATTAGTTCTCTCCTGCCGTGTGGGCCCTGGGATCGAATTTAGGACATCATGCTTACCCATGGAGCCATCTTGCTGGCCCCCTATTAAACTTCTTGTTTAATATTTTCTTTCCTCTGAATTTAAAAGAAACCCATCATCTGAATTTCAGTTAAGTTGCTAAATGTGTTAACTGTTGTACAAGTGTTGGATTGATAAAATCTCTAGTAATAGTAAGGGGCCACGGGAGGAGACCTCAAGGGAATTATGGGAGGGGAGATGGAGCAGTGATATGAAGGGGGAGGGGATAGTAGAGTAGGAAGGGGCTACGTGGGGTGGGGAATGGGAGGGCAAAGGAGGGAGTATGGGGAGGGCTAGGAAACATTAAAGGCCTTTAGAGAAGGGTCATATGGAAACCAACCACTATAGACTCTTCTTAAAGTATATAAAATATACACTGTAAAAAGAAATTCAAAGGAGTCTCCCTGTAACAGGGGAACCCTGCCCCTATTGTACAGCATAGACTAACAAAGAAAAAGCCCAATGCCAGGAACGGACTCCCTGTTTTGAAGCTGTTTACCAGGGGTCCCATGGACCCTCAAACAATACTGGCATTGCCCTTTCTCCTTGTTACTCACCAGAACTTTACGGTGAGACCTTATCAGTGAAGATACTACATATGTGAGCTGTAGAACAAATAAGGAGAAATCAAGCTGGTGTTGACTTTAAAGCTTCATCTCTCTTGGCTAGTGTTCATAGTGCTGGAAGGTGCTATGCATCCTACCAGGAGAGAAAATTAATCATTAACTTTATCCAACTGTGAATCCTACAAATTCCAAAACAACTATTCTCACAAGATAGGCCACTGGTACAATAGTGGTACAATGTTCTGTAACCAACCACTTTCTGATTAGACTTCTGGTCTGCTTCACAAGATGACTTACTGTTATACTCATAGATTAATGCATCTTTCAACTCTTACCAGAGAAGCTTCCTCATACAGCAGATGGTGATTAATGCAGAGACCCACAACTGGCCAATGTGTAGCGAATAAGAAACTGCAGAGTCCTTAGTCCTGAATAGGACATCTATATCAAACCTCTGTCTCCTAAGGCCACTATGGAAGAGAAGGTGGAAAGATTGTAAGAGCCAGAGGTGGTAGATGACCATAAGGAAACAGTGTTTTCCAGACAGTTGGTCAGTTACTCATACGAACTCAAATCAATGGTGACAGCATGCACAAGACCTCAGTAAGTGCAAACCAGACAAAATCTGCATTAGTTACTTTTTTGTTGCTGTGATAAAACACTGTGACCATGGAAACTTATAAAAGGAAGAGTTTATTTGAGCTTATGGTTCCAGAGGAATCAGAGTCTATCATGGTGGGGGGCATGGTGGCAGGAGGTGGACAGAGTAGAAACAGGAGCACTCACACCTTGAAACAGGTACAGGAAGCAGAGAACTTCTGGAAATCTGGCAAAGCATAAGAACTCTCAGGGCCCGCCCCCAGTGCTGTGTTTCCCCCAGTATGGCCATACCTCCCAAAGCCTCTCAAAACAGCTCCACCAACTGGGGACAATATGTTCAAATATTTGGAGCCTGTGGGGGACATTCTCACTGTTGGGTAAATTTGTCCCCTGAGGAAAAGGGGGGGTGGGTCTAGAGACCCAGAGAGAAGTGGAGCACACTGGGAAAAAGGAGGAGGAGTTGGCACCATTTTGGGAGCAGCAAACAGCAGGTAAGTGGGCGAGCCAGACTGCCATGGACCCCGTGGGGCACTGTGGACCCCGAGGGGGTGCTTTGGACCTCACAAAGACTCTGTGGACCCCGCACAGACCTCAAGGGCGAGATGGTGCAGGGACAGCTGGTGAACTTCAGGCAGGGCGTGATGAGGATCTCAAACCTTAGTCAAAATGTACAAGATGGGCTACGGGAGCTTATACTTTGTAAGTCACCCTTTCCTGAACATCATAAACCATGCTAAAACCCAGATAAAAGATATTCTGTAGGTTTGTTAGCCCTGGGGCCTAAGAGGGCACCAGTGGGGGTCTCTCAAGAAGGGGGAGGGGAAAATTTAGTGCAAACTCACTCACACCACCATATTCCACTCCCTGCCCCGCATAGTTTTATGATGATACAAAATGCAAAATGTATTTAGTCTACCTTCAAAAGTCTCTGTAGTCTTTACCAGTCTCAAAACTATTTAAAAGTCCAGGGTCTAAAGTGTCTTCTGAGACTAAAAGCAATCTCTTAACTGTAAGTCCCTATAAAATCAAAACACAAATTACATACCTCCAACATACAATGGAACTGAATACACATTCCTATTCCAAATAGGAGGAATAGGGGCACAGTGGGAAATACTGGACCAAAACAAGACTGAAAACCAGCAGGGAAAACACCAAATCTCGCAGCTCCATGGCTGCCCTTTGGAGCTTTACTTCTAAAGGGTTTATGTGGCTCAGTCCCTCCAGCTTTGCTGCATACAGCATACATTTCTCTTTGTCTGGTACCACTCCTGGTGTGCAGCTCTCCTTGGTCGATGTCTCACAACTCTGGCATCTCCAAAGGCTTCTTGGTGTCACCACTGCTAACCAGACTTCACCTTCACAGCTTTGTGCAATGGCTTGTCGGGGCCTTCCTTATGCACGGATGCCTCTTCTGCCTGCTACCTGGCCTCAGAAGCTCTCTAAACCATGGAGGAAGAATGGGTGACCCCTTTACCCTTGCATCTTTCATGCCTTTAAAATCAGCACTATGTAAACAGTACTGCCAAGTTTGGCTGCTGGCCCGAGATGGACTCTGGTTCATCCACATTACTAGCAGGTTTCTATGCTGTGGTTTTCTAGGAGAAGAACACCCTTCTGGCATTTTCCTTTCACAAGCTGGAGGCTTAGCTGGGTGTGGTCTTGCCCTGAAGGTGCATAATATTCACCATTAATAGCCATGCCACCATTTCTATGTTAGGTTGGCTTGAAATTTCCTCTGCTAAAGAAATTAGTCCATTACTTTTTAACTTAGCCTCAGGCAAACTCTTAGGCTGTGGGCAGACTCCAGCCAGACTCTTTGTCAAAATATCCAAGTTGCCATTTAAGTCCTTATTTACCTCTGGAACTACTTTTCTCTCAGCACTATTTTCTTCTAGGCTCCTACTAGAATGGTCTGTTAAGCTCTGCTTGCAGCAATCAACTGCTTTTCTTGTCCAAACTTCCATGTTCCTCCAAAAACCCACATGGTCAGCTTCTTCACAGCCAAGAGCCCACTCTCTGACACCAGCTTCTGTATTAGTTACTTTTCTGTTGCTGTGATAAAACACCATAACCATGGAAACTACAAAGGAAGAGTTTATTTGAGCTTACTATTCCAGAGGAATCAGAGTCCATCATGGTGGGGAGGCATGGTTCACATCTTCAAGCAGGCACAGGAAGCAGGGAGTGACTGGAAATCCATCAGGGCTTAAAAACTCTCAAAGCCTGCCCCCAGTGATGTGCTTCCTCCAGCATGGCCAGACCCCAACTTCCTAAAACCTCCCCAAACTGTGCCACCAACTGGGGACAAAATGTCCAATACGTGGAGTCTTTGGGGGACATTCTCATTCAAATCACTGAAAAATCCCAGCATAGAAGTGGGGAGTGGGTGAGAAACCCCAACCCTATCTGAAGAGCTGTTGGCAACTGATAGTGGCTGGCAGGAAGTCACTGTTTTTTTTGACTGATGTTGTATAGGTTGACTAGGCTCCAGTAGGTGGACCCACATCAAAGCGCATCTGTGGATACAGATAAGACTTGATAGGCCTTAAAAATATAATAGAGCACACAGAATTGGGTGGGAAGTGGTCAGGGGAGTACAGACAGGAGAGGAGGTCTGAATGTGATCAAAATATATTGTATGAAAAAAATCCTAAAAAAGTCAATAAAAATTTTAAAAAAGATGTTGCCAAACTTGTTTACTGTTGTACACATGCTGGGTTGATATAATCTCTATGTGCCAACGGTGAAAAAGGAATAATATAAATACCCAAAGCATTATGTCATGTTGATTTTTGAATACGGAAGTGACTTCTAGCCTCAAGGCCTGTGTTTGAACACTTCAAGCTTCAGTGGTACTGATTCAGCTGTAGAAAGCTGCGCAGAGTGAAGGCAGAAGGGAGAAAACGCCACTGTTAACTCCTTTCCCTCCTATTTGGTGAAATATTAACCTTTTCTGTAGCTAAGGGGACAGAGCTGTGAGTCCAATTCCACCAATGTCCAAGGAAGACCAGATAAGAATTGTTCAATTACACACCGCTTACTCGTCTAATTTTCCAGGCACGATTTGCTTTCGGTGACACAAATCACCTGTTGAGCCATTTAAGTGATTTCAATCCACTTCAGCCAATTTCCTTTTTAACCTATTTGTAAGCCAGCAAGGGCCTGTAATTGTAATGAATAGTTCTTGTGTGGAGTCTTAGTTGATGCATAGAGCTCATTAGACCCTGAGAAACTTCTTTCAACCAACCTACTCTGAGCTCTTTTGCTGGGATTACTGGGGTTATTTTTTGGTGTGTTTTTGGTGTTTTTGAGACAGGGTCTCCCTGTAGCCCCAGCTGACCTGGTACTCACTGTGTAGACCAGACTGGCCTTGAACTCACAGAGATCCACCTGCCTCTTTCTTCCGAGTGCTGGGATTAAAGGCATGCACTACCACACCCAGCTTTAAAAAAAGTTTTTTGATTTATTTATTTTATATGTATGAGTGTTTTGTCTGCATGTGTGTAAGTGTACTTGTGTCATGCAGTGCCCACAGAGGCCAGAAGAGAGTGTTGGATCTTCTGGAACTGGAGTTTCAGATGGTTGTTAGCCACCATGTGGGTGCTGGGAACTGAACTCAGGTCCTCTGGAAGAGCAGGCCCATCTCTCCAGCCCCACTAGAGCAGTTCTTAATGTTTATAAGATTTATTTTATGTTTAGTTAAGTATATATGTCTGTGTGTGGGTGTATGTGGGCATATACATGTGATTTCAGTTGCCCCCGGAGGCTAGAAGGGCATCAGATCCCCTGGAGCTGGGTTATATACCTGGAGCTACTGTGAACCACTTAGTGGTGCTGGGAACCAAACTCAAGTCCCCTGCAAAAGCACCATGTGTTCCTAACTGCTCAGCCCTTCTTTATTTTTTTTAATTTAAAAATAAATTTTATCATTTTTATTTCTTATGTGTATGAATGTATTGCCTGCATGTATGTAAGTACATCTGTGGAGGTCAGAAGAGGGTGTCAGATCCCGTGGAACTGGAGTTATGGATGGTTGTTAGCCACCATGTGGGTGCTGGGAACTGAACCAGAGTCCTCTGTAAGACAGCCAGTGCTCTTAACTGCTGAGCCATCTCCCCAGCCCCTTTAAATTTTTTTAAAGTAGGTTTTGCAGTTGTGAGATGCTTGTGATGGTTAGGTAAACTAATACGAAGTCTACATTTCCAGGTGTGCCGTTCTTCATGATGTTCCACACACGGTGGTCAGACCGTGAGAGGCAGTGCTCTCCATTAATAAGGAACACTGGGATGAAAAAAATGAATGCATCAAGAAACAGCACCAGAAAAATGAAGATCATTTCCTTTTTATAATAAACTTGTCAGCTGTTAGATAACGTAGCATGTGCTGATAGGTGCCTGCTCTGTTACAAACAGTGGAAACAGGTGTCTTTTCTTGTTCTGCAGCCAAATGACTTCTGTGTTTTAAGTCTGATACATTCACAGTTCTGTAATTTATTTTTAAAGATTGTTTTTTAACGTGTGTATGTGCGTAAGTATGTGCATATATGCATATCAGTGCAGGTATCCTTGGTGCCCAGAGGCATTGGATCTCTTAGAGCTGGAGTTACAGGCAGTTGTGAACCACCAAGCTTGGTTATCTGCCAGAGCGTGTGTTCTTAACCTAGGAGCTATCCCTCCAGCCCCCAGAGCGCTTATCTTAGGGGCTGGAGTGTGTAATACTTTTTTGATTAAGAATGCCTTAGTCTCAGGGAGTAACTGAAATCAGTTAATGTGGATGGTATCAAAACTCTCTCTTTACATTTGTAAATATATATCATTTAAAGGTGGAAAAAAAAGTATAAACTAGAACAAGAACTGTCTGCAGAGCCTGGTGAGTGTAGATGCCTTGAAAAGCAGCGTAAGAGAGGATGAGGAGGAGGGGAGGGGTCGCTTCTCCGTGTGCACAGTGCCCGGGAAACCCCACATCATTGCTACCGGATAAGCATGCCAGTAACTTCAATCTCACCATTTTTGAAGCTGGGCAGTATAAACATTGTTCTTAGACAAATAATTTGATTTTCTGTGCAGAGGAGATACGGGGGCTTGTAAAACACTGATTTAGGACTGCACTAGAAGTTTCTAGCATGTGTTTATGCAAAGGGAGCACTTTGGCCCACCATCTCAAGACATTTGGTTCTGGCTGACCTCAAAATTTGCATTTTGAGCACATGGGTTGTTTCTGACACTGAGAGATTTTAAAGGTCAGTTTAGGCAGATTGTTTAAACGTGTGTAAACAATCCACATGGATAATCCAATGTGTGAAGAGATCTAGGAGAGGGGCCCATTCTTATTTCGTCAATATTTTGCTTTGAGTTTGGTCTTAATCTTTTGTTTAGTTGGAGGTTGGGGAGTTTTTTCCCTAGTCCAGAAGTGGGTCAGCCTGGAGGCGAAAATAGCCTCATGGTGCTGAATAAACCGGTTCAACACCTCTGCTCTCACTTTAAAAGTGTTTCCTAATTTCCTAAGAATGTGCAAATTGTGTATAACAGGACCCTGTATGAGAACTGCGGAAATACCCAGAAATAAACCTCGGAGCAGTCAGTGCCTCAGAAGCTGACGCTTTCCTGTTTCTTTTCATATCACCCATGTGACGGCTAATATTGTAACAGGACAGGACCACTGAGCACGTCTGTGAGGGAGGATCCAGACTGTGTTAACTGAGGTGGGAAGACACCCTAACAGCACAGGCAGGGGTCCTGGTCTGAATGAAAAGAGAGCCGGCTGGCCAGCAGCACTCCTCTCTCTGCTTCCTGAATGTGGATGCGACGTGAGCAGCTGCCTCATGCTCTGTCGCCATGCCTTCCCGCCATGATAAACGGTTGCCTCAAACTGTGAGCCAAAACTAACCCTTCTTTAAACTGCTTTTGTTACAGCAGTGTGAAAAGTAAGCAGTCAGCCAACACACTGCCATTTCCGTCCTGATGACTCATTTTGTCTGTATCAACTTCTTTGTCTTGTCTCCCTCTGAACCAGTATTGAAAATGTTCCTGTTCCTCTCCAGAAGGACAAAGGACAACCACCAAAGGGCACAAAGCTTTATTGCTCTAGCTGCTAAACTAAGGTTGAAACAGGCTTAAAGAAGCCTCTGAGAGGCTTGTCTCTCCCGGCCTGCTGCTGAGTCTCTGACCTCCTCAGACAGACACATGACCATACGAGGACACGTCCCTTCGAAGCACCCTTCTTCTGGGAGACAGTTCTTGAATTCCTGCTCCGTCTGTGTTGTCCAGGGGCCTACAAAGGGGAAGTTAGCCTGGCTTTTGTGTTCGTGTTCAGCATATTCCACTGAAAGGTGTTCTGAGAGTTGTGGGGCGGGCATGTGAGCCCCTGAGAAAGGGTTAGTTAGTGTCGCAGTTTTCATAAGCGTCTGGGCTGTGAGCAGAAACTCTACCTTTCACATCTGAAAGCAGCATTTGGCACAGTGGCAACTGCAGAGCTCCCGGGAGCAGGCGAGAGGGAAGTGAGGAAGCCTGTCGGGTTTCTTGTAGTTTTGATGCCAGACTATAAGAACAGGATTACCAACAAGCTGTAATGAGTTTGCTCTAGAATATCAGGAAAGGCGGTCAACAGAACTTTAGCTAGAGTGAACAGCAGGTAGACCGATTAGAGAAACAGAGTTAGAGATGCTGTAAATGGCTAGAAAGCCGTGCTTCTCAGGCTGCGGTTCCCAGACCACAGGCATCAGCATTGCCTGGGAACTTGGCAGGAGTGCCATACCTGGGCTTGCGAGGCCTGCTGAAGGAGGAGTGTTGGGGTGGCCCAGAAGTGTGTGCTGGGTGGTTCTCATGCAGATTAGAATGTGAGACCTGCTTTTAGGCCACTGGGTTCATTCTTTGTTACTGAGATCCCTTAACAAGGACGTGTTCCCACTGCTGTCTCTACAACTGATTTTGTTGTCTGAATAAATGAACTGTATAAGTGATTTGAAAGGTAAAGGAAGACTCTGGAAGAACTTTGTGTGACCTTTCATGGGTCTAAGACCTGAAAGTGCCTGTTCTGGACAGCTTTAGTGTCAGCTTGACACACCTGGGTAGAGGAAGCCCCAGTTGAGAAATTATATCCCTTGGATTGGCCTATGGCCATGTCTGTGGGACATTTTTTTGATTGTTGAGTGATATGGGAGGACCCAGCCCACTGTGGGTGGTGCCACCCCTGGGCAGGTGGGCCTGTGCTACATAAGAAAGCAGATTGAACACTGGGCATGGTGGCATACACCTTTAATTCCAGCACTTGGGAGAGAGTTCCAGCTGGGCTGAGGCTAGGGAGACCCTGTCAGAAAAAGAAGAAAGAAAGAAAACAGAAGGAAAAGCATATTGAGGGGTTATAGAGCTGACTCAGTGGTTAAGAGTACGTGTGGTTCTTCCAGAGGACCAGGGTTTGATTCCCAGCACCCACATAGCGGCTAACAACTGTCTGTAATTCCAGTTCTAGGGGATCTGGTACTCTCTTCTGGCCTCTGTAGGGCATTGAACACATGTGGTGCACTTACATACATGCAGGCAAAACACTCATACACGTAAAATAAAAATAATAAAAGGATGGTGTCTCCTGTCTGGCGTTGTTTCTTGTTATGTAGCTTTTAGTTGTACACATGGACTCTTAAAAAATTATATTGACCCCTTTAATCTTTGGTTATACTTTCCTTTTGGGTGTTTAAGACGCTACAGTTGGCCCAGATAAACCAATTTGTTTTTACTCTTAAGGCTGTTTGAGGATCTGTTCCTCAGGGGTCACATGGGCTTGGGAGGAGTCCCTGGCTCCTTTATTTTACCAGTTCCATCTATGTGAAGATAAGTCACATAAATATTTTTTTTTTAAAAAAGAAAGCAGATTGAGCACCCAGAGGAGCAAGCCAGCAAACAGCACTCCTCCATGGTCTGTGCTTCGGCTCCAGCCTCCAGGTTCCTGCTGTGAGTTCATACCCTGACTTCCCTCAGTGATGAACTGTGACCTGGGAGATGAAAGATAAACCCTTTCCTCCCCAAGTTGTTTTTGATCAGTGTTCCAAACTGCGACATTAGCTCTTTGTTGGGTCTTTCTCTCTTCTCAAGCCTTACCTACCTCTGCTCCTTGATTCTTGGAGCATGCATCCATTTGTTATATCACATGGAGCCGTGCGACACGAAGCATTGATATTAAAATTAATAGTGAGTAAAATGGAATACTTAGTAGTGTGGTCACATTAACTACACTCTGCTGCTTATGTGGCTGCACGGATAGCTCAGGTACCAGACAGTGCAGATATGACACTTCCACCGTCACAGAGCGCTCTATTGAGCAGAATGCAGAATTCTCTTTGCCTCTCTGTGCTAAGCGTGTAAAGCTGTCCTTGACTTACAGTCCCTGCTGGTGTCTGTGGTATAAGTACTCTTCCCATGACCAGAGGCAAGATGCTGATGTGCAGGTGGAAAGAAATGCACATGGTTAACTCTTGAGAGGGAATGTGAAGTGGTCTCAGACCACTTGGGACTTATATTGGAGGAATTCTTTCTCTACAGCAGAAGGTGCTGGTTCTGTTCTCTACATTATAATTTCATTTTATAGCGGGACTAGCTTTCCCCAAATAATATTAAAAGTGGCCAATAATTTAATCAACTTGAGGCAGAATAGAAAGAGATTGTGATGACACCAGAAGGCAAGCCCTTTCATCTGGGTGCGTGCAGGGAGGGCACTTCAGATAGCACTGATACCAAAGACAATGTACCTTCCAAAGGGCATCTTGTCAAAGACAATAGTGTGCTCACTTAGGGACAGAATGATACATGTTTTCCTAAAGATGCCAATTAAGGATGTCAAGGGCAGTAAATATCCTGTGCTTACTTAGGGCCAAAATGATGTAGAACGTTGAGTTTCTGGCTCTCTTCTCTCAGTTTTAAATCTAGACAGTACCCCTCATAAATCTGCCTCATGACTTTGATTACAAAAGGAAATTCTGTAAACTTTTAGCCTTATAAGCTGGCCGCTGAGCTTCAACGATCTGCCTGTGTTCAGCTCCCCTGCCCCCTGCCCCAGCACTGGGGTTACAGACATGTATTGCTGCACCTGACTTTCCACATGGTGCCAGGATCCAAACTCAGGGCCTCATGGCTGCACAACAAGCACCCTGCTGACTGGGCCAGCTCCCCAGCTCTGTAAACTACTCTTTGAGAAATGCTTAAAAAAGTAGGAGGGTTAGCAACTTTTAGAGATGTAACCCGAGAGCCACCCAAATCCTCCATCTACTCCTGAAGACACTTCATTGCGCCTTCTTGACAAGCCCACACCCACATCACGTGTGCCTTGTTCTTTCGCTGAGCTTGTGCTTGATTTCTGTCAAAATTCCCCTTAGCACATCTCTAACACTGTGTTGCACTGGCTCTCCTTGAAATTCTTTTCCCGGTGAAAGCCATGAGTCCTGGTTTTGCCTGAATGGAGGACCTTAAAGGGAAAGGGAACCTTGGATCCCACCCAGGATGGTGGGAGCCTTACCTGTGCCCCTTACAAACATTACAGTGTAATTGGCTTTGGGGTAAGAGCTAGATTCCTTATGTATACCGATAGACTGTGTGAATTGCAGGACAGCCATAAGCCTCATTAGAGAAGCAATAAAACTATAAACCCCTTGAAGTGGCAAACTGGCCCTAAATTGGCAGGCTGGCCTTGCATGTAGCTGATACTATCAGCACTCCCAGGACTGAGGGAGACTGTTTACGGAGCCAACCTGTTTCCTTTACTGCGGTAATAATTCACTTGCTATGCCTGAGAAAATAATCTTGGGAGGAGGGACTCCGATTACCCAAGGACAGCAGACCCTGGCACTGAGAAAATTCCTACAGCTGTGCTCAGTAAAATTCATATATGTCAAAGTCCCCCTATGATGCAGATGCCCTCATATCCTGTGGAAGGGGTTCTGCCTTTCCTGTGTTCTTTGAATAAAGGACACATCCCGTGCCTGTTGCAGGTCTGGCTCAGACTCTTATTTCTAAACTCTAAACTCCCTCCTTTTTGCTGTCCTAAATCTAACATATACTCCTTGTACATAAACTCCTTCTCTATACAATACAGAATTTCAAGTCTTCCGTATGGCATTGGGAAGACAGCTCAGGTGGATGTGGGCTGGTATCTTATACTGTGCACATGGAAGACACAGAGGTGCTGAGACTGGGCCCACAGTGGAGCTCTGTGATCATTCCTGCTGGCAGAGGCATGGGTAGTAGGCCATAGGGATGTCATGCCCACTAGTTGAAAATGAAAGCGTTGGTTTCTGTGTTTTAAGCCACAAATGACACAAATATGCTGTCAAAACTAACACCCATGATTTTTAAAGTTCTTAAAAGTTATCTTTGAGAGTTAGAAAAATTTCTTCTAATTGCCAATGAAACAAACTTCAATCCATGCACAGCAGGGCCAGTGTAACCGTACTTGGCCGGCATTGCTTTATCAGTGCATTAGCTAAAGTTTTGTTTTGGGGTCATGGTGAATGCTGTGGTCACAAATAGAAATAGACATCTCCAAGTCAATGCCTCATCTGTTGGACAGAAAAAGGTTTAAGCCCATGAATTTCATGTTCCAAATACTTCCAGATACTGTGAAGTGATTCTAATTTTCTGAAGTCTTTGACTCTACACGCCCCTGATGCTAAAACTGTCCCTTAATTGTGGCAGCCCTATTTGGATGTGGGTTAGCAGATGAACTGATAGTTGAGCCCATTTATTCCTGCAGGCTTATTATGCACATTTGGGTCAAACTGGGTCATGTTCAGGCCCTTGGGAGCCTGCCGTTCCAAGGTTGGTCCAGTTAAAGCCACGTGTCCTTGAATGACAACTGCTAACAATTTAATCAATAAGTGGTGTCCAAATGTCACAGAGACAGTCTGCATGGCTTGATTCTGGGTTGTCAGAGTTTAAATTTGACTGGGAAAAGAAATAAGCCGGCAGTCTTAATCCTCAAACATCACACACCATCTGGTTGGTGGATGTACCAAAGGTCAAGCAATCGATATGTTTGGCATTGGCGAGATAGGGGACAGGACATGGGGTTATTTCTTGAAAAAAAATTTAAAAATCCAACATAAAGTAGACAGACTGCTAGGTGAAGGGGAAGAACTTGCACTGTAGCAAACTGAGCTGACTGCAGGCCGGGTTACGTCATGAGATTCCGCAGACGTGGGGCAAAGCGGGGCTCTCAGACTGCTCCGGCATGTGTCTTCATTAATGCAAAAAGCACAATATTTTGAATATGTGCATATTTGTTTGGGGGAAAACTAGGAAGTCTTGTGTATCATCAGCCCAGGAAGTTGGAGATACATACTGTGGCTGTTTCTTGTGTTGACTTACACCAGGAAATAACGCAAAGAGAAAATGAGCAAGATTAAGTTTTTGCCCTTGCTCTTTGCAAAATCACTTGAAATGTAGTAAAGACAATCATGGAAAATATTTGATTCTTCCATTAAGTTTCATATCTAGAATTATAAGTCCTCCGAAAGAGGTCTCCCATACTACCTTCCATTTATACATTATTTCTGGAGAGGAAAATAGAGGGGTTGGTAACAGATGAAAAGGTGTGATAGGAAAGTTATAATGATGTGGCTTAGAGCTTGTCATGTGACACCTTTATGGACATGGAGTGAGGATAGTTAAGAGATTTAGCAAAAACCCAAACAGTAGAAGAGTGTCCCTTAGTTCCTTATCACGAAAGTGTGTATTTCTGATTTTCACCTAGAAATACTGTCATTGCAATTGATCAAGAAAGTAAATTGGGGCCAGAGAGATGGCTCAGTGGTTAAGAGTGTCTACTGCTCTTCCAGAGGACCTGAGTTTGGTTAAAGCACCCGTGTTGGGAGGCTCACAACTGCGTATAACTCCAGCACTATGAGATCTGACACCCGCTTCTGGCCTCTGTGGGCACCTGCACTCACATGGACACACAGACACATATACAGGTAATTAAAAATAAAGTAAATCTTAAAAAAGAAATTAATTTGTATTTACCTAACTTACTGGATTTCATTTCACTGCATATTACTACAATTAAGAAACAGATGAGTATTTATTTCTAGACTTAAAGTTTTGTTGTAGTATGAGAAAGTGTTTGGAAAAATGTCCCAGAATTCTCTTAAACTATGGACTGTTCCCAGATGAAGATTTGACAGGAAAGAACCTGGAAACTCAGGCCAGTAGATGGCGATCTGCGCTGCAGGCAAAGGCCTGGAATGCTGTCAGTTAGATGGGACGGAAGCTCCTGGTCAGAGGGATAAAAATTGCCCTGAGAGTTTAAGCAGCTCCCCTTTGTTAACTCTGACCAGGTCAGTGGGGCTAGTTTATAGCCCTACTGAGGAGTGTCCACACAAATGAGAAAGTGGAGTTACCTGGTGGGGTCTGTGGACACCCTGTACCCACATCCTATCCCGTGACTGCATTTCCTCTCAGTGAAGACACAGTTTTTTCCCCTTCATCCTAGGCTTGTCCTGGTGCAACATCCTGGCAGGCAGAAGGCGTGGAAATGACAACAGTCCATTCCCAGCCCAGGACTAAGGGGATGCCTGGCATCTAGTGTGTTCTCTTGCTGAGAGCACGGTCCTGAAGGCGTTACCAGCCTGGTGATTCCTGGACTCAGTCTTCCCCGTCCAGAGAGGAGCCCAGGTAGTGTCAGCTCAGCCACTACATGGACAGCTCCAGCGTTGAAGTAAAAAGGTGTGGTGCCGCATGCCCCTGATGCATTGTGGGTGTCTGTTCTGCAGCATTATGGTTATGGTGGCAAGAGATAGCTGAATTGATTGATAGGTTCTGAGTTGATTGGAGGTTTATATTTCCAATTAATTTTTCATGCAATTCTTTAACATTTTTTGACTCATTAAAATTTTTTTTATTTTATTTTTATATGTATGAGTGTATTACCTGCATGTATTGAGTGCACCCATGTCGTGCAATGCCGCAGAGGTTAGAAGAGGACTTTGGATTCCCCTGGAACTGGAATTCAGATGGTTGTTAGCCACCAGGTAGGTGCTGGGAATCAAACACAAGTCCTCTGCAAGAGCAGCCAGTGCTCTCAACCACTGAGTTATCTTTCCAGCCCTTTCATGCAATTCTTGATTCTTTATTAAAATAAAAAAAGCCCTTGAAGTGACAGCCTTGCTTAGCCCAAATGCCCCCCCCCCAAGAAATTTATTGAGTTGGTTTGACCTGGGACAAAGGTTTCAGCTCTCTCCCTGGAAGTAGCTGTATGCAAATATATTTATGTCTCTTCCAATTTGACTGAGAGACAGGTGTCTATAGTCACCAAGCTAATGTTCCCAAGCACCTTCTGGCGTCAGCATCCTCAGGATCCCAGCAAAGAGCTCCTCCCTTGGAGGCAGGAGTGGCTGGGTGATGGTTCCTGTCAGAGCTGTGTTTGCTGTTAGGCAGGAGACCAACCCTGCAGAGAGTATGTATCTGGGAAAGTGAAGCGCACTGTATTTTGCCAGGCCTGTTGCTGTGTGTGGGGAACGGATCTGCGCACCTCGCTTTGAAGACCATTGGATTCTCTTCCACCTCCGGTCTCCCGACGCTGGAGAAAAGAGCCAGATACTGAGGAGGCTCAGAGTCCTAGAGGGACAGGCTTTTATCCCTGAAGAGCAGGGGAATTTTGATTGGAAATAGAGGCTACTGAGATTCATTCAGGGGGATTTTCCCTCTGATTTGCCTAGTGATTTGATCTTAGTGGCTCTTCAGAGCCCACTGTGAGATAACTTTGCTGCAGGCCCACTGGGTCTTTTTCAGATATTTCCAAGGACAAACATCTTCCCTACAGCCTGGGTCTTCCTTCCCAGCCGCAGCGCTTGGCTGGGGGTTGCGTTCTGAGTCATTTAACTTTAGCTTACTGCTTCGGTGGATTCCAAATTTGTCATGGTTAAAAAAGTCCTCCTGGGAAGTTTCATTTAAAAAAAGCCTGCGAGAACAGTGGTTAAGATCAAGCCCGCTGAGCAACCTTTAGGATGTGCTGGGGGCAGAGGTACTGGACTCCCGATGCTTAGCATTATACGGGTGGAGTTTTGCAGAAATTTCGGCGGTCATTCTGGGCGGAGGGAGGTTCTCCACCCACAGCACTGCCCTCCCCGCCCCCATCCACCCGAGGATCAGAGGGCAGTCAAAGGAATGCAGTAAGCGCAGGAAGCCAGCAGAGGGCGAGCACGACACACCAGAAATCGCAATCCCTTCCCTGCTGTGGCTTGGCCCAGATGCCGCTGCTCTCCACTCCAACTCCCTGGTAATGAAGATGCAAGCCTTCTTTCAGACGTTCTGTTTTCACCAAGCCCTTTCTGCTGATAGAATGGAAAAGGAGAGTCAGGCTGTGTTTAAATCCTGGATGACCTACACGCTGGCTTCACCACCTCCCTGGGCCTCGGGCTTTCTCATGTGAAGAACGGAGCAAGACAGTTACAGCGATGATGATACATTCAGAACAAGGTTTGCCACTTGGGAAATGCTTGATAACTATTATCTACCAGCGTTATATCCTATCCCTTTGACATCTACCTCCTCCCTTCCAGGTCTGAATAGAAAGGTACATCAGGATGGTGGGAGGTTTATGCAGGATGACGCTCTTTATTCTTAAAATCTCATCTCAGCCAGGCTTGGTGGTACACTCCCATCATCCCTGCACTCAGGAGGCTGACAGAAGAGGACCGAGTTTCAGTCCAGCCTGGGTTACCCTGGGAGGTCCTGTCTCAAAAAACCAGTCCAAGGACTGGTGAGATGCTTCAGTGGTTAAAGTGCTTGCAGCTCTTGCAGAGGACTGGAGCTTGGTTCCTAACACCCATACTGGATGGCCCACAATGGATGTAACTCCAGCTTCCAGGGGACCTGTTACCCTCTCTGGCCTCTGCTAGCACCTGCATGCATGTGGTGCACATACATACACTCAGGCACACACACATCAGAGAAAAAACAAAAACCTTAAAAAAACCAAACCAAACCAAACCAAAACATCAAGCAATAAGACAAAAATAAACAAAAAACAGAAACTCATCTTATTTCAAGGAACACAATATCACCTCTGAGAACTTTCTGCAAAAATTGCAAATGCTTAGTCAATTATGAGAAAACAACCAGTAAGTCCAAGCTGAGGAACGTTATGCTAAATAACTGAAAGATGCATTCTGAAATTATGAGGTCACAAAAGACAGAGTGTGGAGTGCCGCACAGGGGATCTGCCACAATGGCATGCAAAGTGTAAGCTGGGAATTATGTTTGCTAGAATGTACCCAAATGCACAATTGATGAATTTGACCAAGGTCTGTAGATAAAGTAAAGTAGTAGTATATCAGTATTAGTTTCCCAACTTGGTTTCTTGTAGCCCTTGAAAGAAAATCTTTGCTATTAAAAAGCAAGTTGGTAGCCAGGCATGGTGGTACATGCCTTTAATCCCAGCACTTGGGAGGCAGAGGCAGGCGGATCTCTGTGAGTTTGAGGCCAGCCTGGTCTACATAGTGAGTTCCAGTACAGCTGGGGCTACAGGGAGACCCTGTCTCAAAAAGACCAAAGAATTGAAAACTAAAATAAAAAACATGATGGTATATTTAAGAAGAAAGTTACTTGCAGCTCTCAAGCTTTTTTTTTTCCTTTTTCTTTTTCTTTTGGTCTTTTTGAGACAGGGTCTCCCTGGAGCCCCAGCTGGCCTGGATCTCACTATGTAGACCAGGCTGGTCTCAAACTCACAGAGATGCACCTGCTTCTGCCTCTCAAGTGCTGGTACTAAAGGCATGCGCCCCCCTTTCTGTTTTTTTTTTTTTTTTTTTTTTTTTTTACTTTTAAGAAATCTATATATGTGGGTTTGGGAGATGGCTCAGTGGGTTCAATGCTTTTTATGTGAGCATGAGGATTTGAGTTAGCATCCCATGGGAAGTGATGGTGGGTGCTTGCAATCCCTGCTCTAGGAAGGAGGCAGAGACAGGAGGATCCCAGAGTCCCACTGACTGACTAACTCAGCCAATTGATGAGACCCCGGGATCCAGTGAGAGACCCTGTCTCAAAAAATAAGATGGAGAATGATAGAATAAGTCACCTGATGTTTATCTGTGGTTGCCGCACATGTATGGACAGGTACCCCCCCCCCCCAACATACACACATATAACACACAGAGAGAAATGTATATTTGTGTATTTACTTGTGGATATGTCTATATAGATGGACATTTTTGTATGATGATATTTGTACATCTGGATAAAGGGTATATGAAAATTCTTTGTGCTGTTCTTGCAACATATTTTTAACCCCAAAGTTATAATAAAACACAAAGTTAAGACAATGAAAACCACATGTAAAGCATAGGAACTTTCCTCGCAGATAGTTCTTGTCCAGCACATTTCCCTCAGTGCTGTTTGCAACTTCTCCAGCCTGGTGGAAAGCCTGTCCTTAGCCTGCAGCCTCTGCCCACCTGTCATCCTGCAGTGTGTTTACCTCTTTATGTCACTGAACCCTGAGCCTGGGTGGGGGCAGGGGTGCTCTGATGTCATTGAACCCTGAGCCTGAGAAATAGTGTGTGTGTGTGTGTGTGTGTGTGTGTGTGTGTGTGTGTGCGTGTGTGTGTGTCCTAAGGGTCCTTTGTGTCTTAGGGGGGTTGTTACAGACTTTCTGAGAGCAGGTTTGTGCTTGTCTGTACACACTGGGCTGATATGAGAATGTAATGTGATGAGGATGTCACTAAGACCCCTGTCTGATATCCATGTCAGTCGACTCTAATGAGAGAATTTGCAACATGACCACTACAGGCTTGTATCCAATATTAATGCCCATGTTAGACATTCTGCTCTTTGATAAAGATAGCAATGCAATAGAAAATCAATGCAACTTTTATCTGGAGTAAAAGCCATAAACTTCATTGAAGGAAAAACTTCAAATGTAAAGAACTCAATTGCAAATTGCAAGAGCTGTAAGAGTGAGACAGATGTCCTACTGGGGCTCTTTACTTATGAGCTGGTAACCTGGGGATATAGCATACAATGACTTCAGTTTGGAAGGAAAATTGGAAGGAGGGACTCTGGCCTGTGTATAGAGAAAGAAAACTCACACTTCAAAGGAACTACCCTAGCATCCACCAATCAAAGATCCATTTACAACATTTGTAATAACAGAATCTGCTAAAAGCTTCTATGAAAGTTTAGCTTCCAACCACCAACTCTTTAATGTGACCTGGTTTAATCAGGCATTTTGATTGTGTTGCCTCTAACACTTAGGTTGGAAGATGAAATAGTGGCCTCATTTGTAGGGAAGAGGAAGAGGAAGAGGAAGAAAGGGTAACTTTAGATTGAGTGATACTTTGGAAAAGGTGCTGACAAGGAAGAAGTTGATGCTTAGAAACACTGACAACAGGCTCTTCCTTCTTGGAAAATGGGAGTCAGATGTAGTGAGAAGGGGAGAAATGGTCCAAGTTCCATAGGACGGAGCAGCCCAAACATATGCTGAACACTGAACAATTATGGTGGGACTCCTGCTTGGCATAAGACCAAGTTCTATATAGGCCTATAGGCCATAGTTCTGAAATTGCCCTAAAGAATTGCCTGGGTTACTTCTATTAAGAATTGACTCTAGTGGGCGTGGCAGCATATGCCTTTAATCCCAGCACTCGAGAGGTAGAGGCAGGTGGACTGCTGTGAGATCAAGGCCAGCCTGGTCTGCATAGTGAGTTCCAGGCCAGTTGTGGTTACTGGGACACCCTGTCTCAAAAAGATGCCCCCCCCCGAGAAAAAAGAATTGAGTCTGTCTTAAACATTAATGCCCATCATGCCCATGTTTGAATGAGTATGCCTGTGTAAGTGCCAACGAACACTGATTTAATTAAATACGTAAGTTTTGGGTGGCTTTGCCATAGTGCTGATACTTAAAGGAGACCTTACCACTTAGAGGTTGATTTCCCAAAAAAGTTTATAAAGCACTTAGTACAAATTAATTTTCTTCGGACTTCAGAAATGAAATGGACGAATTCCAGGTGAGTCAACCAAGTAGTTCTGGTATATGAAGCAACGCTGATAACCAGCTCATCCACCTGAAAGCCACCATCCGGACTCTGATAACCAGCTCATCCACCTGAAAGCCACCATCCAGACTCAGTGGCCATTCAGGAATTTTTAAAAAGTAATTATTTTTAACTTATAAAAAATTTATTGAGAATTTCATACATGCATATAAGGTGTTTTGATCAAATCCACGCCCACTCCCTCCTCTCCAACACCTCCCATGTCTCCCCATCACTTTTTCCTGAACAACTTTGTGTACTCTTTCTTTTTTGTAAAATGGGGCTTTTTGCTACTCTAACATACCCCCTCTGAGAGGTAACCTGTGCTGGATAGCTTTAGTGTCAACTTGACACACCTGGGTTGAGGGAGCCTCAATTGGGGAATTGCCTCTATTGGACTGGCCAGTGGCCATGTCTGTGGGGCATCTTCTTGATTGTTGAGTGATGTGGGAGGGCCCAGCCCACTGTGGGTAGTGCCACCCCTGGGCAGGTGAACCTGTGTTGTATAAGAAAGAAGGCTGAGCAGGGGCCAGGGGAGCAAGGCAGTAAGCAGCGTTCCTCCATGGCCTGTGCTCCAGCTCCTGCCTCCACGTTCCTGCCCTGAGTTCCTACCTTGGGCTCCCTGATGAACTGTGACCTGGGATATGTAAGCTGAATAAACCCTTTCCTCCCCAAGTTGGTAGTGGTCAGAGTTTTTTGTCACAGCAATGAAGAACAAACTAGGATATAACCCTAAAATCTTTTAGGGGTTAGATAAGAGCTCTCAAATACCTTTGACATTTTTGGCCTTTGGAGCAGAGTATGTTGCTAAGAGGCCCAAGGACATTGTGAGTTTTAGCCAAGAAACTGGCTACTTTTCTTTGGGGTCTTTTTACCCTAACTGCCTAGCCAATTCCTACCTCCTATTCTTATCACACCATCCTCTGAAGAGGTTACCTCAATTGTGGATGGGGAATTGAGACGCAGACCGCTCTGGCTTCTTCCATACTGAACAGGGACGCAGGGTGAGGCAATTGGAGTACTCCTTCAGTGGGTCCATCTAAAAGACTCCCAAGTTGCGTAACTCTTAACTGTAGGGAGAAAAGAAAGTCCTTTACTTTCTTTGCCTAGGAGATGTGAAGGAGAAGTAAAGACAAGAGTTCTAGACAGGGAACCACAAAAAGGCAAAACAGGGCAAATTTCAAATCTTCATATCAGAGTCCATTGGAATTTCTTGAGAGCTTCCAAAAGCATCCCTCTATTGGGCTCCTCCTCATTTTTCTTTTGTCTGCCAAGGTTGGACTCGAGAGTGATGGATTCAGAATTTGCTTTCAGGCATTTTGATAGCTGTTGGAATGGTTAGAATCAGTGTCAGTTCCCTCTCAAAGGCTTCTAGATAGGGGGAGAAAACAAATTTAGTCATCGTTTTAGAACAATAGGGGGTTGTCTCCCTTAGCTACAGGTGGGCACTACAGTATTCCAGACCAAGATTTGAAGTCTTACATCTGAGCAGCACTTTGTGATTAAAAACAAAATCATCAATGAGAAATAATTGTCTAAATAACATATTATATGGACTTAAATCTAATGTCTGAGAAGTGTAATCCCTTGAACTCTTAAAGAAATATACTGATGACTTTAATCTTTGGTTATACTTTCCTTTTGGGTGTTTAAGACCATAGATTTGGTCCAATAAATTAATTTATTTTTACTCTTAAGGTCGTTTGAGGATCTGTTCTTCAGGGGTCACATGGGCTTGGAAGGAGCTCCTGGCTCCTTTCTTTGACCAGTTCCATCTATGTGAAGATAAGTCAAAGGTCCTGCTCGACTGTGTCTGGCTTCACTTGAAAGCATGGATGGGATGTTTCCTCTGAGTTGAACCCCCTCTTTGTAGACTGGACACTGGTTCAAGTCCACCTTGTGGGGTTTCCATGGCCTCCTTGAACAAGAGGACAGGTGACTCACCACAGTTAAAGGACATTTTGTGAGATGTTCCATAGTCCCCTGAACTTAGTCGACCTTGGACGGCAAGGAGCAAAAACTGTCCTTCAGGTCCCTCTGACTACATAATTGGCATTTTTTTTTTTTTTTTTTTTTTTTTTTTTTTGGTCTTTTTGAAGCAGGGTCTCCCTATAGCCCCAGCTGTTCTGGAACTCACTATGTAGACCAGGCTGGGCTTGAACTCACAGGGATCTACCTGTCTCTGCCTCCCAAGTACTGGGACTACAGGTGTGCACCACCACGCCTGGCTATAATTTTTAATTAATTATATTTTTAATTAATTATTTTTTATCGTGTGTTTTGCCTACATGTATGTACCATGTGTGTGCAGGGAAGGGGTAATAAGGAGCAGTAGGGACTTTTCGTTTTGTGTATTTTTAGTTATCTCTGCCTGCCACTCCCCCAGAGAACGCTAATGATTACCTTTTAGAATGAAAACACTCACTGGGGAGTGCCGGACAGAGGGTTCCGCCATTAAGAGCAGGTACTGCTCTTCCAGAAGACTTGAGTTCAGCACCTACCTCAGATGGTTCACAACCACCTGTAACTCCAGCTCCAGTGGATCTGATGTCCTCTTCTGGCCTCTGTGGGCACTGCACTCAGGTGCAGGAACCCACACATATGCACACATAACTAAAAACAGTATTTAAGTAAGTACTCACTGAGGTAAACTAAAGGTTTACAGCAGGCCAGGGAATTCATGGCAGTGGCCCTCGCTGCTGTGGCTTTGGGTTGGTGTCTCTGCACAGCCACAGTGGACACCTGCCTGCTGATGTTGCCTGATTCTCTGGCTCAGCCACCTTCCCCCAAGCCTTCAAAGTCACAGGCTGTGCCATTCCAAGGTGATTTTTCAAAAATGCAAATCACATTGTTGGACAGCCTGGCTTTCTTTTTTCTGTGGAATAAAGCTCAAAGTTACAGGACGAAGAAACTTCATATTTTACCCCTTCAACTTTAGCTCCTCTTCTGACTCCCTTTCTTCATTTTAACTTCTCATGGCTTTTCTAATTTATTCTGCCAACTCATTACAGATGTTTCTAAGCTGCTACCCTGCCTTAGAGAGCCTTGGAGGTCTTACATCCATCCTCTCCTGCTGACTCTAAGAAGTCAAAGTGATTGGAGACAGAGACGACAGAGAGACCAGGTGGTACAGGCCTGTAATCCCAGCTGCTTAGGACCACCCAACCAAGCAAGGACAAAACCCACCTCCAACACTAGAAAACCCATTCCAAAGTGTTGCCGCTCTCCTGCTGGTTTTCTTTCAGGTTGAAACCTAATTTCTCTTTTTCTCCCTCTGTCCCTCCCTCCCTCCCTTCTTGTCCAATGATAGTTTATTCACTGGAGTCACAGGAAATACAAATTAAATTTATTATTTTTTGTATATTCTTTATTAAACTTTTGTGGATTTCACCGTGTTGATTTTCTAGGTGAAAATAAATTTAGGAAAACAAGCAGTATTTGAAGGAGCTGTGGTAGTTAGGAGTAGGTAAATTCATGGTGTCAGGGGAAATCATGTTTTGTACTGTGAGTGGCGAACGGGCCTCGGAGAACCGGTCACTGATCTGCTGTGGCTCATGGTTTGAGGGGACCCAGTTCATTCCGGTGGTGAGAGAAGGTGGTGGCTCTGCATGCCCAGGTGGCTTCCTCAGCTCTGGGTGGGTTGGGGGCAGAGGACTGGGCCAGGAGTGGGAGGGACCATAAGCCTCCAGCCTGGCTCTCAGAAGCCTCTTCCTCCAAGGAGGCCACTCTTCCAAAGGTTCCACAACTTCCCAAACACCTGCCACCAGCTGAGCTGAGAAATGTCCAAACAGGAGCCCCTGGGGTATTTCACTTTCTGTCTTGAAGAGGAAGCATGCATGGGAACGCTCAGGTCTGCAGAACAGGGGCACCTGCTGGCTGATATTCGGGGGAGGGGTCGGGAGCAGGCTCTGTGAGAAGTCTTAATGCCAGGACCCCCGCCTCCAGCTGTGTGCAGGCCTCCAGGGTCCAGCAGTGACTCGGCGGTAAAGGCTCATGAATTTTGTATCTAGGATGCTGCTGCAGCTGTGAGGTTAGCGCTCACATCGTGGTGCCTCAGCTGCACACGGGTTTCCCACTCACTGTGTAGATCTGAGAAACGTTTTATGGTAAAAAGTTTCAGATGTAGAAAATAGAGATTTTACCTATGTGCCCATGACCTAGCTTTCATGAATATAAACATTTCGTGATCCTTTTCACTGGTGTATTTGAAAAGCAAATTCTAGACATTTCATATACCAGTTGTCAGCCTAAATCTCTAACTGATAATAGATATTAAAAATATAACTTCCAAGACATTATCATATCCAGGACTGCCCCTCCCTCCTCTCCTCTTTCCCCTCCTCCTCCTCCCCTCCCTCCCTTCCTGTTCTCTCTCCCCTCCCTCTCCCCTCCCTCCCTCCCTCTCTCCCCTCTCCCTTCCCCTCCTCCTTCCCCTTCTCCTTCCTTCTTCCCCTCCCTTCCTCCCTCTTCCCTCCCTCCCTCCCTCCCTCCCTCCAACCAAATGATGTGGAAGGAGGAAGTGGGTGGCAGGGTGAGAGAGGAAGTGCTGTCTTTTTGTTGATTTGTTTGTCTGCTTGTGTTTTAAGATGGAGTCTCCCTGTCTTGTCCAGGTCAATTCTTTGGGCTCCAGAAAGCTCCTTACCTCAGCCTCCCCAGGAGGATCTGAGCTCTGGCTGCTGTGTGGGCTGCGGTGGAGTTTGCTCTCTCCAGCTTAACAAGGCAAACACACATGACAACCCCAGATGTTAACTACACTGAGGCAAAGCGTGTCAAGATAGCTCGTAAAATGCTGTTCCGGGTGTGTCTGTGACTGTGTGTCTGAAGAGGATAGCTTGAACGGGAAGACCCAGTGAGGACTGGTGTGGGGACCTTTAGCCTACCTGCTGAGGTCAGAGAAGCTGACAAACAGAATAGATGAAGTGGTCGTGCCTGTAATCCCAACATTTGGGAGGTTGAGGCAGGAAAATTAGGAGCTCAAGGCCAGTTTCAGCTACATAGTGAGTTTAAAGCTAGGTGAACGTGGTGAGACTCTTGTCTCAAAAAGCCAAAACCCAAATAACCCCGAACGCAAACAAAGAACACAGAACAAAAGCCAAATACCACAGACAGTGAAGAGCACACAGGCTCAGTTTAAGCGGACGTCTGTCTCCTGCTTCCACACCCGGGTGCTCTTAGGTCTCAGACCTTCAGACTCGGACTCATCCACACTCTGGCTTACCTGGTTCTCTAACTTCCCCCACACCCCTGAGAGCCAGTGTCTATGCTCTTTCCTTCCCTCCCTCCTTCTTTCCCCTTCTCTCCCTCTCTCACCCTTTCTTAATTCTCATTCTCTAGAGATCCCCACCCCATAGCCGGTGCCTGTGATGGCTGATATTGGTTGCCAGCAGCTTGGCACAGCTGGGAAGAGGGACCATCAGCTCAGGAATTTCCTCCATTGGACTGGCCTGTGGAGGTATTTCCTTGGTTGCTAATTGACATAAGAGGGCCCTTGATTGCTAATTGGTGGGCGGTACCATCCATAGTTGGGTGGGCCTGGGCTGTATAAGGAAAGTAGTGGAGCTCCAGCTGAGCCTGGGAGCAGGCCAGTAAGCAGCATTCCTCCATGGTCTGTGCTTCACGTCCTACCCCGAAGAAACAAACCTTCTTCTCCAAGTTCTTTTTGGTCGTGGTGTTTATAGTACAGCAACAGAAAGCAAGCCAGGATGATGCCCAGTATACGTAAACTGGATGGTAAGTAAACAAACAGCTAAAGAAATAAAAGGAGAACCAATATGCGTGAACGGGTGGTGACCTCCGTTAATATGTGTGAGGCTCTGTTTTTCCAGTAGAAAATGGGGATTCAGTGACTAACTCATGAGAACAAATAAGGTAATCTTTAAAGTGTTTTGGTCTTTTTGAGACAGAGTCTCACTGTAGCCCAGCTGACCTGGAACGCGCTATGTAGACCAGGCTGGCCTCAAACTCACAGTGATCTGCCTGCCTCTGCCTCCCAAGTGCTGGGATTAAAGGCATGTGCCACCACACCTGGCTCTAGATAACCTTTAAAGATTTTTTTTAAAGCAAAAAGAACCTGGGAAGATGGCTGGGATCACCGTCTATCAGAGTACGTGTTTTAGTCTTCTGTTCAGAAACTAGAATCATGAGATTTACATTGTATGCCCTGGGGGTCTTTTCACAGACTTTGGAATTGACCACGGTTCTTTTAAAATTCATCTTGGGAATTCTTCGGAATCTTTGACTTGTAGGAAGCATGGTTTGGAAGCACAAGCTAGACCACAGTTCCACAAGAACAGACACCTCCACCAGAGGCTGGATGGGTCTGGAAAATGGGGTATCACATTTGAGCTTCATTTGGCTAAAAAGAATGAAATTAGGTTGTCTGCAGGAGAGTGGGTGGGACTGTTGCTCATGGTAAGCAAAATACACCTTATTGGATGCTCAAAGCTAAAAGCCTCTTTACTCCCATATGCGGGATCTAGGTTGTTTTTTTGTTTGTTTTTGAGACGGTCTCCCTGTAGCCCCAGCTGGCCTGGAACTATGTAGACCAGGCTGACCTTAGACTTACAGAAGTCTGCCTGCCTCTGCCGCCCAAGTGCTGGGATTAAATGTGTGAACCACCATGCCTGGCTAGATTTTAAAAAAGATGTGAAGGGAGAAGGGAAATTTCTTGGAAATGGAAGAGAACCATTTGGGAGGAGGCAGAGAGTTAGGGGAGATAGATGAGGTCACAGCTTTGTGTGCCTCTGGTGGAAAACCAGAGAAAAACCCATTATTTTAAAATATTTTTATTTTATGTGCATGAATGTTTTATTTGCATGTATGTAAGTGTACCCATGTGGTGCAATGCCCATGGAGGTCATAAGAGGGCATTGGATCCCCTGGAACTGGAGTTATAGATGGTTGTTAGCTGCCATGTGGGTGCTGGGAACTGACCCTAGGTCCTCTGCAAGAACCGCTGAGCCATCTCTCCAGCCCCATAAAATATATTTCTATTGATTCTTTGAGAATCTCATGCATGTATACAAAGTATTTTGATCATATTCACCCCTACTCCTTCCTTAACTTCTCCCAGATCCACCCTGCACCCCACCCCTCCCAACTTTTTACCGTCTTTTTTTTTTTTTTTAATAACCCACCAAGTCCAATTTCTACTGCCCCTATCCCCAGGGGTGCAGGGCCGTCCACTGGGCAGGCTTCACTTGCCTGCGGCCAAACCCTTAACACTGACTCTGCCTTTCCCAGGAAACATCAGTTGTCAACAGCGTCTCAGCTGGGGTGGAAACCCATTATTTTATATAATTAACATAGGCCAATAAAACACTGAATGAAAAATCCAGGCACTCAATTACTGTGTGCACAGCACTGTGTGGTGACCACATACGGTGGGTTCTCAGATCTGGCTGAAAAAACAGACAGTACTGCTGTGGGGTTTTCCCTTGTTTGAGTCTGGCTTACCGGAGGGGAGACCCAGCCGGATCTCAGAGTCAGAGGTGTCTGGCACTCCCCTCTACCCCTCCCCGCTCTCTGGCTCCGATTGCCTCTCTGGGAGCAGCTTTTCTGAAGCTCCGCAGTCACCGTCTTCAGCACAGGGCAGATCTGCATCTATTCTGATCTCATGGAATGTGAGCTGGGGAGAAAGAAAGGCAGGTCTATGAATGCCACTCTGTCACAGGCTTACCTTTCAGGAGTGACTGTGTGTGTGTCCGGAGGAAGGCAGAGGGTGAGCTGGTCGGAGGGTTTGATCTGTTTGTATGGAAGATGCAAAGGGAGCAGCGCTACCTGTGGGGTGGTGGTCCTGCAGCACGGTGCCCTGGCCGTGACGCCTCCTGCCATGACATAGAGTGTTCCTCCCCATTCGTGGGCAGCTCGTAGTAGAGAAATGAGAACCTCTGCCAATTCCAGTGGCTGCGTCTGGCTGAGTTTCCCTTGCACTCTAGGGTGGCCGCAGCCTCTGTCAGTAGAACGGTGGTGGAGAAGTCCGTGCTGGTTCACACCGTTGGGACTTTCTTCCAGCGTTGTGGGGAAGGTGGCTGGAGTGTGATGGAGTGAGAGTAGCTCATGAAAAGGATCTATTAGCTGTGAATTAAAAAAATAGTCTTAGGACTGTTTTACTTTGTTGACACAGATTTACTGTTGAAACATGGTTCTGTCTAATCAATGGACAAGCAAGCAGACTTTGAGATGGAGCATTCTGTCTTAAGGACCCTGATCTCCAGTAATTGATGTTAGTGGTTTAATGACAACCTCAGTTTACTGACTTAGCTACATCGATTGCTCATATGTATCATGGTTCAGAGGTGTGAGAGGTTTACTTGTTCATGGGTAGCCATGGAAATGTGAGGCCAGCAGACATCTCAGCACTCAGGCCCTTCAGACACCCAGCCACAGGCTCTGCCCTGTGCAGGACTTCCAAAGGGACCCTTGCCATCCTTTTTCCTTTCTTCAGACACTTTAGGAGAAAGACCAAAACTTAGCATAGAAGCTTTTATGTGACAAATTTGGAAGTGGTTTGAATAAATTCTCTTTATAGTCCATTGACTAGACATGGGCACCTCCAAATTCAAAGGAACCCAGATAAGGTAGTTATTGAACTCGGAATCTCTGAGAATGGAATCTAAGACACATACTAAGTGTTAGTTCTCCATCTGAGAGATAAAAGTACAGGGCAGTGGGAGGGGGGAGGGGGAAAGAGCGGGAGCCGAGAAGGGAGGCAAGGCGTAGGAGTGGTGAGCAGGGCAGGGCAGTGTGCCTAGGAACGCTTCGCGATGGGTGGGAGAGTCATTTTTCCGCAGGTGAGCCGCCCGTCACCCTACTGGCTTGAGGAGAGACACTATCTTAGTTTCTGTGGCTCTGATAAAATAGTCTGACAAAAGGAACTTAAGGGACAATGTTTATCCGGACTCAACAGTTCCAGGTTCACTCTGTTATGACAAGGGTGTCAGGGTGGTAGGAGCTGGAGACAGCTGGTCACACCACATCCCTATCAGGAAGCAGAAAAATGAAGGCTGCTGTCCTGTTTTCTTTCCCCATGGCTTAGTCCAGGATTCCAGCCAGAGCATGGTGCCCCCCACAGCGGGCAGGTCTGCCCACCACAATTTATGCAGCCAAGATGCTGCCTTCCCCCAGCACCAGGCAAGCCCAGAGGCCCTTGATTCTAGGCTCTGTCAAGTTGGCAGTTAACACTCACCACAGTGGATATATTGTCTGAATGCCTACACCAAGCCTGTTTCTTGTGTTGAAACTGAGTCACCAATGTGAAGACGTAAAGACGTGGGGCCTGTAGCGGGATTATCTGCCTTTGTGAATGGGCCCCCCTAAAAAAGTGGCTTCAGGGACCTTGTTCTGTCTTCACTCTGTGAGGAATCAGGATTTAAACCCTCTGCTAGACTCAGTATTCAAATCATCATCTTGAAAATCGAGCCCTCACCAGATACTGAATATGGGCTGGAACCCTGATCTTAGATTTCACAATCTCCCAAACCGGGAGAAATAAAACATTATTTACAAACCACTAGCCTCTGGTATTTCATTATAGCAGCATGAGCCAATGAAGAGGAAGGGCAATAGAATTTATCTCCTGAATTCTTTCTCATCTTTCCTGTCTCGAGGACAAGTTGCCCCTTGTGGTGTTAGCTCCCGGGCACTATTGACTGGTGTCACCCAGCTTCTCCTGTGTCTCCTCAGGACTGAAAGCCAACATACTATGCTGCGGTATTTCATGTGAGTGAGTCAGAAAGCAGCAAAAATAATGGAGACTCCAGAGATGAGTGTGGAACTGGTCAGCCTCAGGGAGCAAAAGTTCATGAGTCTGCCCCCAGCGAGGCGAGCCGGCGGTAGCCGTCTGGAAGACAAGAGAAGCCCAAAAGATTCGAAAGTTTGCCAAGAAAAGGAGCTTGCCGTCTGCTCCATCTTTGCCCTTCAGTTATATCCGGTTCACAAACTACAACAGAGGAACACTTTTTGTTACTCCAAGAGGACATGGCAACGTCCTGAGAAGCGGAGATTCGAACCCTCCAATCATCCAGCCACCCGAAGGCTGGGTTTCACTAGCAGGCCACTAGTGAGGCAGGCACACTAGCAGGAAGGAGCACTTCCTGCCTCTGCAGCTGGTTCTGCAGCTGTAACTGATGTGCGCAGTCTCCCTCTTCCACATCTGCTGTAGGCGTCCTTGACCTCTGCCAGGACTTCCACTGGTGTGCAGGCCCAGTGGGGCCGCTTGCCTTTGCTTTGGGGACTCTTAAGATCTTTGCTGCCCCGTTGTTATTGATATGACTCTACTGTGGTTGGTACAATTGAGAACAGTTATTATTTGGCGTGGAAATACAAACGGATTGTTTAGTCCCCTGTGCAGTGCCCCTCTTCTACAGTCAGAGTCAGATTAGCCATGTGCCAGAAAGCTGTCAGTTCAGGGGAGCTGCTGGTGTGTCTCTGGGAATTGGAACCCAAATCTTGCAGAGAATAGTCATAGGACGGGAAATGCCAACCCTGCAGGTGGGTTAGGGTGATTTCGATGTCTGTTTCAGCATGTGAACTGGCGTTCTTCTCTTACAACTTTCAGTCTTGTTTCTTTGTATTTTTGACATCTTGACTATGATATGTCGAAGAGAGGTTTGTCTCTGGCCGTGTCTGTTTGGGCTTCCAGATGCTTTCTGTGTTTGGATGTTTCTTTCTCTAGGTTTGGAAAAATCCTGGCTATCATTTCATTGAAAATGTTGTCTAAACCATTTTCTTGGTCTAGACCCCCTTTAGCCCCTGGGCTCCTGGGTTTGGTCTCTTGAATGTGACCCCAACTTCTTGGAGGTCTCAGTTGTGATCATTATTTTCCTTTCTACGTGTCCCTGTGTATGACTGCCCTGATCTTGTCTTCTGACCCCGCAGTCAGGTCCTTCTGGTCTTCTGTTGATAATGCTTTTTCGCTGTTTTTATGTTATTGATTCTTTCGCTTCTAGAACTTGTGTTTGGGCTTTTTTTTTTTTTTCAGTTCCTTGTTTTTCTTGCCAATTTTTTTCTCCATGTTTTAAAGTTTTTCCTTCAAGTTAACTGACCATTTCATCTTTGGTAACTTTCTTGTCTAGGTCCTGAATTGATTTTGTGACTTGTCTAGTTTGTAAATTGTTCCTTTTTTTTTAAGAAAGCATCTCCCTGTAGCCCCAGCTGGCATGGAACTCACTACGTAGACCAGGCTAGCTTGGCTGTCACAGAGATCTGCCCACTGCTGCCTCCTGAGTGCTGGAATTGAGGGTGTGTGCCACCATACCCAGCTTGTGAACGGACGTTCCCCTCTGTTTGTCTTCTATGTGTTTATTCATCTTTGTAACCACAGAATGCTGAAATCTTTTCGGTACTCTTTTTTCCACATCGAGAAGTTTCCAGCTTCATAATAATTAGAACATGTTTCCCGTGCTCCTGAGTTGGGCTCTGTGTGTCTGTTCAGCTGCATGTGTTCTCTGATTTTCAGTTTCTCCTCCTTTCCCACCATTTTTGTTTGTTTTGTTGTATGTAAGTCCTCCTGGTGGGTTCCTTGGCTTGGGTTCCTGTCCGTGGGAAAGCCAGTACCTAAGATGGTTTGAGTGCGGCTCCAGCATTAACTAGAGGAGAACGATCTTGTGTCCCCTCTGAGGTCTGGAGTCTGAGGCACTAGGGAACTGGTTGGGGAAATGTAGTTCATAGGAGTGAAGAGGGAGTGGGAAATGGGGCAGAGGGGGTACGGCAAGAACGAGGCTGAAAGTTAGCAGTGTAGAAAGCTGCAGAGGGGCCGGGTGTGGCACTCCAGAGGCAGAGGCAGGTGGATCTGTGAGTTCAAGGCCAGCCTCTACATAGTGAGTTCCAGGCCTGCTGGGGCTACAAGGAGACCCTGTCTCAAAACAAGATCTCCCCCCGAAAAAAAATCAGCAGAGGGAACATTGCATACCAGATTTAGGGGGATAAAAAAGAGCACACTAAAAGCCTTTTCCAATGAGGTAAAAGTTACAACATACCGACTGAACACTTAGAGTAAACGTGTGCATTTTAAAAAATTAATAAAATGTATGTTAAAGTAAGAAATAAAAAATTACGTTGAAAATAATACAAATGCAAATGAACAATAAAATGAAGGTGAAGGACATGATATATGTTCTCAGTGTTTCTTCCTGGATAGGGAGGACTGACCTGTTGACTTTAGACGGTCCCGTGATTCAAGGAGCTTCCTTCTTGGCTAGGGAGGGCTGAGGTGTTGAGCATCTCAGCCTTGGGCTCCCTTACCTACTCCTGCTCTCTCCATTATCAGCGATGCTCGCTGGGGTCTGTGACCCCACTCAGGGCTGTGCACCCAGTTTCATTGAGCTGGAGGGGTGGGGATGGTGGGTGCTGAAGGGGTGGGGGAGTCGTGTGCTGGAGGGTAGGGGGATGGTGGGTGCCGGAGGGGTGGGGGATGGAGATGCCGGAGGGGTGGGGGATGGAGATGCTAGAGGGGTGGGGATGGTGGTGCTGGGAAACTCTCAATTTCAGCTTCATCCTCTGTGATGTGTCCATGCTTTGCAGGTGTCCACTTTCCTGTCTGGACCCACTGAGGTCAGCCCCTGATTTTTGCTTCTTGCAGCACAAAATCTCTCCCTGGCTCATTGTAGAGCCTCTTCTTAATTTGTGAAACCCAGTATTTGTTTCTCAGCATTACCTTAGTGAGTTCATGTTTTAGGTGCTTGTGTACATATGTTTTTTCCGTAATGGAAGACAAGATCCACGTCACAACCCACCTACAGTTAGTTCTACAGCCCCAGTGTGTGTTTTCCCAAAGCACTCGAGTCCAATTTAGCTAGCTAAATAACTCTCATTTTTTTTTGTGTCAGACACTACTTGATGATTTAGGCAGAAGAGCAAAGAGAGAATAATTTAAGAAATTAGATAATTCTGAGTCAAAGATTTTCTTGCAATGGATCATCAAATCTGTCAATCTGTTGAATCATGGAAAAATTTATGCAGCTTATTACTGGATATTTGAACATATAATTAATGTACAATTTCATTGCTTTTACTGTTACTAGGCCCTGAAAGATTAAATTTCAGGGGGAAGTTGATAAGCATTAAAGTTCCCATTGGTTTGAATTTGTTTTAGGACTTTTGTTTCTTCCCTCTGACTAACTCTAACCCTTACTTGTATTTCGCAAGCCATTATTTTGCCCTAAGCAAACTGCCTTTTAAATTTTATTTCTTAAATATTTTATTTTTATTTTATGTGTATGTTTTGTCTGCATGTATGTTCAGTGAACCACAGGTGTGAAGTGCCCACAAAGATCAGAAGAGGGTATCGGATCCGGGAACTGGATATACTGATGGTTGTTAGCCACCATATGGGTGTTGGGAACAGAACCTAGGTCCTCTTCAAGAGTAGCCATGCTCTTAACCACTGAGCTCTTAAGTGCTAAACCATCTGTCCAGGCCCCTGCTTTTTAAATTTTAGATTACAGATTCTATTCGGAGAGTCAAAAAATGTTTTGGTGGTTTAGATTCATTTAGATTTTAAAAATAGTTTGTCTCATGTCAAGGTCCTCCTTTGATAATTAGATGTATTTGGAATATTGTCTATAATCAATATGCTTTAGAATAGTGAGAGGGAAGATTTAGTCTTCCCCCCGGCCAACACCACACCTGTCTGTTATTTAGCCATGGACCAATAACCTCAGTGTAACCTGGGAGTCTGACAGAAATCAGTGTCTTGGGTCCCATCCCAGACCTTCATGCTGAATCAGAATCTGAGCTTTTAGAACATCCCCAGGAGACTTGTATGCACATGAGCATTTGAGAGGAGCCCATCAATTGAGCCTTTTTCTGAGATTCCTCCCTGCTGCAAAAGCAGCTGAGTGTAATGTGTTCTCCAATGCAGACCACAGTTGGGAATTTTGATTTATTTGATGGCTTAATGTTTATCGACTGTACCTGATGTGCTAGGTGTTGCAAGGAAAATACAAACCAATCAGCCGTTGCGCTGTGGTTACTTTATTCTAAAACATGTCAAAGTGCTGTTTCTTCTCTTTCACTTGTACTTTAAAAACATGTACATACACACTGAAAGAAGACAGCTGGGTAGAAAGCCAGTCTGCTTAGAATTCCACCCTAGGAGGCTCTGGCCCGCCGCTCAAGTAAGAGTAAACAAGGCGTGCTCACATGCACAGATAGAAGGGAAGGGAGTCCATGAACCATCCAGATGTTTGGTCTGAGAAAGCAAACATCTGGGTGGCTGAGTTTGGCACAAAGTACCTGGACGGTTGCCCGCGTCCTCCCTAGACATTTGAACTTCATGTTATCACTGAGGCTGACTGTTCTGAGACAGGTGGGGAATCCTATGCTTCAACAGACACGCTGAAAGCATTGCTCTCACACTCACATTCTGTTCTTTATAAGAACTATGGTTTGGGGCTCAGGCTGCGCTCAGGGGTAGAGTTTCTTGCTTGTCTTGTGTGAGGTCCTGGGTTCAATCCCAGCATCTTAAACACAAAACTTTCTCCTTCAATACTGAATATTTGCTCATTTTCCCCCATGTGATAAATGACTATTTTGTGCATTCAACCTAGAAGACATTCTTTTGCTTTTTTTTTAAAGATTTATTATTTATGTGTATGCATATATGTGCACACGTGTGCAGGTGCCTGCAGAGGTGCTCCTAGATTTTCTTAATTGGTCATTAAGATGTCATTAAATAGAAGACACTGTTTAAATTAATTAACTAATTTATTCATAATTTATGTGTATGAGTGTTATGCCGGCATGTGTGTAAATGCACCCATGTCATGCAGTGTCCATGGAGGACAGAAGAGGGTGTCAGATCCTCTGGAACTGGAATTATGGATGTTGTTAGCCACCATGTGGGTGCTGGGAATTGAACCTGGGTACTCTGCAAGAGCAATCAGTGCTCTTAACCACTGAGCCATCTCTCCAGCCCAAAATGAAGTCTTTTCTTTAACTTTTAAAAGAGACTTTATTGAGCATTTCATACATGCATATAAGGTGTTTTGATCAAATCCATGCCCACTCTCTCCCCTCCAACACCTCCCGTGTTTCCCCATTACTTTTTTCTGATAACTTTCTTTCCTCCTTTCTTTCTTTCTTTCTTTCTTTCTTTCTTTCTTTTTCTTTCTTTTTCTGTCCTTCCTTTCTTTTCCTTTCTTCCTTCCTTTCTTCCTTTCTCTCTCTCTCTCTCTCTCTCTCTCTTTCTTTCAAATGGGGCTTTTTGCTACTCTAACATTACCCCTCTGAGAGGTAACCCTAAAATCGTTTAGGGATTAGACAAGAGCTCCCAAATACTTTTGTCATTTTTGGCCTTTGGAACAGAGTATGTTGCTAAGAGGCCCAAGGACATTTTGACTTTTAGTCAAGATACTGGCTACTTTTCTTTGGGGTCTTTTTACCCTAACTGCCTAGTCAGTTCCTACCTCCTATTCTTATCACACTATCCTTTGAAGAGGTTACCCAACTTGAGGATAGGGAATTGGGACGCAGACCACTCTAGCTTCTTCCATGCTGAACAGGGACACAGGATGAGGCAACTGGGTTGCCCCTTCAGTGGGTCTATCTAAAAGCCTCCCAAATTGTATAACACTTATCACCACGTGGAGGCAGGATCCAGGTGCTCTTGGGTAATCCCCTGCATTCTCAGTCCCTGTGCCAGAGGGAGCCCAGAACCTGACACTCTCTCATGAAGACATTCTTAATCTATTAGAAGATGCTATGCAAGGAAAGACTGCAGAAGTCCTGAGCATGGCACCCGGTGTGCCACATCACCACAATGATTAGTGTTATAAGGAAGGAATGGGAATCACCAAATGCAGGACTTCTCCACCTCTCTCCTCTTACCTACCTGAAAACGGCTTCCATATCTGTTTGTGAAGGGGCCGCCTCCATGTGCTGATAACCATATTTTACAATAAACCATGTTTTACATTAGTTTCCCCAGATCTATTTACTTTTAGTATTCCTTGGAGCCTTCCTCTTCTAAGTTATTAAAACCATGCGTCAGCCCCCACTTGTTTTATTTCTTTTCTGTGGATTCCAATGTGTGAAAAATACCAGTGAATTTGTATTCCTGTCCTTTGATTATATATCTTGCATTAGTTAGATGACTGACAATAAGGTCTCAAACAATTGGCCTCTACTAAAACCTCCTTTAAAAAATGCTTCCTGGGGCTGGAGAGATGGCTCAGCAGTTAAGAGCACTGACTGCTCTTCCAGAGGACTGGGGTTTGATTCCCAGCATCCACATGGTAGCTACAAACCGTCCTTAACTCCAGTTCTAGGGGAATTCGAAGCCCTCTTCTGACCTCCATGGCATTGTATGACATGGGTGCACTCAAATGCACACAGGCAATACACTCATACACATGAAAATAATAATAAATATAAAAACTTCAATGCGCTTTAAAAGAAGGAGGAAGGAAGGAAGGAATGCCGACAGTACAGGCAGAAGCATGTGGGAGTTCTGAGGCACAGATGGAAGGGAGAGAATTAGAAAGTGGCTATTTAGTCCTCTGTTACCTCCAATCATTACCCAACCTGTTTATGAGTGCAGGTGCTGCGTGGAGAGATTGTCACTGTCACTCTGAGCCTGCAGTAAGGTCAGCTGTGGGATCAATAACAACCTGGGCCACCTCAGATAGTGAATCTAAATGAGAATTCCACTGCGCATCAGGTATCTAGAAACCCCTGCACAGGGCACAGTGACAAATGACCGATGACTATTGTTCTTTCTTTAACCTCAGTGGATTTCGCTCACTTGCACTTTTAATTAACGAATCGAGTGCAGGACATTTAAGGTGCTCACTTCCTTTCAAAATCTCTCCAGGGAGGCTATGCCCAGGCAGACATCAGGATGAATGCCCCTCTTCGTAGAGATGTATTGTGCACGTTTCAATTTATTTCTCTCAGAGGAACGTGTCTCAAAGGAAGACTTCGATTTCACATTTCACTTTCTACTTAGGTTTTCATCTCCCAGAATGGCAGCATTTTAAAATTCATCAAAAACATACAATGTTCTTTACGGGGTATTAAACAAAAGTCAAAGCTTTGGAACATTACGAACCTCGGTGCAAAAGGAGATATCATCTGCTGTCTTGAAAGTTAATTAGCAATGAAAAATTCAAGAAAAAGATAGAGTTAAATTGAGCTTCTGGCAAAATCTTAACAGTTAAAATCTTCTTAATTTCAAATTTTTACATTTATTTGTGTGTGTGTGTGTGTGTGTGTGTGTGTATGTCTGCATACACATATACTATACCACACGTGTGGAGATCAGAACCTGCAAGAAGTCAGTTTTCTCCTTCCATCATGGGGGTCCTGAGGGTTGAACTCAGATCATCAGGCTTGGCAGAAAGCAACTTTACCTGCTGAGCCACTGAGCCAACCCTCCTCTTTCCTTCTTTCTCTCTTTCTTTTTTCTTTCTCTTTCCTCTCTCTCTCTCTCTCTCTCTCTCTCTCTCTCTCTCTCTCTCTCATAGGGTCTCAGTATGTAGCCCTGGTTGGTCTGGAGTTCATTATATAGACCAGGCTTGCTTCAAACTCAGAGATTCACCTGCCTCTGCCTCTTAAGGGCTAGGATTAAAGGTGTGCACCGCCATGCCTGGGTTAACGCTCTTCATTTTATTAAACACACTAAAAAAACTAAGCTTTAGGGAGTTATGGACATTTATTAAATTTTTGTGACCTTTGTCTTTAACCTGTATTATTAAGATCTAACATTTTAAAACTTAAGCTTGCATCTTCTCTACAACACGGAGGAAAGCCCAGAATTTTGTGTGTTAGTGATTTCATGACTCGAGGACTGATGTGGGTGAGCATCAGCAGACGTGGACTGTCCATCTGTATCTTCGCTTGTCAATTCCTTTGTCTGCGTTTTAGAAACTGAGATTATGACCAAGATGAGAAGTCAACAGTTGGTTGTTGTTGTTATTTTGGGATCAGGTTTCAGTATGTCGGTGGGGGAACTTGTCAGCCTCCTGAATCTCTCTTCAAGTGCTGAGATTACAGTCCTGTGACACCACATGAGACCCTGTCTCTAAACAACAACAACAACAACAACAACAAAACCCAAAACAAAACACAAAGGAAATCAAAGACCATCACTTCCGGTTAGTTGATCAAAGCCGGCTGAGGCCTGTCAATATCAAAGGGGAAATAATACAAACCTCATCTCATCATGGAAAGAGTATAAAAGGATTTCTAGTCAGTCTTTGAGGTCATCATGACACACATTCATAGTTGGGATTTTTCCTGCCTAGGAGAGTTTTTTTCTTACCAGTTATCT
The DNA here is from genome assembly GCF_000622305.1 of Nannospalax galili. Taxonomy (NCBI): domain Eukaryota; kingdom Metazoa; phylum Chordata; class Mammalia; order Rodentia; family Spalacidae; genus Nannospalax; species Nannospalax galili. The sequence continues at coordinate 6,933,423 of NW_008338533.1, read as the reverse complement.
TAAAAAGTAACAGAAATGTTTAGTATCTTACAGAGAAACCAAAGGTGAGTCCTGTGATTATAAAGCCAAGTGCAGAAATCTTAACAAGTACCTTTCTTTCTCTGAGTCGATCCATCTACACACACTGGGTTACAGGAGAATGGTAGGGGAAGAATTAGTTGCTTGGGCATTTCACGTGAGCTGTGTTTCTTGCATTCTCTCTGCAGTCCGCCAGGCAGGTCCATTAGTGTTCCCTCTCTGCACACATCACTAACTACAGCTGTATTAGCTGTTCATTTGCAGCAGAAAACAGACCCAAACACAGAGGAATGCTTTTGAACCGAGCTATTGTTTCGTGAATATTAGAACCCAAATCAATGTGTATTGACTGACTTTGTGTGGATGAATGTGATAGCACTGGCCCCAACAGAATAGGGCTCATTTCTTCAAAACAGCATGCAAGCTTAGAACAAAAGTAAGATGCACTTAAGTTTTTCAAGATATTGAATTCTTGGCTCTGAGCTGATAAGTTCATTTCTTCAAATGCTTGAAGTGGTGTGAAAAGACACTACACTCTAAAGGACTTGCTTCTGTGTGGAGAGGTGGACGCGCAGCCACAGGACGGTAATAGCCAAGGCTAACGCTACCACCGTACTTTAACGAGCACGTATCATCTCTATTGACTCTTATGACAAACTTACATGAAGGGTTTGATCTTCCTGAATGACAAATGAACTGATGTCAGAGGCTCACTGCAGCATGCCCAAAGTCACTTCTTTGTAGTGGTACGAGGTAGATGTAAGCGTCTCAGCCAGGACTGCTAGTGGAGAGCCATTCTTGACCCTGCTCCGCCAGATTAAAGTCCTCTGTACTCTTAGAACGAGTTGAGAGCTCTCCATTGCCTGATTTTGAACAGAAACTGTCTTCTTGTGTTTATTTTTCCCACTTGACTGTTAAGGGACTATATATGCGTGTCATATATCAGCACGTAATACGGACTTGACCTGCTGGAGCCGCTGCTGCAGAATGACCGACTGACCAAAGATCTTTTAACTCTTTAACTCACGTGAGCTGTGTTTCTTGCAGCTTCTCTGCAGCCCATCAGGCAGGTTCATTAGAGAGCTCCTGACGCACTCATCACTAACTACAGCTGTGTTAGCTGTTCATTTCTAGCAGAAAACAGACCCAAACACAGAGGATTGCTTTTGAACCGAGCTATTGTTTCGTGAATATTAGAACCCAAATCAATGCATTTTCTAAGCCTCTAAGCCTCTTTCGAGCAACTCTTGGTATAGTTCATGAAATGAGTTCTGTCAGAATAGGGCAAGGAAGGACTGCTATTTGTGGACAGGGCACCAGGGAGCCCGACACAGCTCTTGGTGCTGTGGGTGCCACATTCCTCTACTTCTGATCCCTTTAGGTGTTTTGTCTCCCCTAGCCATGGATGGTTATGTCACGCGCATGCTGACCAGTTCTCAGCTGCAGACGGAGGACGATACCCCGTGCTCTCCGGGTTCGGCCTCAGCTTAGTTTTCCCCTCTCTGTTATCTGTTCTGTAACTCTAGCACTGTGGTCTTCAGAGCCTGGCTTCATGTCGGTTCAGGGAGGCAGCTGTGGTCTGCCTGCAAAGGCACTCAGACGGTAAGCCGGGGCTGCTGCTGGGCACTCTTCTCCTAAGATCCGTCTTTCTGACATCAGCATTGTTATCCTTGATTCTATTGTCTCAAACTGCTGCTCCATATAATTTGTCTTTTAAAAATATTTGAGACGTGCTCTATATGTAGCCCTGAAACTGGTGCTCCCCATGCCTCAGCCAGCCAGGTGCTGTGATCACAGCTGGGCACCACTGTGGCTGGCTCATCTCGTTTATTTTGTTGTGGCCACTTCTTGTCCCCGTAGTCTACCACAGCCAGGGCAGCAGTTCAGGGACGTTATTACAGTTTAGTTCTTTCTGTTGTTCACAGTGTATATTAGCACTGTATGGATTAGCGAATCAGACATCTAGTAGTGTTATGATGAAGTGGACTTAAAAAAGTAATTCTGAGGAAAGGTGTCTGTAGAATGGGACCAGCTTGAGATCACTGGTGATTGGTCGAGTCTGATGTTACCAGTCTCACAGTTAGGCCAGTGTGAGGAAAAGTAGATACTTTTAGATTTTTAATCATTTGAAAAAACCAATTTGTTGCAGAAAATGAAGTTATTTATCTTAAGACATTCATGTGTCTTTTATTTGCCCATTATAAATCTGGAGTAAGATGAATAACCTTTCTTTTCTTCTTGGGCTTATTTGATTTCCACAGCTGCTCTTCTACAGTGTTGTGCAGCTAGGTCGCTGCATTTATAATCAATACGATACTTTTGTGATCTACGTTCACCTGTAACAAATAATTCTCATTAACGAGAATAGATGAAAGCTTTAAGAGATCAAGACAAAAGAGGCTGTGCGTTCAGAGCTAGAATCTCAATACTATAATAAAAAACAATAACTGGTGAGCATTCTACTGACAAAGGAAAGTACCCTTAGTTTACGTGATATGTTTCTAATGGAGGGTTTCTTTTGGGGTAAAGCACCCATTCCCTGTGCGGAGGCCTCTGGCATGATCACTGAGCAACAAGCTTATGGGGAAGATCTGAGCAATGAATTATACACATAGGCAGAGGACGGATGTTCTTTCCCTAAGCTCCATTCCCAGGACTCCCAGATGTGCCTTCTCTTCAACAGTGTCCGCCTGTAGTTCCTTAGAGTAGCGTGGCCTGCTCACCTGCACTTCATGATGAGCTCTGGGTGCCAGTCCCTTCTCTGTGGTATAATAAGCTCTTTCTATAGAGGAGAGGAAACTAGGAACCAAACCTGGGAGACTGAATTGAATGTGCCAACAGTGTAGTGACATGCTGAAAAGTAAGCGAAAAACAAAAGTATAGAAGTAAAGCTAGAAACTAAAGGAGGTGCAGTTGGTTTTCTAGCTCATGGCCTGGAGGGTGGTGTCCTTCTGGGACACAGCCCCCACTTAGCAGTGAGTCACTTCGGGGTATACATCACTTTGGACAAAGCTAGACCCCTCTTCAGATGTGGTGGGAGGTCACTTCAGGGTAGTGTTGCTTTGGATGAAGCTGGACCCCTCTTCAGGGTGGTGGGGAAGCAGCCAGGGTTCTTGTTGTTTGAGTGGAGGTCAGAGCCCATTGGTGCATTCATGTTCTCCTTGACAAAATTTTTATTTAGTCAATGCAAGTACTATTGATTTGAACTGTGGGGACTGCTGAGTGGGGCCAGGTTCCCTTTAGATTTGCCCTCTCTTGCCCTTGAGGGACGTCAGTGGAAGGTCTTGTACCCACAACCTGGGGTGTGGATGTGGGGGAGGGGGCTCAGGGAATTGCAACTGTGTAGAGGCTTTGACTGGCCATGACTTTAAAGACCCAGAAGAGCTTGGGGCAGTCCCTTTCCTTTCCAGTTAGCCAAGAGGACCAGGCAGATTGTCTCATCGTATGTAAATGAGGACAGGGAAGGTAAGGAAGAGGCACATGTGTGCGTGTGCATGTGTGTATGTGGGGGGGGGGCTCCAAAGCAAAGATGTCTATTTACAGGGAACATTTTCAGTGTGTTTTAGCATGAGAGCCACATCTACATTGGTCTAAGGCATAAGGAAGCATTCTGTAGGACAGGTGCTAGGTTTGGGCAGTGTAAGCACGTGTGTCTGGCTGGCAGACATGTTGATTTCATCACCACAGAAAATGTTGACGTCTCTAGCATGAGGTTAGGGTTAGGGCTCTGAGTGGCCTTGATGGGCATGGTGTGGTTATCATAGCCCACAGGCAGGCCCTGGTCCTGTCAGCACCTCAGCAAAGCCTGTGCATCTGCTGTACAGTGGAAACACAGTCTGCGTGCAATGAAATCCAGTCAGGAAAGTCTGAGCCTGCTTCAGTAAGCAACATGATTGATGATTTCTTTTCTCTTGAAGTGTATGATGTGCCTAATGAAAATTATCGAATATTAAAATATTTCATATATTCGTGATAAATTCTCATGCAAGTTCCACAAGAAGTTCAATCCTCGAGAGACTAAGTGAGTAATGATTCTTAAAAAATGCCCCCAAATGTATATTAAGGAATACTTCAAGCTTGTACTCACACTATATATTTGTGTATTATATATACACGCATGTGCATGCACACACAAATTCATCAAGTCACTCTTTCAGCAATAAATTATAAAGCTATTTTTGCCCTGTTTTAAGTATTGGAGCTAAAAAAAAATAAGACAGTCCTTCATCTTTAAGTTTCCCTGGTCAAGTAGATGTGGCTGGAGTGGTAATTTTTTTAGTTATATGGATTTTGAAATTGCATTAGCTGCATTGATCGGCATCATATAAAAGACAAGCGTAGGCTGTGAATTGTGGAGTGAGTTTCAGGCTGTCTTTATAGAGCCGATTCTGAGGCAGGTCAGAGAAAGCTAAAGGTTAGCAGCCCTGCAGCCCTGTTTTTTTTTTTTTTTTAAGTTCAGTAGTTATTTATATTCTCTAGTACATTGGCTTCATCAAGACACAGACAGACAGAAAGAGAATAAGTGCTGACCCCTGACACCTGGCTTGATCAACATGTGTAACTGACCCTCCCAAGTGCTTATCACACGGCTCAGAATTCTAATTCAGGAGCTAGCAATATGGCAGATGATTTTCCCTGACTGACAGCCAAGAAAACCAAATAACATAGCTGGAACGTTTTTAAGATTATAAAGCATATCTATGCATTATCTCATCTGATCATTACAACCATCACATATTGCAAAAGGACACTTGGGAGCTATTGCTAGTAGTTCAGTCAAGAATTACCTATAATGGAGTGGGGAGGCAGTGCCCCCCACTGGACACCACAAGCAAATAAAGTCCGGTATCAGGAATGGGCTACTGTTTTGGAGCTGTTAGCCGCAGGGAGCCCCACAGACCTCAAACATTACAGAATGTTGCCTTTGCTCCCTTTTACTCTCCAGAAGTTGGTAAGACTCTATTGCTGAAGATGCCACATAGTTATATCATAGACCATGGAGAAATCAAGCTGGTACTGACCTGGAGGCTTCATCCCAACCGGACAGCTTTCCTAGGGTGGGAAGGTGCTGTACACCTTACCAAAGGAGAAAGCAGTCATCAGTCTCACCCAGCTGTTAATCCTCAAAGCTACAACACCACTAGCCTGGCAAGATGTGCCCACTGGCACAAAAGGGTACAAATGTTGTGGGAGTGACCAGGCACTTTCTGATTGGATTTAAGCCTGCCCCACAAGACGGAATTCATACCTGACACCTTTATCAGGGTCAGGAATCTGTGGTTACATAGGTTATAGACCCTAGGGAAGAATCTACCAGTATTAGTCTACTAAATGGATATAGTATTAGACTGACTCCCGATAACGTATCCTTATGCCCATAGATTAGTGCATCTCTCAGCCCTCATCAGAGAAGCTTCTTGCTGCAGATGGGAATTAACACAGAGACCCTTAACTGTAGATGTGTCAGAGAATAAGAGACTGCAGAATCTCAGCCCTAAATGGGACACCCTAATCACTCCCCTCTACCCATGGTACAGGGATCATTATGGAAGAGGGGCAGAAGGATTCTAAGAGCCAGACGTAATGGATGACTATAACAAAACAGTTTTCTGGACACAAGAGGGCAGTTGCCCATATGAATTTACAGCAGTTCTGACAGCATACATAAGACATAAGCAAGCTCAAGCCAGGTGAAGTCCCAGCATGGAGGTCATGGAGGTGGGAGCTAAGCATGAAGTCCCACCCTAGGAGCGGAGCTATTGGCAATGATGTCTTCTGGAAGAGGGAGACTCAGTTTTCTTTAAGGGATGCTCTAGGATGACGCCACATCTGAGAGTATTGGGCAACACAAATTGGACTCCATGGGCTTTAAAAAGAAAAATAGGGAGGGTATGAGGTTGGGTGGGTAGAGAGGTGGAGGTGAATCTGGGAGGAATTGGGAGATGGAGGGTGAATAGGATCAAAATGCATTGCACACAATCTTCAAAAAATTAATAAGATATTATTAAAAATAACAATGGCAACCTCAAAAAGTTTTAGCTGAAAACTGTACAAAGCTACCAAGTACCCCATTTAAGGAATTCCAAATTACATTTCCTCTGATTTTTCTTAAAACATGACAAATAAAATAGATTCAGAGATTCAAGCCAGACTGTTATCTGGGTTTTAGAATATTGGCCGCAATTGTATTTTCTTCTTTCTTTTAAAATTCCTTCAGCTCCAGGTTCACCAGAAGGGACCCCAGCTCCAGGTTCACCAGAGGGGACCCCAGCTCCAGGCTCATGGGAGGAGACACAGTTCTAGGATCACAGCAGGGATCATAATCTCAATTATGCTGGTTCTTCCATTTCCCTGTCTCTAGCACTCTATCCATATGATTGTACTTGCATTTAAGATGGAGCATTTTGGCTTCTGTGCACCAAATAGAGGCAACAGTAAAGTGCTGGCTTGAATTTCTTCCTAGAGGGAAGTCAGTAGTGGAGAAAGGTACTTGGTCCTTTTGCTCAGGAGACAGATGGATCAATGTGGTTTGTTCTTTTTGCCCTATGGTTGAGGATCCAGTTGGCTTTTTTGGTGCTGTCTTTTTTGCACATCTCCCTCCATGGCTGGGGAAGAAGTGATGAGACACCTTCTTACTAGAGTCCTGTTTTAAGTCCTCTGATTGAAACATGAGGGTCTTTTCCCGCAACTCCTCACCTTTACACTCCTGAGTTTGGCTAACACTCTGTAATTTTGACATCAATATAAAAGCACCTAAGGTCAGGAAAATACTTGTCCTGCGTGATAAGTTTCCTCCAATGGTCCAGCACAGGCACTCAGCCTTGTGGAAGCCAGTGCAGCCTAGTCTCTGAGGCCAGCTGCCAGGGGCACGTCTCGTTCTGTCCGTCTTCTTTCCTACACACAGTCTCAGCCCTGCTTTTTAACAAATTGCATTCTCTGTGCCTCAGGGGATAGAGCAGCCTGCTCTGAAGAGGGGAAAGCAGATCCCTCTTCTGTCTTCTGAACTTTCTGGGCAGTTGACCTCATTTCTAGGTTAGGCCTAGGGCACCAGTGCCTCACATGCCTGACACCCCCTGGCACTCACGCCTTCCCTGTGGGGGATGCTAGGCAGGCACTGGTTAATTCCTAGTTTCAGATTGACCTCCAGACACACCAAGGCACTTGTTCATGGTTACCCAGCTCCTGAGTGTCGGAGCAAGGACTCAGCTGGATTTGTGCCCAAAGCCAATAGCCGAGGACCCAAATTCGAACTTTCTCAGGTGAATAAGTTCCAGAGTGGCCCTTGGATCTTAGGAGCAGGAGACAAGTGCACTTCCCATAAAACCTTGTCCTGTCTTTCCCTACAGCAGGTCGGAATGAGCAGAGTGGGCCGCAGGAAGTGGGCATGACTCCTGCTTTCTCAATTCTCAACTAGAAACTTTGGGAAGGGGAAACTGTATCTTGAGCTATGGGTGTCACAGGAGCCCCTCAGCCCCTGGTTATCCTCCAACAATATGGAGATAGTGCTTTCTCCATTTATAACTAAGGAAGCTCAATTTTAAATGGTGCAATAACTTTTTAAAACATTTTTTATGTGTATGAGCATTTTGCCTACATGTATGTGAGCGCACTTGGGTCATGCAATACACACAGAGGCCAGAAGATGGTGTTGGATCCCCTGGAACTGGAGTTACAGACCATTGTTAACTGCCCTGTGAGTGCTGGGAACCAAACCCAGGTCCTCTGCAAGAGCAGCCAGTGCTCTTAACCGCTGAGCATCTCTTCAGCCTGGGCAGTAATTTTCTCTCATAACATTAGGCCCTTCAGCAGGAGGCTAGAAAAAAATGGAGGGCTAGCAAGATGGAGAGGGAGAGGGAGAGGGAGAGGGAGAGGGAACTCTAAGTGAATACGTATTGAAGTGGCATGCCAAAGGGTAAGTAGAGGTGGCTAAGGGGGAACAGGAAGCCTGTGCAGAGCGACTTTGATCTGTATTTTACATGTCCTGGCATTTCCCCCAGCAGAACAATTCTCCCTTTGTCCTTTCTGCACCTCAGGGATTATATAATTCCATCTGCATTCTTTCTGTGTGGATATAAGTACAGGAAACTGCCTAAAATTATACTTTAGCACAAGAAAAATGACTTTAGCTGGCATGTTTATATAATGCACATTATCACAGTGATTAAGTCCTAAAATTAACACTCCAATGAGGACTTTTTATTCATAATTTTATCATGGTTTATGACGTGGTGGTTACGACTTCTAATGGGTTGGACCTGCAGAGTGCTTCTTTGATGGGGAGTTCAGATTACACTGGTGGGTGGCTGTTTAATGTGTAGAGGTCAAGGGCACGCAGATGGCTCTTGAATTCTACCTCCTGTGTGATCTTGGCAAGGTTCTCACCTCCTTTAACTAATATCTAAAATGGAGGTGATTTTCTACCCCTCTGAGATATTGTAAGAATTAAAAGAAGCATGCAATTTGGGGTGTAACGTGAACCCTTATGGAAGAAGTCAGACTGTAGGTTTTCTCCCACTTCCTCCCAGCAGGACTGGCTTTCTGTCGCCTCCGTTTGGAGACAGACTAACAGAAGCAGAGGGGACGATTTACCAAATTTCCCAGCATGTTTTTACCCCATTAGCTTCTCTTCTGCTGACACTGTTAAGTGTGTGCCCACACAGCTCAGCGGGCGAGAACACCCGCCTGGGGCTGCTAAAAGATGCTGATCACTTCGGTTCGAAGCTCCCTGAGGCTCTGCAGGAAAAACACTTCCTCTCCTTCTAACCCTCCCTGATAGGCTGTGTGATGTTGGTCACGTCTTCGGCCTCCTCAGGGAGTCTTGGTGCTTCTAGAACAGTAGAATTTCCTGTACTCATGACTCACCTCCCATCTTCTGCTATGAGTGCCTGGATGCTTGTCTCCTTCCACACTAGATCCCGTGTACAGAGGACTGAGTGCAGCTTTCTCGCCTGACCTCCGCTAGTGCCTCCTGGACACTGATCAGAAAACCTGGTCCAGGCTTGCTGTCAGATGGTGTCACAGGGCCGGCTCCCATGGCAGAACTTCACACACACACCACACACACACATACACACACATTCATCCACACCCCCCCTCAGGATAGGGCCATCAAAAGAACACCCTCTAAGTCCAGCATGTAATTAAGCATTCAGAAGGCAGAGGGAGGAGATGGGAGAGTTCGAGGCCAGCCTGGGCTACCTTGTGAGACAAGAAGCAGATTGGTAAACTGAGGTGGGTAAAGTGATCAGTATGGTCAACAGAGATCCTCCAGAGTGAGTTGTAAAGCGGAATCTTTGAAGGCTCCCTGAAAATACAGTGAAGATAGCCTGTGTTAGGTTTGTTTCTCTTCTGTATTTGTTTGCTGGAGCCTCCGAATGGGAAACTTGTTCTCCAGCACGTCCACTGTGTAAAACTGGTAAGTCTTCAGCATGTGTTGCTGAGTCAGTTAAGATGAGCACACAGGAAGTGTCCCTACAGCTTGCCCGTGGGCCAGAGCCCCAGGGAGGCATCCTGCTTCCAGCTGTGTCATGACCAGGTCAGTGGTTTGAGTCCTACACTTTCTGAGAGGTCTGAGGGGACTGTTAGGACCATTGTGGATACTGGGGTCTGGAACATCCATGAGTGGTCACCTCAGGAACCTAGGGAGTTCCAGTGAGATCCATGTCTCGACAGCCTCCCATAGTAGCCCAAGAGTGGATGGGAATACAAGAGTGATGTCATAGATGGAAATACAAGCATGATGTCATAGCCAGTGGAAATGCAAGTGTGATGTCATAGCTGATGGGACTACAAGCATGTTGTTACAGCTCTACTTTAGGACAACAGAAACTCGATCTAGGAGCTCTCAATAGACAAGGCAGAAGTCAGATGGTTTTCTTCTAGTTTTTTTTCACTTTTTAAACAAACTATTTATTTAATAACCACATAATTAGAAGAAGAATTTCATTACAACAGCATTGACATATTCAATAACAATTTCTAGAGCTAAGATGCATCTCTTTCAAAATTGGCTGTAAATTTTTAGGTTTACAATTGAATTAATACAGTTATACAATATTGTACTCAGTATAAACCCTATAAGATATAAAATTAAATGAGGTTTTAACCTTTAAAAAAGATCTCCATTTCCTTATTAAAATACAGTTTCATAAAGAAAAATTCATTTTTAATGCAATTAACACTAAGATGTTTGCACATGTGTTTCTAATCTCTAAATATCTGATTATTACTAGTCACAGTAGGTTACATCCTGAGCTCCTAGGCATCTGAGCATGGATATAAAGTCATCAGGTAGATTTCAATGGTAATGTTTTTCACATCTACTAATTATT
>NW_008338533.1:6920489-6922297 GCF_000622305.1 Nannospalax galili | reverse complement strand
TTGGAAGCAGGGAGGAAGTGATTCCTCTGTGTTGACCCTCCTCTTTATAGATAGGACACTGGTTCAAATCCATCTTGTGGGGTCTCCTTGGCCTCCTTGATCAAGAGGTGACCCACCACCATTATAGGACATTTTGAGAGATGCTCATAGTCCCCTGGAACTAGTCAACCTAAGAGGGCAAGGAGCAAAAAGTGTCCTTTATGTCCCTCTGACCAAATTATTATAGACCTCAAAGTATGTCTGTTAAACAGCCAAGAAGGTTAATTCCACCAGTCTTGTATTTTTAATTACTGTGTGTCACGATTATATTCATCTATACACAGGAAGCACAGAGAGAACAGGAAGTGGGGGAGGGCTACAAACTCTCAAAGGCCGCCCCAGTGATATGCTTCTTCCCTCAAGGCCTCACTTCCTAAAGGTTTTGTAACCTCTCCAAACAGTGCCACCAACTGGCAAGTATATGTTCAAATACATGAGCTTGTGGTGGACGTTTCAATCCAAACCACCACGAGAATGCTACTAGTATGTGAGGACTGCCTATGTGAAGAAGCCGTTCTTCCCCAGATGCTAAATATGCCCTCATCTTGACCTTTCAACCCCCAGAACCATGCCATGCCTGAGGCATTTTGTTATAGTGGCTGAAGAGTCTAAGACATAACAGACCTAGTGACAGATGTCATTAGAAAAATAGCAACCAAGCTTTACCTCACTGTTTCCTTACCCTTGTCCTGGTTCCTGCAGTTATGTCTGTTTGCATACTTATTTATCAGAGTCTGATCTTAGGATCCACATATGAGGGAGAACATATGTCGATTTTTTTTTTCTGAGTCTGTGTTAACTTCACTTAGTATAACGGTTTCTAGTTCTATCCATTTACCTGCAGATTTCATGATTTCATCTTTCTTTACTGCTGAGTAAAACTCCATCGTATATATGAACCACATTTTCATTATCCACTCATCAATTGAGGGACACATAGGTTGCTTCCATCTCTTAGCTATTGTAAAAAGAGCAGCAACAAACATGGATATACAAGTGTCTCTGCAGTAGGATGAGATCTTTGGGTGTATTCCAAGGAGTGGTATAACTGGGTCAAATGGGAGGTTCATTTGTAGTTTTTTAAGAGTTCTCCACACTGCTTTCCATAGGGGTTGAACCAGTTTGCAGCCCCACCAGCAGTGGATGAGTGTTCCCCTTTCCCATATCCTCTCCAACATTTGGTATCATTTGTTTTCTTGATCTTAGCCAGTCTGACTAGGGTAAGATGAAATCTTAAAGTGGTTTTAATTTGCATTTCCCTAATTATTAGTGTTGTTGAACATCTTTTAAGATGTTTCATAGCCATCTTTACTTCTCCTTTTGAGAACTCTCTGTTCAGCTCCTTAGTCCATCTTTTAATTGGGTTCCTTATTGTCTTGGTTCTCTGGTTTTTGAGTTCGTTATAAATTCTGGTTATTAAACCTCTGTCGGATGTGTTGGTGGTGAAGATTTTCTCTCATTCTCTGGGTTTTCTGTTTGCTTCCTTGGTTGTCTCCTTTGATGTACAGAAACTTTTTAGTTTAATGTGGTCCCATTTGTTAATTCTTGCCCTTATTTCCTGAGCAATTGACGTCTGGTTTAGAAAATCCTTTCCTACGCCTGTATCTTGCAGGTTTTTCCCAATGTTTTCCTCGAGTAGTTTCAGAGTTTCAGGTTTTACATTGAGATCTTTTAGCCATTTGGAATCGATTTTTGTCCTGGGTGAAAGATAAGGGTTTAGTTTCATTCTTCTACAAGTGGAGATCCAGTTTTGCCAGCACTGTTTGCTG
>NW_008338533.1:6919264-6920109 GCF_000622305.1 Nannospalax galili | reverse complement strand
GGTCCTTCAATCTTCTGATGGCTTCCTCAATTTCTTTCTTTAAAGAGTTAAAATATTCCTTGTAGATCTCTTTAATGTCTTTGGTCAGGTTTATTCCAAGATATTTTATTTTATTTTTTTGTGGCTGCTGTGAATGGGAGGGTTTCCCTGTGCTCTTTCTCTGACTGCTTGTCATTGGTATATAGAAAGGCTATAGACTTTTGTAGGTTAATTTTGTAACCTGCCACTTTACTGAATGTTTTAATAATTTCTAGAAGTTTTCGGGTGGAATTTTTGGTGTCCCTTAGATATAATATCATATCTTCTGCAAAAAGGGATAATTTAATTTCTTCTTTTCCAGTTATTACTCTTTTAATTTCCTTCTCTTGTCTTATTGCTCCTGCAAGACTTTCAAGCACTAAAGAGAAGTGGGGATAGCGGGCAGCCTTGTCTGGTTCCTGATTTCAATGGGAATGCTTCCAGTTTTTCTCCATTTAGAATGATGTTGGCTGTGGTTTGTTATATATGGCTTTAATTATGTTGAGGTATGTTCCCTCCAGTCCAATTCCCTCTAGTTCTTTGAACATAAATGCATGTTGAATTTTGTCAAAGGCCTTATCTACATCTATTGAAATGACCATGTGGTTCTTGTCTTTGAGTCCATTTATATGATTTATGACATTTATTGACTTACATATATTGAACCATCCCTATATCTCTGGGATAAAGCCAACTTGATCATGGTGGATGATCTTTTTGATGTGTGTCTGTATGCGGTTTGTAAATGTCTTGTTGAGAATTTTTGCATATATGTGTATTAAGGATATGGGTCTATAGTTTTCTTTTTTGGTTGTATCTTTACCTGG
>NW_008338533.1:6918181-6918435 GCF_000622305.1 Nannospalax galili | reverse complement strand
AGGGAATTACTTCAATCTTTTTGTATTTGTTGAGGTTTCATTTGTGCCCCAGTGTATGGTCAGTTTTGGAGAAAGTTCCATGAAATATAGAAATAGGAAGTATATTCTTTGGTGCTTGCATGGAATACTCAGTAGATGTCTGTTAAGTCCATTTGATATACGGTATTGTTTAATTAAAATGTCTCTCTGTTAACTCTCTGCCCTGTTGACGTATCTAATGGAGACAGTGAGGTATTGAAGTCTCCTACCATCAA
>NW_008338533.1:6917599-6917888 GCF_000622305.1 Nannospalax galili | reverse complement strand
AAGATGGGTTTTGTTTCTTAATCCATTCACCTAGTCTGTGTCTTTTGACTGGGGAGTTCAGTCTGTTAATATTTAAAATTATTAATGAAAGATGTGTGTGTATTGAATCCTGTCATTTTTATTTCTGTTTACATTCTTGATGTAGCTGTACTTTTCCACGGTTATACCATCATTGAATTTCTTGCCGCAATCCCCTGGGTATAGTGATTCCTTTCTTCAGCTCTTTGTATTGCTTCCAGTACTCTCTGAAGGGTTGGTTTTGTGGACATGAATTACTTCAGCCAATTTA
>NW_008338533.1:6885143-6916887 GCF_000622305.1 Nannospalax galili | reverse complement strand
CTATTGGTATTTGGTGGGGATATGTTATTTTGGTTTTTCATGTTATTATTTTTTCTCTGTGATTTTGACATGTGAATTTCTTTTGTAGTTTCTGATTCTTGTGTGAGACTCAAGCCTTCAAGTTTAGGTCTGCTTCTTTGTTTTATGAACTTTATGTATCTTTGTGGTTTACTTTTGGGGCACGAAAAGCTGGTTCGTCTAAGCTTCCCATTCTCTCTTTTGATTTTATATTGGAGTGGCCGAATTGCTTTTATCTTCAGGAGTTCCCACAGAGGCCCAGTTCAGGTGAGGGTCAGATGTTTTCAGCCTTTCTCCTAAGGTCTGGATCCCTCCAGGAATGATTTTGGTCTCAGGAATTTGGGGGTTGGACTGGCCTGGGAGCCAGGCCCAGGAAAGATGCTGGTCTAGGGCAGCTGGTGGCTGTGCCACTGAGAGATGCAAAGTCAGATGGAGTGGGAAGAGGCCCCAAGGCATCCTGGGGACTGCACTGAGGAGCTGGGTTGGTCTGGATGCAAAGGATCAGGAAGAGGAAAGGTCAGCCCCCCCCTCCCCCAAAGAGGCTGGTAGGTGGTGCAGGCTCAAGTAAGCAGAGAGATTGAGGGAGGGGCCAGGACCAGAAGCAGTGCTCCTGGGGCCCAGAGAAGGCACTACCTTGGTCAGGATCAAAAGAATCAAGGAGCAGTATTGGTTCCCCAGGTGTCTGGGGCCCCAAGACAAGGAATGGGTTAGGGCCCAAACTCGGAGGACAGAATGGTGGAGCGATGGGAGGGTGAATGAGGCTGGGGGAGTCAAGGCCGGAGGGCGCAATGGACTTACCCCAGAGAGAGGCCTGAGGGTATGAGAGAGGCTTGCTGTGGGTCCTGCAGGCCCAGGGAAGCAGAGGGAGATAAGGGCGGGGCCAGGCCCAGAAGCAGTGCTCCTGGGGCCCAGAGAAGGCACTATGTTGGTCTGGATGAAAAGAATCAGGGAGCGGTATTGGTTCCCCAGGTGTTTGGGGCCCCAAGACAAGGAATGGGTTAGGGCCCAAACTTGGAGGAGAGAATGGCAGCGGGGATGGGAGGGTGAACGGGGCTGGGGGAGTCAAGGTGGGAGGGCGCCATGGACTTACCCCGGAGAGGCCTGGTTTTCTTCTAGTTTTATCAGCAGTTTGCTCCCACTCTGTAGACGCTGTCTTCTTACCCTAGCCTTTCAGGCATCCACACTGGACCTACCCACGTCAGCGCTCAGATCACTGAATTCAGGTTTTACTGTTTGTCCAGATTCTCTTCCCTTTTACTCCGTGGTCACAATCCCTACTTTGCCATCTCTGGAAAGGAGTGTCTCAGGCCCAGGTTGGCCTGCCTTCCTCCCTCGCTGTTACTCTAGGAGCGTTCACCTTCTCTGCTTCTTCTAAGATTCCCCAAACTCCCATACTGCACGTTTCTCTTACTTGGCATTCAATTTCATCTTACTAATGCAATTATTCATTTCACAGGTAGAGGTTCTGATGGATTCCACTGCACGAGAAACCGCAGTCTGTCCTCACTGCCGTAGGGGAAGGTGTTTACTCAGGGCACGGAGTGCAGGCTCGTGGGCTCCTGGCTCCTCCCCTTTCCTTGGTTTCCTTCCACTTGCAAAGTAAATCTCACCTTCCTGCCTAGTTTCTTGTCTTTTCTTTTTTTGAGACAGGGTCTCCCTGTAGCCCCAGCTGGTCTGAACTCGCTATGTAGATCAGGCTGGCCTCCATCTCACAGGGATCTGTCTGCTTCCGCCTCCGGAGTTCTGGGATTAAAGTCCTGTAACAGCATCCCTCGCTCTGGTTAGTTTCTCGAAAAGATTTAAAATTCATCTGTATTTGTCGAAAAGGTGACGGTGCGCTGGGGAATGTGGTTCAGTGTTAAATGCTTACCTAGCATGTAGAAGGATTGGTTTGATCCCCAATACTGCCTGCCCCCAAACCAAAAAACAAAACCAAAAACCAAAAAGGTTAAGCAGCTATGGCCCTGGCATGATTTCAGTGGCTCTGCCGAGAGTGTCCTCCAGACAGTGCACCTCCCCTCACAGGCCTCGTACTGTGCCCTGAAGGATTCCTGATGGCGATCTGAGGAGCCACTGCTGAACTGAAACTGAAGGAGAGGGCGAGTAGTAATTAATGTACTAATCACTGGAGCATGGCAAACATCTATGTCTTTACGCATCGTCGAATAATCTTATTTAGAGTGTTACTTGTAATATAAATACATTTTATGGTGCTGTATAGAACTGCACAGTGATAATATTTAATGTGTGTTTAATATTCCATTAAGTAGATCTACTGTGACTGATTTAGCTGTTCCCGTGTTTCTGATTGCTTTCGGTTACTCGTTAGTTGCTGTTTAAGTTGTCCTTATGAATATGCTCTTGTGTATGAATGTATGTGCGTATGTATTTATGAGTCTCACTACGTGGTTCTGGCTGACCTGGAACTCACAATCCTGCCTCTGCCTCTTAAGTGCTGGAATTACAGGCATGCACCCCAACAGTCTGTTTCTGTTTTCATTTCTTGAGGTTATTATTGGTGTTATAAAAGTGATAAGTGATCATTTGAAACAGAATAAGTCACATTGAGAAGATGGGTAAAAATGTCCATTTCAAATCTCAGTATCACAACTGTAAATATGAGGCTAATGTTTCCCCAGTTGTCTTCCCAGGGCTGTAGAAGGCCTGATGGAGACTTGGCGTGTGAATACGAAATGACTAGATTCCTTTTTCAGCACTTCTGTGCTGCTTTCTACCCATCCCGAGATCCTGGAGGCTCAGATCTCCGTACCCGAGGCCAAGCTGAGCAATTGTCAGCCCTGGCTCCATGTTGGAACGGCTTAATGAGCTTTAACACAAGGAGCCTAGGTACAAAAGTCTCAGGATTTTGGAGGCCCAGAGAAATTGCCATTTCTGTTGAAATCTCCACGACAGTGGTTTGAAAGCCAGGTAGAAGTAAGAGAGGTCTTCTAGGCATGTCAAAATCCAGGCCCAACGGACTTGATCATTTGACTCAATTATAGGTAGAGACGCAGTGACAAAGTGACGACAAAAAACTAAGTAAGTGTTCATCGCGACCTTCGACCCGACTCTGGAACTGGGTCTCCACATGAAAGGATGGACTGAGAAGACTCAGAGAGCAGCTAGTTCATAAGAAGCCTGTCGATCCTTTGCAGTGAGCCTGGAATGGCGGCACAGAGGGTGAACGTAGAAGGAAGAAGATGGGTGTGGGCAGAGCTCCTGCTGCCCATTTACGATGGAGAGTGGATGGCCAAGAGTGTTGCTGAATGCCACAGGATGAGTTTGCAAAGTACCAGGAGAGCCAGGGGTTTTCCAGAGATACCGTGGGACCAGAGGATCATGGTCAGAACTGTGGGCTCTGTCCACAGCCGCACTCCCCTGTGCTACCCTTCTACTTGAAGGTCAAGTATGACATTGGCTCTCTGTTCACAGTCAAAGGCAAGGCCCAGACCAGCCAGTACTTTCATCAGAGTGTTCAGAGGACACTGGAAATTGAGAACCTGGTCTTTTCCCACTCACTGTTGCAAGACTGAAGTCATACTTCAAATGCACCTAGTGCTGTCTGGAAGAGCAGGAAAAGCAGACGATCAGGACCTTGACTATGTATGCATTCCTCTGCATCATGCACATGGGGTCAGCTGTAACCGAGCATCATGTTCATGAAGTTATCTTGGCTGAGTAAGCTGGTTGTGGCAGAGCAACTGTAGGAGATACAAGCTACCCATCCTGTAGGTGGCAATTATTCGTTCTGTTATCTAGCAATGAGACTTTATGTTTGAGATAGTCTCACTATATAGCTCAGGCTAGCCTTGAACACCTTATATAGCCCATGCTGACCTCAAACTTGCAAGTTTCCTATGTCTGCCTCCCATGTACTGGGATTACAGGTGTACACCACAAGACCTGGCCGGCATTTGGCTTTAACTACCAACAAAGATGGCTTTTAAGGCTAGTTTCTCATCAGTCCATGGAAAGTCCATATTATGACTTTTTTTGGTCAGCCTGTATATTTTATTTACAAATTTTTAAACATTTAAGTTGAAAATATTCACCAGGGTTAAGAACAATAAATAATTTTGATCTCTGACCTCCACAAAAGCCACAGATTTCCTTTAAAAAAAGCTTTATTTATGTCTCTATCTGTCACTTTGGGGCCGAGTTTGTAACAGTTAATGATCTTAAAGACGCACCAACCAAAGAACTACTAAAATGTGTTAGCTTTGAATGACATTCTCATTTTATTCTAACTATTATAACTTCTGAGAGCAAGGTTTACCGTCTGAACTACCCTGAGAATTGTCAGAGATTTAAGGAGATTGGACTTCAGCCTTAATCCTTCTCCACCCTTGACTGGTTGTGAACATCTATGGGTCCTATAGTTGTTTTCTAACGTTGTCTAGTGGATCGATACAATGCTTTCATACACTTTAGATTAGAAACTTCTGGCCTTAAATTCCCTCACACACACTTTAGGATTAAGGCTGAAGTTTAATGAGCAGTCTTTGACCACCCAGAGCTGGGTCACACTCCACAGGTCACATCAGTGATTACACAGGTGAATAGGACCCCTACAGCTGGAAGGGGTTAGCCACAGGGTTACCCACTCCATCATTTCACAGGGGCCTGACCTACTTCCCTTCCAGCCCAGATATAAAGCCCGTGTCAGTGTCAAGGCTGCGTGTTGTACGGAAGGCTGCTGTGCAGGCATTAAAGTTAAATCTTCTAGGAGAACTGAGGGCATTGCAGGGTGGTGCTCGCAGAAGCTGTAATGCTCTCTTCTTGCAAGTCTGTTTTGCTGTCACAGGATCCAGGTTTGCCGCACACGAGTGGTTTTGTGCAGTGCAGACACCATGGTGACGTGAACTGTGGCAACTCATGTGATGATGGCTTCTGGTCTTTGGCCACAAAACTATCCAACAATGTTTTATGATGAACTTGAAGTCAGCTCGATTACTGGCTCTGAAGCACAAAAGGAGCACAGTCTGTCAGCGCATTCTTCAGGCAAAGGACCAGGAGGCTGCTTGTTAGACCCTGAGATGACAATATTTTCTTGGCCCTGACATTTATAAAATTGGACCCTGGGTTACTGTTGCTCTGTTTTATTAGAACAGATATTTTAGAATGCACCAGGCACATTTTCTTCAAAGTTATTAAAAACTCAAGTCTCCTAAAGATATTAGCTACCAGTGTCAAGAGTCACTGTATTATACCTGTAGATATGGCATGCACGTTTAAACACACACACAAGATGGAGAGTTGACTGGTCGTGGGTCTCGTAATATAGTTTATTACTACCTAGAATTAATATGTTTTCTATTTCGTGGGATGTTATTCAAGTTGGATCAAACAAATTCCCTTTATCTCAGTAACCTAGTAGTGGAATATTATACTTTGTAAAGATGCCTGTGTAAACGTATATAACAAATATTAAGAACATGTTATTTATATATAACTATTAAGAGTGTGTCTATGTCTAATAACATTAGTTATTTGTATAGTATGACACTCTTTTTCACTCAGAAAGGAGTCCGTGTTGCCTTGCCTGGTGTCTGGGTGGACAGCCTGTAACTGCTCTGACATAGAGTATGTCAAAGTGATGCTCTGAGACTTCAGAGGGTAAGTGCTAAAACAAATACAGCATCTGCCCCTCCCTCCCCTCTTCTCTCTCCTCCCCCACTCTCTCCTTCCCCCTCCCTCCCCTCTGCTCCCTTCTCTTCCCTCTCCTCTTTCTCAACATTTGCCCTTGGAACCCAGCTGCCATGTTGGGAATAAACCCAAATTAACCCCACAGAAAGAGCTTACAGACGGTGGCTAACATCTCTGGCTGACAACCAACACCGACTGTCACACCTGAGTTAATGTCTAAGGCCTCCGCCTTTAAGTCTTATCTGAGGCCCAAGACAGACATCCCAGGGCACACATGCCTTCCCTGATGTGAGTCACCATCACCACAGGGGGAAATGAGTGATTACTGTTGTTCTAAGTCATCATGCTGTGGGGTGGTTGATTATGCAACATGGTAATGGCAGCACCAGAACTTTCTGAGGATTTGGGGCTCGCTGTCTAGTTGAGCTATTGGTTCCCCATGACCTCTGGTTTAAAAGAGTGCCTTTCTTTACATGGTAATGCATATAAAGGCTGCACACGGCTGCCTGGCCTCCTGTGTGTCTAGGAGTCAAACTGTTCTTTGTGTCCCTTGGATAGGACCCTTTTCCGTGAACCTTTCTCTGGAGGTTCTGGGATGGCTCAGCTGTGATTTCCCAGGCTTTCATGGCAGACTTGTCCGTTGAGCACGACACTGGGTCATGGTTAGTGCCCTGGTCTTGCCTCCTTCTGGACTGTGAGTCCCAGACAGCATGAGTCCCTCACCTCAGGGTGGTGTTTGTAATGTTTAGCATCTTTCCAGATTGGAACTTACCTTACCCATGCCTTGACACAGAGAGTGAGGGAAGAGATGTGGAAGAAGTGGGAAATGAAATGATATTTATTTAAAATATTTTATTATGTTTATTTTGTGTGTATGAGTGTATTGCCTACATGTATGTGAGTGCATCCGTGTCACGCAATGCTGCGGAGGTCAGAAGAGGGCTTCGGATGCCCCTGGAACTGGAGTTAAGGACGGTTCGTAGCTGCCATGTGGGTGCTGGGAATCAAATCTGGGTCCTCTGCAAGAGCAGTCAGTGCTCTTAACCGCTGAGCTGTCTCTCCAGCCCCATGAAATAATATTTCTAAGTGCAACACTACAAGAAGATTTTTAACCATGTCCTGAAGAGATGCATTCTTTCTTAGAAAGTATATAAAATTCTAGAGAATCTGAGTGGATGGTGATGAGATGGCTAAGCAGGACTCCTGACAGGGTTCTCCAGAATTATCGGTATCTTGTGGGACAGCACAGGTGGGAGCTGGAAACAGGAGATGGTTTAGGACAATAAATTCCTGATTATTCTATGCTGCCTCCCCCTCCTCCTCCTCCCCCCCTCCCCCTCCTTCTCCTCCTCCCCCCTCCCCTCCCCCCCATCGTCGTCGTCCTCCTCCTTCTCCTCCTCTCCTCCTCTCCCTCTTCCTCCTCCTCCTCCTTTTTCCTCTTCCTCCTCCCTCCTTTTTTGCCGTAGCACCATCACTCCACCACTGTGTTACACCCCAGCCTACTCTTTTGCGTTCTTAACTGGAGACATGGAAGAGAATCTCCAGTGACCTGTCCTGTTAGTTTCAATGGTTCATGGACACGTGCTTCAGTTACACCTGGGAATCTTGCCATGAACACAGATTCACAAGCTCCAGGCCCTGAATTCTGAATCGCTGGATCTAACATGGACTATGTCTAATTTCTCCTGATGTTTCAGAAGACCTGAGGAGCATACACGATAGCAAAACAAAACAAAATGTGATAAAGCAAGGGTTAAAAATGCCCTTAATTTTACTTTGGGAAATTGGGGCCCTGAAATTCTGGAAGGTACTTGAATTATAGAAATCATATATAGAAACTTCCCAGAAATGAATATATTAAAGATTATTTGAATTTAGGATTTAAATCCAGTCTAGGTCACATTTACTCTGAATGCCGCTGACATAGTCAAGGTTTTGTAGCGAGAACATATGTGACTCTGGTGTATCTCCTTGATTGACAGCTCACTGCTCTCTCTGGCCCACCACATTTCCTTTCCTTGTGTGTGATTATTTCCCTGCGCAGTGCCCCCATCTTGATTGCCCCGCTAAATTTAGATTACTTTAGGTCTTAAGTCTAACTTGATTGTTTCCAAGGAAAATTTGTCACCAGTGGCTGGCAAATTTTGAACCCAGTCCAGGGGACACAAATAGGTTTATGAGCTAACAGGCCATGATCTTACAGCACGGTTGCTTTGCTAACTCTGGGATTTTAACCATGATCATTGAAAATAAACTGATAAAAACCCAAGTTCACTGCAACTAAAAAGCACACTTTGGCCATTTTGTAACTTGCATGGAACTGGCCTTCTGAGTTGGTGCTGGGGGAACTCGCCAGTGTCAGGGTTCCTGAGAGGCCACAGCGCCGCCCCCATGGGCTCTTATTCAATGGAACAAGTGGATTTTCCCCCATATTCATCTGAGACGTGTTCTGGAAGCAGCAGCTGAAACGTCAGCTGGCCTGACTCTACCACTGAGCCTGCCGTGGTCACAATTTGCCCTGGAGATCATGTGCTTACATCCAAAGCATCCTGGAACCCAGAGCAATATTTACCTAAGGTTGCTAAACATAAAAGAAATAGGAATTGCTCTCCACTAGAGACCCACATGTTAACATTCTGCAACTAAATTTCCTATGAGGAAGGAAAAATGGAAATTATTTTAAAACACAGAACAGAAGCTGGCATGGTGGCATACGCCTGGAGTCCCAGTTTCTTGGGGAAGCTGAGGTAGGAAGATTGAGCCCAAGAGTTCAAGGCCAACTTGGGCAACATAGAACCTTTGACAAGAAGAGCAGCAGGAGCAACACGGAACACAGTCTAAGTGAGTGTCCGCTGTAGAGGCAGCGAGGTAGCTGGTGAGTAGTCACCTAGTGGGTGGGGAGAGCATGGGGAGAAATCACTAACGGGACACCAGGGACCACGAGAGACCAGCAACAGATGGGACAGTTTGTCTGTGTATTCGTGCCAAGTTATCAGGTTGAGGACAGAACATTGTGATAGAGTGAAACTGCAGTTTATTTCTGTCTCAGGCACGGTTCTCGAGAAGCAGTCTACTAGGAGCTCCTGTGCAAGTGCTGTATGGGCCGGGCTCCTTCAGCAGGCGTCTCAGGAAACGAGGGCCTGGGAAGGCTCAGGGTGTGGCCTGCAGGGAGGCCCAACTGCAGCCTCATCCCAGGGGGCACCTGTGCTGCCCAAATTGCACCAACCTTGGGCCCACTTTGAGTTCCTGCCTTCTGTACCCAGAGGTGGTCAGTGGCCACTGTATTCATGGGAACTGGTATAAGGAGTTACGCAGTTCAGATGAAGTGGCTTCTGATGTTAAATGGCAACTGTCTAGAGAACAGAAGCTGGGAACAGCCGCAGGGAACTTCTCATAAGGCACTGAGCGTAGTGACCAACTGGGGGCATCAAAGCGGGGAGCCAGCAGTACCCACTACCTGTTTCTCATTTAAAATGGATTTTTCTCATTATTACCGCCCACAGCTTTTATATTATTATGATCAATAGTCTTAGGCATCCCCTTCAGTTGAAAGAGTGTACTGATGAAGTTCGAGCAGTCCATTAATATATGAAACTTCTAACATAGATTCTAAGACATATTATTGACACTTGTTTATTAACACTCATCTGAAACTCCTCAGGCATAGCCTGGTACGGCTGGTCATGTGTCTTCAGGAGTGAAGAGGATGGACTTCTCAGTACCTGCCCAGCCCCTCCCCAAGGACTGCCCCTACTGAGCACTTACTGGCACCACAGCACCTACTGAGCCCCTACTGAGCTTTGTGGTACCACAGCAGGTTGGAAATGAGGAAAATTGGCAGATGGTCTTCCTGGACCACAAGATGGCTTTGTACCCCACCAGCCCAGCAGGAGAGCACTTAGTATTATGGTCTTTGTGGGGGATTTCAGGGAGCTCTTGCTGGGTCCTCATGACTGAGGAGCATGCCTTCAATGCCATGTGGTCTTCCTAGGCAGGAGTCAAAGTTCCAAGATGGTATCTTTTCTGAATTACTGTATCTGGTCCATAGGGAATATGTCTGGTCTTTTGTCCTTACAGAGTGAGAGGGTAACAGCACAGCAGAGACTTTTCTCCACCAACAAAGGCCCCTTCTCTAGCTTTCAGACCAGAAGCAAGTGCCAGTCCACTGTTCTTGTCTAACTCCAGGAGACAGATGTCAATACCTATAAATAGAGAGTAGGTACGTTTCTTTCTCTCATAACAGTTTGCAAACATGAAGTTGTGTGTGTGTGTGTGGGGGGGGGTTGTCTACAGAAGACAGAAGAGGGCATCAGATCCCCTGGAGCTGTAGTTACAGGCATATGTGGGCCACCCAACATGGGTGCTATGATCTGAATTCAGGTCCACAGGATTGAGTAGTACTTGTTTTTTTTACCATGTAGCATCTCTCAAGCCCACATCACCTGTTACTATTTGTATCTTAGTAGATATGTGCCCATCTACACATCTGTTTCGCACTCTGCATACAGATCACTTTTGATATAGTTCAAAACAAATTGCCAATACCCACAGGACTCTGAACACTTCCATATTACTAACTAGCACTCAATACATGTTTATATTTTTCTTTGGATATAAAGCTTACATGTACTTAAATGGAATATCAAGTCTGCCTTACTGGGTTTTGAGAAATGTATAGATCTGTTAACCTAAAGTCCTTTCAAGATACTAACCTCATTCTAGAACTTTCTTTAGTACTCCTCCAAGCTCATTCCTATATCTTGCCCCACCAGAAGCAGCTCCAGCATCGTTTGGTTTCCCCATTGCCTTGGATCAGATTTTCCTACTCTAGAGCTTCACATAATGATGCCCTCCAGCACACGTTCTTTTGCATCTGGGTTCTCTGACTTCAGGTAATGCTTGTGAGACTCATCTGTACCGTACTTGTCGGTAGCTCCTTTTTTTATTCCCGAGTAACATTCTAAGTGATCAGAGCACAGTCTTTTCCACTTTTTGTTGATTTAAAACATATTTTATTTATTTTTATTTTGTGTGTGAGTGTATTACTTGCATGTAGGTAGATGCACCTGTGTCATGCAATGCCCATGGAGATCAGAAGAGGGTGTTAGATCCCCTGGAGCTGGAGTTACAGACAGTTGTTAGCTGTCATATAGGTGCTGGGACCCAATCCTGGGTCCTCTGCAAGTGCAGTCAGTGCTCTTAACCACTGAGCCATCTCTCCAATTCCTTGGACACTTTTAAAAAGAGAGGGTCTCCCCGTAGACCCAAGTGGTCTGGAACTCACTATGTAGACCAGGCTGGCCTCCATCTCATAGAGGTCTGCCTGCTTATGCCTCCTGAGTGCCAGGACTAAAGACATGCACCTGACTCATAATTTTGAAACATGGAGTGCTTTCAGGTTTTGGTTTATGGGATAAATGTTTAGCCACTGGTTTGAGATGGAGATAAGCCCACCCTCTGTCCACCTCTTGGAGGTGAGTGAGATGGGCTTGAGCAGGTCAGTGAGTGGACAGTCCTTTCTGAAGAAGTCTCTGCAGCTCTCGCCTATGACCTAACCTTCTTGACCTTTTATGCCTTGACTGGGGGACAGCCATCTTGTGCATTCTTTTAATATTTTATATTTCTCTTTGACACTGTGGTAGCTAACATCTATTATGTCTTGATTCCCCTGTTGAAACCCTGGACTCCATCACTGAATTCAGCAGAAAGAAGGAGCTGTTGGGGTAGAGAGGAATTAGCCAGGCTCCTGTGAACTGAGCACAGTAGAGGAGAGGATGGGGTGCAGGTTATTCACAAATGGCTTTGGCTGCTCAGCAGCAGTCCAGGCATGTGCTCCTCAGAGAGCATCAACAGCAGAGCCTGTGGCTCAGCTGCTCCTGCTCCCGGTGGCTGGGTGAAGGAGGCTCTTGAGCTGTGACTTTGTTGCTGTAAGTGACCCCATCAGCGGTTGATAGGGAAGATAGCCTTGAGCAGTGAGGTGATGGGCTTTGTGATCAGTGTTGGCCCTGTGACATGCTGCGGGACAGAATGGCATGCTGCATTATACTGGCTGCACCAGTACCCAGGAGGCTCAGGAGGTATCCTCGGGTGATCCCTGTGCTGCATGCAATCCTGGGAGGTAGGTTGTTTTGTGTTTCTTGATTACTTTTATTTGTTATATAGCATTTCATAGTATTTTTCAAGGATGAAAGTAATTTTTAAAGATTTTCAAAGAACTGAGTTTATTAATAAAAAACAAAGTCGAAGCAATACTATCTGGGGGAGCAAAGGAGACCTAATGGGAGAGGAGAGGAAGAGGAATGGAGGGTGAGGGGTGTGCTGGTGTGCCCCTGGGCCTGGGCTTCCTTCAGATGGGAAGATTCGGGATCATGGAGTTATTGTAAATTCAGGAACCTGAACTAGAGAAGAGAGGACACCTCTGCGGAAGATTGTCTAGTAGCTCTGGAAATCCAGGAATTCCTCTCTGTTCACACATGGGAGGGCAGGTATATATTTGTGCATGGACGTGGACCATGTTTTTAGCAGAATAAGGTAAAGTGTGCTGGATAACTTTATTTGTCAACTTGACACACCTGGGCTGAGGGAACCTCAATTGGAGAATTGCTTCCCTTGAACTGGCCTGTGGCCATTGTCTGTGGGGCATCTTCTTGATTATTGAGTGATGTGGGAGGGCTCAGCCCACTGTGGGTGGTATCACCCCTGTGCGGGTGGTCCTCTGTTGTGTAAGAAAGCAGACTGAGAGTGGGCCAGGGGAGCAAGCCAGTAAACAGCGTTCCTCCATGGCCTGTGCTCCAGGTTCCTGACCTGAGTTCCTACCTTGGGCTCCCTGATGACTGTGACCTGGGAGATGTAAGACAAATAAACCCTTTCCTCCCCAAGTTGGCATTGGTCAGAGTGTTTTGTCACAGCAACTGAAGGCAAACTAAGACAGTAAGAAAGGGTCACTGGAGTAATATGAATCCTGTGTGTAGGTATCAGTGGTTCTCAGAGGAAAATGATCTTGTGAAAAATGTAATGCCTGCTGGTTTTAGTTAATAAAAACCAATGATTAGCATATATCCCAGAGCTGATGTCACCTAATGACTTCTATCTTTGCCCACTGACATGAAACACATACCCCTACCTCTACCTAAAGGAAGAAATGCTACAGGAAAGGGAACTTGATAAGAGGCCTCAAGTTTTCCACGACCCTGCGGAAGAGGGAGCCTAACTGTGGGGGAAGGGTTAGCCATGGGAGCAGGGGAGACTTCAAAGGCTAGAGGGAATAGAAGCTGCTACTAAAGAATAAGTTAGACGGAGAGGGTGGTCTGTGCAACGTCCCCTCAGGCCTAAGGGGTTTACAGCCAGACAGAGCAGTTATGGGCAGTAGGTCTCAAGCTTTGGTACCGGCATATTTACTAGTTAGAAACACTAGGGGGCACTGTGTCTGGCGTCTCACTTCGCACAGATACATCTCGGAAGAGAATTCAGCAATGGAAATGAAAAAGGTCTATTTTATTGACTGCCCTCTCCCCTACTCCATAAATAAAATTGCTACTAGTCTTGAGGAAAATTGGGCCAGGATACCTAAAGAACAGACTAGGCCTCAACACCACTCTGCAGTCTGCCTTTCTCTTGATCTATTCATCACCCCCCCTCCCCCGCCCACCCCTTTATCTCTCACAGGTTTTCACCCTGTAGCTCAGACTAGCCCAGAACTCACACAGTAGCTCAGGCTGTCCTTGAACTCATGGCAATCCTCCTGCTGAGTTTTTAGGTTATAAGTTTGGGCCTCATGCCTGGCTTACAGTGGTCTAAACCGGTTTTCCTCTCCTCTATTGCTGATTTACTAAATCATCCAAACTGAACTTCTCTGGACTGTCCCCCAGTCTCCAGATCCTCTCATTCATAGACCTGCAGTAGCCAGCTGCTGTTCTGTATTCTGGCTTTTATACAGCGGTGCCACCGAGTTTTGAATCACTGTAAACACACACACACACACACACACACACACACACATACACACATACACACACACACTACACCTCCATACATAGAGCAGACTGTGGGGTTAGGAAAAATCAAGAGGAAGATTGGGGTAAGACTGGGGTTTGCCGTTAGAATAGGGATGGACAGAACTCCACCTTGAATGGTGGGACCCTCATGGATATGGGTGAGGGAAGGTCACCAGCATTTACCTGTTTGGAGTCCGCTGCCTCCCTGGGGGTTGGGCGCGCACTGGAGTGTGTGTTATGTTACTCAACCCTTACATGAACTCCATGAGAGGAAGCAGCAATTGGTTGAGTAGCAGGACTCCTGGGCTTAGTGGATAAACAAACACACTTCATGGCAGAGAATGGACCTCGGTTAAGGTCATATGTGCAGTCACTGTAAGCGCAGTGACCTTGGATGACAAGGCATGTCAGAATCTGCACTGTGGGTCATTTCCATCATAAATCAGGATGTAGCTATTGAGATTTGCTAGCTGTCCCTTCAACCCCATATCCTCCAGAACGGTTATGCAGTCACTCCAATTCTCAGAGACTATTATCTAAATCTACCTAGCATGATATTTTCCAGCCTTATTTCCTATCATTTGAAAAACATTCCCTCTTTACCACTGTGGCAGTCTGTCTGGAGGTTGGTGCAACGCATCATTTTCCAAACACTGGGAGGTGGACTAGGGATTACCTATAGTTTGTTTCCCCTCCAGGCATGTCAAACCAAGTTTTGATGGAAATGAGGAGCAACCTTGCTCACCTACCGTTTTATAGCTGATGGGATTCTCTTCATGAAGCCTGTACTGCCCTGAATCCTGTAGCCGCCGTGATCTTGATTCTCGTCTCAGTAAATAATATTGTAAGGGTCGGGTCTGTTCTGAGTGCCAAGGGTGGGTGGGTGGCTCGCTGGTGACGGGGTTCGAGGGAAAACTGCACAAAGCCCACTTCGTTATCCTCCACGAGCCCACGACGTGGGACTGTTTCTCCAGCATTCCCCTCCTTCCATGGATTATTCAGGTTTCCAATGAGCAGGAGGGACACCTGTTGAAACCAAGCCATTTTCAAATAACTACACCTGTAAGATGAAATTCCTTCCAGACCACTGTGCTTGACGTGAAGACGCAGGACAAGACCAGTGGAATCAGACAGACGGTTTGGGAAGATTTTCCGGCAAGATGCTTTAGCTGTTTTTCGTCTGCCAAGGCTCCGGAGAAGGTGCGGTCTTCAGTGTAGGGAGGTGGAGATGACAGTAGCGTTCTAATGATGGTCTTCACAACCCAATTTCATCGAGCACTCACTATTAGCCATAATAATAGAGTCTACAAAGAAAATAAACATGAGATGCCATCTCCAGCAATGTTCAGGAGGAGAGACCATGAGACAAAATGACAGCCGGGCCTGGAGGTGCAGGCCTGTGCACCTAGCTACTCGGGAGGCTGAGGCAGGGGGATTGGAACGTCAAAGTGAGTTCAGGGCTAGCCCGGGAGACCTAGTGAGACCATCTCAAAATAAAAAGTACAGAAAGGGCTGTGGATATAGTTCAGTGGGAGTGTGCTTACCTAGCATGCATTTGGGAGATGCTTCGCTGTGAATAGTAGGGTCCTCATGGTAGTGGGTGAAGACCTTAAGTTCAGTCCCTACAACTGGAAAGAGATAAAACTTCTGGACTATAAAGCTGTGATGCTGCTTGAGTTTATCCATTGAGCTTGGAGACCACAGTTTACAGGATGAGGCAGCCAGCGTCCATACGTCAGGCGGGTGACACGGCTCAGTGGGTGCAGTTGTGTGCCACCACGCCTCATGACCCAAGTTTGATCTCTGGGTCCCACATGGCAGAAGACAAGAACCAGTCCTGAAAGTTGTCCTCTGACACACACACACACACACACACACACACACACACACACTACATAAATAATTGTAACTTTTGATTTAGCTCAGTGGTAGAGTGCTTGCCTAGCAAGCACAAGGCCCTGGGTTTGGTCCTAGCTCTGAAAAAAAAAATAAATAAAAGAAGCAGCCAACATGTCAATAAACACAGCAAGATGACACAGAACAGTAAGGACATTTGGCAGGTGTCCAGAAGGGGTGTGTCGGGAAATTAGGCTGGGCAAATGCGAGCTGGAACAGCTTCGGGAAAAGCTTGGGACGTCATGAGGGAGCGTTTAGGCTCAGACTCTGTTAGAGACCCAGCTGTCTACTGGTGGCCTGGACTCCATTTTCACAGAGTGTGGCTCTATTGAATCCTGCATGTCATATAATCCTGATTTTTCCACAAGAAGCCTGAACTCTCATGGGTTGTCATGGTAATGAAACGCTGGCAACTATGAATTTTTTTTTTGAAGCAGAGCCAGTTTTAAGACTGTGCATATGTATGACAGCTGGAAACAAATAGAGACCCTCAGGCGTCTATACTCAAGGAGCCAAGTCAGTCCTGCCTGCTTTTAGGGAGGCAGTTCAGAGGAGAGAGATGGCACTTGAAGTGAGGAGAAGATTGGACCATGGCAGGCAAATAGCTGGTGAGAGGCCGGACCTTGGGCAGCTGCAGGGAAGGAGTTCACAGTCAATCTAATTGCTAGAATGCGGCTGTGAGTGGCTGAGCAGGGAGGTGGGGCTGATGCACGGATGCATCACAGAGACACCAGGAAGATTGCAGAGCATTAACCATGGGAAGGAAATGAAAGGCATGTGCCGTGTGCGTCCTGGTTATGATTCCATTTCGATCTTTGCCAGCTGAGCATTTTCTTTCCTACAAAATATTTTTATTTTATGTGTATGAGTGTATTGCCTGCATGTGTTTAAGTGCACCCATGTCGTGCAATGCCCCTGGAAGCCAGAAGAGGGTGTTAGGTCCCCTGGAACTGGAGGTAAGGATGTTTGTTAACAATCATGTGGGTGTTGGGAATCAACCCGGGTCCTCTGCAACCAGTGCTCTTAACCGCTGGGCCATCTCTCCAGTCCCAAGCATTTGCTTTTCAATATGCATTTTATACTTTCTTTCTGTGACTGGCTCTGTAATTCTGGGGAAAATAATTTGGAGTAAAGAGAATAAATTTTTTTCTTAATCTAAATAAATTAGCCTTTTCCCAATTCATACCAAGATGAAGCAGGGGTATTAACTGCTGGATTGTAGCCTCTTTATCCCTGTGCCGCATCAAACACACTGACAAAGTTGAAGCAGCGAGCTACACATTTTATCCTTGACGGATAGGAACAGAGGAGGAATTTATGAATCTAATTCCTTTCTAGTTTGAAGATAATGATTTTTGCCTTTTCCGCCTGTGCCTTCTCTCCCGCATTTTACATTTCATTTTACATTTTCGACAATGACTCTGACTTACTGTGATTCTCTTCACCAGACTGGACACCAGCAGTAAATCTGCATGCACGCAGACAGGGACACTCCATCTTCTCCTCTCAGTCGTCAGTGATATTTCATTGCAGAGCAGATGTGTGGTGGTCTCTGTTAAAAAGTCTAATTTTTAGTGCATCTACCATTTCTTGATTTGCTGACGGAACTGTTGCCCTAGAAGAGAGTGGTGTTTCTTTGACATTGGAGTTGTACCATAGAAAAGAGTATAGTTTATGTTCACTGTCCACTTGGTCTTCCAGCAGACCTGAGGATCTAACGTAGGGCCCTGGGCCTGCAGGGCAAGGCTCTACCGCTGAGCTGTATCTCTGTGCTGGTTAGTTTTTGTCCTCTTGCTATGAACCAGAGTCACCTGGGAAGGAAGAACCTTAACTGGGGAATTCCCTTCATCCTATGGGCCTGTGGATGTGTCTGTGGGCCAGGTGGGCCTGGGGTATAAGACAGGTAACTGAGCAAGCCAGGGGAAGCGAGCCGGTCTGCAGTGCTCCTCCATGGTCTCTGCTTCAGCTCCGGCATCCAGGTGACTTCCCTCAGTGACGGACGTGAGATGAAATGGACCCTCATCTCCCCGTTTCTTTTGGTCAGTGTTTTATCACAGCAACAGAGCGCAAACTAGGACAATCTCCACAGCAACAGAGAACAAACTAGGACAATCTCCAGCTCTTCTTTTGATTTAAAAATAATCAGTGTTGAGATTTTTAAAAAGTCAAGTAATATGTGCATTAAGAAAATTTCAAATAATATAATCTTTTAAAAGTGTTTTAAAACCATGACAAGAATTCCAGAAAGGTAAAATAAAAGATTTTATCCCCAGTTCAATGACTAAATTTGGTCTTGTCAAGTGAGTTATGAGACTTCTGAGTTGGAACTCAGAAATGGAAATGTTTGTTTACTAACCTGTGGGGTTGTTATGAGACCCAAATAAACCTGCTATGTGAAATGGCTATAAAGGGAAAGACTAAAGGACTTCTGTTAAGTTTTCCATTATCTCAGTTGACAGCCCATCAGTCACGCACTGCTTGCTAGAGGCCCGAGAGATGATGAAAGCTTTACATTTTTTTTGGTTAGCATACAAAGTAGCAAGTTTCATTATGAACTTTTTGTACATAGATCTCATTTATTTCGTCCATCCTGACTTCTGACACTGCCTCCTCTTTCCCTCCCTGCATTGCCCCTTTCCTTCCCCTAAATAGTCCCTTTCTGACGTCATATACATATGGACATAAGCAGATAAATGCTGATTCCCTGTATAAGGGAAGTACAGTTTCTTGACTTTCTCCCATTGCCTCTTCCTGTTCTCACCCACCCTTTCCCCGTTCCAGTGAGCTCCTCCCTCCCCATGGGCTTTTTATATAATGTGTGTGCGTGTGTGTAAATCTTTACTCTGCATATGAGAGAAAGCATGCAGTGTCTGTCTTTGTGAATCTGCCTTATTTTCCTTATGTGGAGTTTTCATTCCACCTATGATATAATTTCATTCCTTGTGAAGTAGAACACCATTTACAAGCAAGGGGTGATAGCTCACACCTTTAATCCCAGCACTTGGGAGGCTAAGGCAGGATTGGCCTAAGTTCAAGGCTAGACTGGGCTACAGAGTGAGGTCCAGTTTCAAAACAAACAGAAGCAAAATGAAAAAAAACGTGCCCACATTCCCTTACATATCACTGTGTAGCTCTTTCCTCCTAATTAAAACATTTCCTCTGCCCAGGAGAAAGCAGGCGTATAAAACTCAGGAAGCTAAGCAAACTTTTAAAAGGCTGAGGAAACGTCCAAGGTTCAGAAAGCTCACGAAGATTACAAGATTCATAAGGCCTGTCTCTCCAACGCTGTGTACATAGAAAGCTGTTGCTCCTAAGAGGAGACTGTGCCGTAGAGCTGACTGCACGTGGTCAGGAGCTCCTCACCTGCACCGCGTGGGTTCCGGGGGTGAGCTGCCTTTGCCAGGACATCCCCACCTGTGTTCCTGTCACACCAGCAGACTCATCAGGTCTCCAAGCTGCACTTCGATGGAGTTGTTTCTATTGCGTGTTGTTAGTGAGTTGGAATCTAAATGCACTTTTGGTTGTGAGCCTGAGCCTCCAGGCTGCGCAAGCCCTCTAGCCCAAATGCAGTTTTAATTTGCATTTCTCAAATGGCTCGTTAAGCATTTTTCATGCATTTACTGGCCAATAACATTTATTCTTTTGACACAGTCTGTTCAAATCATGTGTTTACTGATTTGCTTTCTTAAAAATTATTTATTTTATGAGTGTCTCTCTCGCTCTCTCTCTCTCTCGGGTTGCTTTGGCTATTCAGTATCTTTTGTACTTCCATATTAATTTTAGGATTGTGTATGCATAATTGCACCACATGCATGCAGTGCGATAGAAGCCATAAGAGGGTTTTAAGCTCCTGGAGCTGGAGTTATGGATAGTTGTTAGCCGCCATGTGGGTGCTGGGAACCAAGCCTAGGTCCTCTTTTCAAGAGCAGCCAGTGCACCTAACTGTCGAGCCACGATTTGCTTTTTTGATTTGAATTTTTGGAGTTCTTTATAAATTCTAAGTACCAATCTTTTGTTTGCAGGTATAGTTGGAAAACACTTTCTCGCATTCCATAGGTTGGTTCTTTAGTTGATTCTTTAGCTGATTGATTAGGCAGAAGCATTTTAATTTCATGTAACCCCATTTGCCAATTCTTGAAATCATCTTCAGAGTTATCAGCCCTTTACAGAAAGCACTTCCCGTGCTTGTATCTTAAGTTTTTTTCCCAATACTTTCTTCCAGTGATTTCAGAGTTTCAGGTCACACCTTAAAGCTTTTGATCTAATCTTTTTTTTAAAAATATTTATTTAATAACGACATAATTAGAAGAAACATTTCATTACAACAGCATTGACATATTCAATAACAATCTACTCTTAATTGGTTTGGGTACAGAATGAAAATTGGGATGTAGCCTCTTTCTTCTTCATGTGGATCTGCAGTTTTCCCAGCACCATTTGCTGAACAGGATCCCCCCACCCACCCAACTCCAGTGTATGCTTTTGACAATTTTGGTGGCTGTACCTGGTTGGGTTCATTTCTGGGTCCTCTATTCCACATTAGTTATGTGACCATTTTTGTGTCAGGACCATGTTGCTTCATGGCTATTTAGTGTAGTTTAGTGTAGTGTGTAATAAATACCACTTGCCTCTGTTGCCTCCAGTGCTCTCTGTCTCTGTCTGTCTGTCTGTCTCGCTCTCTTGGGTTGCTTTGGCTATTCAGTGTCTTTTGTACTTCCATATAAATTTTAGGATTGTGTTTTCCATTTCTACAAAGAATGTCTTTAAAAATTTGATGAGGATGCCCTGGACCCTGCACTGCTTTTCGTAACATCGTCATTTTCACAACAATTCTTTGAATTCATGAGCATGGGATTTTTTTTCATCTTTTAGTGTCTTAAAGTTTTCATTGTAGAGTTTTTTTTTTTTTTTTGCCTCCCTGGTTAACTTTATTCCTGTATATGCTTTGAAACTGTAGTGAAGGGAATATTTTTTCACTGATATTTTTTTCTTGGCAATTTCGTATTGGTATATGGGTTTTCGTACATGGATTTTGTATTCTGCAACTTTGCTGGAAGTGATTATCTGTTTTAAGAGTTTTCTTTCAGAGGGGCTGGAGAGATGGCTCAGCAGTTAAGAGCACTGACTGTTCTTGCAGAAGACCTGGGTTCGAATCCCAGCACCCACATGGCAGCTAACAACTGTCCGTAGCTCCAGTCCCAGGGGATCCGACAGCCTCTTCTGTCCTCTGTGGGCATTGCACGACACGGGTGCACTTCACTTACTTATGTGCAGACAATACACGCATACACATAAAATAATAATAAATAAAAAAGAGTTTTATTGTGGAATCTTCAGGGTCTTAGTATAGTATTTAAAGTACAGTGTAGCATTGTAAAATAGGGATAATTTGACCTCTTTTACTTTGTCATTCCTTCCTTCATTCACCTGCTCATTTCTTGCCTTACTGCTCTAGCTAAGACTTCAGGCCTTACACTGAGTGAGAGAGGGAAGTGCGGGTACCCTTATCTCATTCCTGATTGTAGAAGAAATGTTTTCAACTATTCCCTGCTTTAATGTTGGCTGTGGGTTTGTCTTTAACGTTGGCTGTGGGTTTGTCTTATGTCGTCTTTTCCATGTTGCGGTCGATCCTTCTGTTCTACAACTTTTATCATGAATTCATGCTGAACTCTGTCATTCTTTTTCACACACATTGAGACGGTCTTGTGATTTCTGTTCTTGATTCTATGTATGTGCTGTATTACATTTATTGATTTCTATATTCACAAGCCACCCTTGAACTCCTGAAGTGAAACCAACTGACCTGGCATATTTGGCTTGCAAAAATTCGACTGAATACTTTAGCATCCACGCTTACTAAGGATGTCGGTCTACACTTCCCTTTCGAATTGTGCCCTTCTTGGGTTTTGCCATCAGGGTAGTCCTCCTTCCCTTCCCCTTCAGGGCTAGTCTGAGGAGTGCTGGTGTTAGCTCTACTAACACCCAGTAGTGAGTGAATCCACCCAGTTCTGGGTTTTCCTTTCCAGAAGACTTTGTCACTGTACCAGTACCATTGCTGCTGGCCTTATATTTTCTTCATTATGGGGGAGTGTTCTGTGTCATCAACCTGATGGCACACCTGTCAGCACACCCTGTATGTCCAGATTGATGCCCGTCAGCACGTCCTGAGTGTCCAGATCGACCTCAGGTTCTCCACTGGGTCTGTTTGGCGTATTAAACTTTCCATTTCCAAGATTTACATTTTCACAATATATGTTGTTTTGCTGAGATTCTCATTCATATATTGCGTTATTTTCTTGATCTGTTTAGTCGTTTTCCTGTTTTCTCAGAATTGAAATTCATTGATCTTAAAAAATCATTGTTTTGACCTGGCATGGTGGCACACGCCTTTCATTTCAGCACTCAGGAGGCACAGGCAGGCAGATCTCTGTGAGTTTGAGGCTAGCCTGGTCTATGTAACGAGTTTCAGGCCAGCTGGGGCTACATGGAGACCTTGGCTCAAAAAGACAAAAAAAAAAAAGCAGCCATTGTTTTGACTGAGCTGATGAGAAGAATGTGTGTTCTCATTGGTTACAATACTTTGGACATGTTTTTTAAAATTTATTTATTTTTTATTATTTTTAACTTTAAAAAGAAATTTATTGAGAATTTCATTCACCATACAATGTGTTTTGATCAAATCCATGTCCACTCCATCCACTCCCTCCCCTCCACGTCTCTCCATCACTTTTTCCTGACAAGTTCATGTACTCTTTTTTTTTTTTTTTAAATGGGGCTTTTTGCTACTCTAACATTTTCCCCTCTGAAGAGATAACCCTAAAATCTTTTAGGGATTAGAAAAGAGCTAAAAAATACTTTTGACATTTTTGGCCTTTGAAACAGAGTATGTTGCTAAGAGGTCCAAGGACATTTTGACTTTTAGCCAAGAAAATGGCTACTTTTCTTTGGGGTCTTTTTACCCTAACTGCCTAGCTGATTCCTACCCCCATTCTTATCACACCATCCTCTGAAGAGATTACCCAACTTGCGGATAGGGAATCAGGATGCAGACTGTTCTGGCTTCTTCCATGCTGAACAGGGATGCAGGGTGAGACAGTTGGGGTACTCCTTCAGTGGGTCTATCTAAAAGACTCCCAAATTGCATAACTCTTAACTGTAAGGAGAAAAAAAAGTCCTTGACTGGTGCCTGGGAGATGTGAAGGAGAAGTAAAGGCAAGAGTAGTTAGCATTACAAGTTCTAGACAGGGAACGAGAAAAAAGTCAAAACAAGGTAAATTTCAAATGTTCATATGAGAGTCCATTGGAATTTCTTGACAAGGGCTTCCAAAAGCATCCCTCTATTGGGTTCCTCCTCATTTTTCTCTTGTCTGCCAAAGCTGAACTCAAGAGTGATGGACTCAGGATTTGTTTTTAGGCACTTTGATAGCTGTTGGAGTGGCTAGAATTAGTGTCAGTTCCCTTGCAAAGGCTTCTAGATAGGGGGAGAAAACAAATTTAGTCATCATTTTAAAAACAATAGTGCCAACCTCCATCGACTCCCATCGACCTCCGTCGGTGTAGTGGCCAGAGACTGCCTTTTCTGGACTCCCTCTGGCACAGGGGCTGAGAACTCAGCAGGCTGCTTGAGAGTCCCAAAATTGCCCCCGCCCTTTTAGGGAACTTCCCAGATGTTGCTCTGAGTTCCTTCTAGTAGGGGCCCAAACCTTAGAAGGAAGTCTGAGGGGACCTGGCTGGGCCTGACTTGGGCTTCTGTGGAGCTCCTGAGTAGCTGCTCTGAAGCCATCAGTTCCCTCCAAAATAAAACCTGAGAGAACATGAAACCTGGACCAACCAGCTTTACATAATCAGTAAGAAAACGAACAAGGCACACCAATAATGCAAACAGAAGCAAACTTCAACTTAATTCTCATATCAGAATCATAAAGAACAAAAGAAACTTACATGCCAAAATCACAATGAAAGAATAATAAAATGGAAAGCACAGCACAATGTCCCCACCAAAATCCACCAGTCCTGTAGAAGAGTTCTACAAGGAGAACCCCCTAGAGATAACCCAACACACAGCATTTAAAAGAACAATCATAAACATGCTCAAGGAATTCAATGAATTTAATGAACACATGAACGAACAAAGAGCTAAAAGAAGATAGGGATAAACTTCTGAATGAATTCACAAAGAGATAGAAACGTTAAAGAAAACTCAGGCAGAAATGAAGAAGGAAGTGCAAAACTCAATAAGCCAACTTGAAACAACAGGGGAAAGCCTCACCACTGGAATGAATGAAATGGAAAACAGAATATCAACACTGGAGGATAAAGTTGAAGAACTGGACCGTTCAAACAAAGATTATGAAAAATTAAAAAAAACACAGGAATGGAATATGCAAGAGATGTGGGACACCACAAAAAGACCAAATCTATGTATCATAAGCATAGAGGAAGGAGAAAAATTTCAGGTTAATGGTGTTGACCAGATCTTAAATGGGATTGTAGAAGAGAATTTCCTGAAATTAAGGAAATACATCCCCATACAAATACAAGAAGCACATAGCACACCAAATAGACAGGACCAGAAAAGAAACTCCTCACGGCATATCATAGGAAAAACACTAAATGTACAGAACAAAGAGAGAATACTGAAAGCAGCAAAAGAAAAACAAGTCACATACTAAGGAAAGCCCATCAGAATTACAGCTGACTTATCGATGCAAACTATGAAAGCCAGAAGAGCCTGGACCCAGGTATTCCCAGTTCTACATGACAATAGATGCCAGCTCTGAATACTTTATCCACCTATGCTTTCCCCTCAATTATAATAGACATTACCAAAATGTCTATTATAGTTGAGGGGGAAATAAAAAAAATCTTCCATGACATAAATAGTCTGAAAGAATACATGTCCATGGTTCCAGCCCTTCAAAGAATACTTGAAGCAGTACAGGGAGCAGAGAAAGAAACAACTATACCCCAGGGTCAACAAAAGAAAATAAAGGTATAATTGAAGAAACACAAAAATAGACAATGCAAACAGCAATCAAAATGATGGCATATCTTTCAACAATACATATCTTTCAACAATAACTTTACATATCAATGGACTAAACTCCCTAGTCAAGAGGCACAGGCTAAGTGAATGGATTAAGAAAGAATATCCACCTTTTTGCTGTCTTCAAGAAACCCATCTCACCTTCAAGGACAGGTACTACCTTAAGGTGAAAGGATGGAAAAGAATATTCCAAGCAAATGGCACTAAGAAGGTAGCATTTCAAATATCTGACAAAATAGACTTCAAAGTAAAACTAATCAGAAGAGATAAGGAAGATCACTTCATTGTGATCAAAGGAACAATTAACCAAGAAGATATTACAATCCTGAACATATATGCACCAAACTCTGCTGCACCCAGATTCATAAAAACAACACTATAGGAGTTTAAGACACAGATTAACCCCAACTCAGTAACAGTAGGGGACTTCAATACCCCACTATCTCCATTAGACAGGTCAACTAGACAAAGAATAAACAGAGAGACATCTGAATTAAATGATATCATACATCAAATGGACCTTCTGAATATTCCACCCAAGCACCAAAGAATATAATTTCTACTCAGCACCCCATGGACCTTTTCAAAAATTGACCATATACCGGGGCAAAAAACCTCAACAAATACATAAAAATTGAAGTAATTCCATGCATCCTATCAGACCACAGTGCAATAAAGCTCAAAATCAACACTGGAAGAAGCCCTAGACACTACACAAACTCATAGTGACCTAAACAATGAGTGGATCAAAGGAGAAATTAAGAAAACAATAAAAGAATTCCTGGAATTCAATGAAAAGGACAATACAACACAACAAAACCTCTGGGACACGCTGAAAGCAGTTCCAAGAGGGAAGTTTATAGCTCTAAGTGCCTACACTAAAAATTTAGAAAGAGCCCAAATCAATGACCTAACATGCGAGTCAAGATGCTGGAAAGGCAGGGACAAATGGGCATGTTGTTTAAGGTCATTTGGTCTATGGAGCAGTTTAATTCTGAAGTTTTGCTGTTAATTTTTTCGTTTGAATAGTCTATTGATATGAGTGAGGTATCAAAGTCACCCACCATTCCTGTGTTGGGTCTTAGCTTTCCCTTTATGTTCAATAGTGTTTATTTTATGAAATTATGTTTACCAAGGTTTGGGGCATTCATATAAAACTGCTATATCTTCTTCACGGATTTGCCCCCTTTATTAGGAGGTAGTGACCTTGTCACTCATGGCTAATTGTGGCTTGGAGTCTGCTTTGTCAGATATGAATATAGCCACTCTTGGTCAATTCCAGATTCCATATGCTGGGCTGTTATTTCATCCTCATTTTCAGTCTGTGTGTGTCCACAGGCGATATGTTTCTTGCTGGTAGCAAGCGATTGGCTCATGCTGTCTAATCTAATCAGCCAGTCTGTGTCTCTGAAATGGAAAAATAAGACCATTTACATTGAGAGCTGTAATTGAAAGGTATGTCCTAATTCCTGTCATTGTGCTGCTTTTCTCGTGTTCATTTCTTCACGAATTCTATGTTTTCTATGCTTTTAGTAGGCTTTCTTTTTGTAAAAATGTATTTTATGTGTATGAATGGTTTGCTTGCATGTATGCAAATGTACATGTGCCTGCAGAGGCCAGAAGAGGGTGTTGTGGAGTTACAAACAATTGTTAGCTGCCATGTGGGTGCTGGGACTCAAACCAGGGTCCTCTGCAAGAGCAGCCAACGCTCCTAACCGCTGAGCATCTCTTCAGCCTTTAATAGGGTTTCTTATTGTCTGTGTTCTTTTCCTAAGAATTTTCTGGCTATGTGACTCTATGACCATTATTGTAGTTCACGGTTTGAAATGCAGTCTTCTGTTGTCTCTGGCCTTAGAGTTTCTTTAGCGAGGTTCGCTGTTGTTCTGATGGGCTTGGCTTTTTAAATGTGTTGTCTATTTTCTCTTCTAGCTTTCAGTATTCTCTCTTTGCCCCACGCTCTTGGCATTTTGACTATTATATGGAGTGGGGGCTTTTTCTAATCATGTCTGTTTGGCTTCTAAATGTCCCTTGTATCCGGTTGTCCATGTCTTTCCCACAATTCTGGGAGATTTGTGTCATTATCTTATTTAATAGGTTTTCTGTGATGTATTGATTACAAAAATATGTATGCTTGCTTCTTTTTTTTAGTGGAAGTTGTTCATTGTGCCAAAAGACATCCTAAATCATTCTTATAATAGTATAATTTTGTGGATGGAAAAGTCAGGTCTTACCTGTCTGCTGCATTGCCCCCCGCCCCAAAATTTATGGTATCCTTGTTTTTAACTGTGGTGGCTTGCTGAATCAAGGCAGCTGAATTTGAAAGAAGTTGACTATCATTTCCTTCAAGGATTAACTGACCTGGGCTTGAGAAGCAGAACAAGCAACACATGTCCTCATACAAACTCTGCAGATGTATTTTCACCCGAGAAATTTTGGATTTCAGGAAGAGATCCATTCTCCTGCCTAAGGACACTGATGGGAAGGTGAGATGGGGAAGTGAGCTTACACAGATGCTGCACTGGGCCCAGGGTAACACCCTCGACCAGCTCTGGCAGCAGACGGTACCAACAGCATCCAGTTCGTTTCTGTTTCCCACAATTTGTCAGTGTGGAGCCTTTTCTCATTCTTTCCAAGGAGATTCTGCTCCACATGATATGATTGAACCCCCGAGGGGCTTCTCTAGAGCCCCCCCCATAGTAACTGCATCCCTTCAGAGTGACATCAACAGTTGCTAGAATGCCACCTGCCTGATAGCTGAGGATGGTCTTTAGTCTCACGGTAGATGCAGGAAAGAAAGCTGGTTTTCCGCTTGCCTCTGACAGTGCCCCAGAGGTTTTGTGTGTGCTAGAGAACAGCCGCATATTGGAGGAATCATGATACCTTGCTTTATGTAATTTTTTGACTAGTTATTTTTGACCATGTGTCATAGGCTATTGGATGTCTATGAAGCCAGTAGGTTTTATACATTTCTTGTTCATACTTTGGCTGGGATTATCGTACTCTGGCATGATTTCCAATCTGCCAGAGGTGGAGGGTCTTGCTTTCTCTGTAGGTCTCAGACCAGTAGAAGACTATTGCACAGGACTGTCCTTCCAGTCAGACAGACACCCTTTTCCTGGGCTCAGCTGTGCCCACTTACCGGAGATGATCACAGTGGCAGGTTCTGATGGCTGATGCCCCTGCACAGAAGGAGGGGCAGGGAGAGTCATGACCCTCACCCGAGTATCCATCCACACTTCCCAACCCATGGTGGGCAATTCAGCCCTAAGTGCATATGGCCTTGGGGAAGGGCTAGGGTACATAGGCTGGGGAAGACTAGGGGAAGGGCTCTATTTATGCAGCTATGGGGAAGCTGTCATCCACGCTGGGTGAAGACTTTCCAGTGCAGTCTTGGGGGGGAGCACCTACACTCTTGTAAGTAACCCTCACCCACTGCTCTGTAAGTAAGCCTGATAAAGTCATTGGTTCCCCAGAGAACACTTTGATGGTTGATGGTATTATACCTCAGTGTGTCACTGGAGTCATGTTTACATCTCTTCCCCAGGGAAGGAGTTTTAGTAACATGTAAGTTGAATAGATCAGGCTTATGTGTTACAGGTAGTGACATACCTGGGGCATACTCTTTCTGGCTGGGTATACATGAATGAGTACTTGTGAGCTGGCTTCTGTCAGTGTGTGATTTGAGAGGGTATGAGGTGTGAGAGTGACCTACCACCCCCCCCCCGTACCCTCCTGTGGGTTCAGTGACAGTGCTTTTACTGTCTTTCTTTGCTACTGCAATTTGGGTAGATGTCCAAGAGTATGTCTTCAGGCCTCTCTAGCCACAAGTACTTGGAGCTTAGTCAACATCTTGGCCTTTTAATG
Source organism: Nannospalax galili (assembly GCF_000622305.1). Taxonomy (NCBI): domain Eukaryota; kingdom Metazoa; phylum Chordata; class Mammalia; order Rodentia; family Spalacidae; genus Nannospalax; species Nannospalax galili. The sequence goes on along the minus strand of NW_008338533.1, from coordinate 6,888,423 downwards.
TCTCATTTTTGAGTTAAGGAATTTTGAGTTAAAGTACTTGCTGAAGTTTGAGCCAGGTTAGGCTGTGTATGGATCAAGAGGTGTGGGCTGAACTTGGCTGGGAGTGAAGCTCATCCCCAGTGCAGCTACATCACAGTCAAAGTACCATGTTTCATTCCCAACCAGACCTAGAAAGGGAGAACAGACCACAGTAACAGCAGCAAATAGCTGTGAACCAGATACAAAAATAAAAAACAAACATCAGCCATGGCAGTCACAACTCTGCTCTGACAACAACAGGAACGGTAAAGGCAGAGATGATATAACCCTGAAATGTTAAAAAAATTGATACCAAATGAAAGAAATAAAGTAATTCAGGGCTAGAGTGATGGCTCAGTGGTTAAGAGCACTGACTGCTGTTGCAGAGGACCTGGGTTCAAATCCTAGCACCCACATGGCAGCTAACAACCATCTGTAACTCCAGCTTCAGGGGATCCAGTGCCCTTCCCTGATCTCCATGGGCATTGCATGACACAAGCACACTTACATACATGCAGGCAATACACTCATACATATAAAATAAAAATAAATAAAATAAAAAAAAACCCAACACTCGGGAGGCAGAGGCAGGCAGATCTCTGTGAGTTCAAGGCCAGCGTGGTCTACATAGTGAGTTCCAGGACAGCTGGGGCTACAGGGAGACCCTGTCTCAAAAAGACCGAAAAAAAAAAATAGAGACCAGGGGAGTGAGAGAGAATGGAGATAATAAGAGAAAGAGAGAGAGAGGGAGAGGGAGAAAGAGAGAGCCTATTAGAAAAGAATAGTAAGTTAACAAAAATCAAAGGTGTGTGCTTGTGTATGTGAATATATATGTAAATATGCATGCATATATATATATGCATGTGCACACATGAACCAGTGAGCAAACCATAAAATATGTAAACATCTTAGAGTTAAAAGCATGTTCTTCACTGAGGTGTCACGAGGCCTGATGGGAGTCAGTCTTTCTCCTCAGCTGGCTGCACTTCCTCTCCTGTCTTGGGCTCTTGCAGAGCCGCCCTGGCTCTTCCTCACCCTCTAGTCTGGTAACCAGAACCCCTGGATTGCTGGAGTCTGTCCAGTGTTGCACTTTAGAGGGTTTAGAGTGTTTCCTTAGTTGCCCCCTTGCTGAGAAGCTGTGTGCTGGGTGTTTGGATGCTGAGTTGCTGTGAAGCTGGAAAATGCTGCTTGCTTCTAGACACTGTCGTAACACAGTTCATTGAATGCTCTTTTAAAACATGTTTTTCCAATGGTTTCAAAATACATCAAAAGTGTGTAGATGAATTACCTGGCCAATCCCTATAGGCATTAAACATAATGTAAGTTCCCTTGTCTACAAATCTTTTCAGGTATCTTTGATTATTTCATTAGGGGGAAAAAACCCCACAAATTAAATTACTATGTGAAAGAGCAGAGACTTTTTTAAGGCTCTTGATCTACATCGCCACGCTGTCCTCTGGAAAGGTCGTGCCGATTTATTCTTCCTCTGGAACTCTCTATTCTATTTTCATGAAGATGACAGAGCCATTACAGAGGCTAGGCGAGGAGAGGACCTTAAAGATCAGCACATCGTCTATGAGTAAGCTTGTCTCCATGCCCTGCAGATGAGGAGGCCGAAGGAGAGAGATTTGTCCAGGGCACAAAGCCAACTAATGGGTGAACCTCAATCTCACGGTTTTGGAAATGGAGGTTTTTGTTTATACGTCAGACATAAAATGGTCTTAGTGAGCTTAGGCTAATGGTAGGTCCCAGATGAAATAGGAAGTGAAGCATCCATGTGGGACAGGGAATTGTTCTTTCCTTCTCCTACGGTCCCACTTTCTGGCTGTTTCATTTCAAAATCTCTGGAGCTCATCCACATCGTTGTAACTGAATCTTTCTCCAAGTCATGGTTTCAATTTGCAGTGGGAAACCAGAGGAAGGAGACCAGAAAGTTCAGGCTCAATTTGCAGAACTCTGTTCAACGTTTTGGGACTGCCTGTCTACAGTATGGATACAAGTTATCGATAAAACATTCACTGCACAAGCAACCCAGTACAACAGGAGTGAAAATAAAAATCAAATTTAAAATTATATACATCCAGAAAATCATCTGTTAAATTGTTCACTGACTATCTCCTGCACATACATAGTGCATTCTGATTATGGCCACCTCACCCTCCAATCTCCCTCCATCCCTGTTTCCCACCCTCGTCCCTTCTCAACATTCATGTCTTTAAAAAAAGTTTAGCACATGAAGTGTTAGACAGCATGATGACGTTTTCAGCAGGGTATTCCTGTCATCTTCCGCTCCCGTCCCCTCAGCCCTGCTACCTTTGAGTCCCTCTTGTAGCCGCTCCCAGTCTCTTTTCCTCTTTCAAGACCCAGGTGTCCTGCTCACCCCCGTCATTCCTCACTGCCTATTATTACCCCTCTTGGTCTCCTTTCTGGTCATTTTTTCATATTTTCACGTGAATTAAACTTAAAAATCTCTCTGTGTGCGTGTGTGCGTGCGTGTGTGTGTGTGTGTGTGTGTGTGTGTGTGTGTGTGTGTAGGTCAGAGGACAACTCTTGTCAGTCCTCACCTTCAACCTTGTTTGGGTCAGGATCTCTTGTTGCTGTCTTGCTGGCTCAGGCAAGCTGTCCTGTGAGTCTCTGGGGACTCTCCATCTCGCTGTGGGAGTGCTGGAATTACAGATGTGTGCTCCCCACCTGGGACTTCCATGGGGTCTGAGGTCTTCATGCCTACATCACTGAGTGCTTTGCCCACTGAGCCATCTCCCCAGCCCCCACAAATGGAACTTTTCATGTAGTTTTAATTATATGAGTGAAATATTTTTATATATTACTTTTTTTCAATGTCTCAAATTATATTTTTAAAAACTAATTTGCCAACTGCCCTCAAAAATGTTTAAATAACTTCCCAGAGACATGTCTATTGTATTTAATATTTAAACACCCCCCTATTGTTGGTCATTTAGGTTTATTCCACCATTTTTAGTTCATTAAAAAATATAGCCAGGAATAGTGGTGCACACCTTTAATCCCAGCACTTGGGAGGCAGAGGCAGGCAGATCTCTGAGAGACTGAGGCCAGGCTGGTCTACATGGCAAGATCCAGGCCAGCTGGGGCTACAGGGAGATCCTGTCTCAAAAAAAAAAATCAAGAAAAAAACTTAAAATTAGCTAACAGACATAAGTAATAAACAGTTCCCCCTCTACAAAATTTTCAATTTTTGAAAAGGGAGATTATTATCTTAAAGTATGGATTTTATGATTTAAAA
>NW_008338533.1:6876290-6882929 GCF_000622305.1 Nannospalax galili | reverse complement strand
TATGTGTGACTGCACATGCACATATATGTATGCATGTCTGTGCATATTTAGATGTCTTAGAGCTGTAGTTACAGGCATTTGTGTGGTGTCTGGCTTGTTATGTGGGTGCTGGGATCCAAACGCTGATCCTTATGATTGTGTATCAAGAAGTCTTTAACTGCTGAGCCATCTCTCCAGCATATATATATATAATTATTTTATTTATATACTTATGTGTGACTGCACATGCACATATATGTATGCATGTCTGTGCATATTTAGATGTCTTAGAGCTGTAGTTACAGGCATTTGTGTGGTGTCTGGCTTGTTATGTGGGTGCTGGGATCCAAACGCTGATCCTTATGATTGTGTATCAAGAAGTCTTTAACTGCTGAGCCATCTCTCCAGACCCCACCCCTCCAAATATTTGAGCATAGTTTTGAAGTCCCCTAGTTATTGAAGTTGGATGTAATTCAGTGCTTCCTAGGGCCTTCTTGAATTCAACACATAACCAAGAAGTCACTGTCTGACTTAAGCACTATTCAGATTATTTCCTGCATATTAATTTAGTAGATTTGCCAGGACCATATCTTTATGGTAGGAGAACACAATAAGCTTTCAAACATTTCACCAAACTGTGTAGTCAGATCAATACATTGAACAGACAGTGGAATGTAGAGATACTGGGATATTTAAAGTGAGCTCTTCATCCCCAGTCCCCAGTTCAATTTGATGTGGTAGGCGGTAGGCTGGCATTCAAAGGAGGCTCTGACCCATAGAGGGCAGGCTTGGCACTGGTGAACTGTGGTAAAAAATGGGATTTGTATTTCACAGAGAGGGAGTAAAGTAGTTGTGATCCTTGAAAAGAGGAAAAATAACTAAGCATTATTGAACGCAAGCTAAGGATGTGAGCTCAGAGTTCAGAAATTTAACTTGGCTTAAACTTGATTCTGAAAAGAAAATCTTGATTCTGCCTCTTTGTCCTGAGGAATGTTATTTCTCTTTCAAGCCTCAGTTTCCATTTCTACATAATGGGAGTAATAATGCCTACATTGTAGAGCAAAGATCGAGCCAAGTAACTACAATTTATAAGAAGAAACGAATATCAATTATTATGTTAGAAGGTGGAGGGAAGACATTTGTAGGCAGTCACAGAAGAAGCCTCCAGAAGGCACAGCGAGTAAGTGGTCAGCAGGGAGAGAAGCTCAGTCTTGGATGCAGGGAAGAGGAACTCTCAGGAGGAAGAGCAGTAAGTATGAGACGGAAGCTAAGGCAGGTTAAGATTGAAACCTTCTGACCTGGGGACGCTGGGCTCCTGTGACACTCAGGAGATTGCTTTTAGCAGGAAAACTGATCAGAAATGGCATTTATGGGACTTTAGCAGTTCCGGAAGGTCTCCTGGGATCTGTGGAACACAGAGAAGATGTATGCCAGAGACAGGCGAGGCCTAGCTGCGAGACATTGGAGTCTCCAGGGACCTGGATTTCTCATGTGCTCTCTTGTCCTACACGATCCAGAGATGAAAGTGGGCGCACGAAGCTGAGACTGGCTTCCTGCAGCCTTCCTGACGTCAACTTCGCACTCGGCACCGGGGACAACATGTTCGGCCACATCTCAGCTGCTTGGATACAACGGGACGAAGGCAGGAGGCACAGGTTGGGTTTGCAATGGAATTTCAATAGGAAGTCCGTGTGAAATGGAAGCTACAGAGAGGTTCACATTTGGCTGTTAGAGCCTTCTTCCTGGGAGCTCGCGTGCAGCAAGAAAGTTCAGTCCACCCAGTCTGTATCCCACGGGCTTGCTGAAAAGCTGCTCGTAGGGCCTAGGTGTCAGTGCTGTGTGGCTCTGGTTTGATCATCTTCCTGTCAGTCACAAATACAGGTTTCTTTCTGACATTTTTAGGAAAATTCTGGTGGGATGACTCTGATGAGAGCCGGCAGAGAGGCCCAAGCCTTCCCACACGATGCGGGAATATGACGGGCACATCATTTCCCATAGTTTCAGAAAGTCTGATTTAACCACCATTAAGAAACCAACCAAAGTCACTTCAGCTTTGGAAAAACAGCGGAAGCATCTCTCTGTCTCTGTGTCTGTGTCTGTCTCTTCATTAGAATCTCCTTCTAGGAACAATATTTCAGACTTTGGGCACTTGTGCTCATCCTTTTAAAAAAATTTATTTCATTTTTATGTATGTGCATGTGTATATCTGTGTGTAGGCTGTCACCCAGGACAAGCTTAGGGAAGGAGGCTGAACTGAAAGAACATGATTGGTACCTTTCCCAGGAAAGGATGCCATCTGCATATTCTGCAAGAGGCGATGGGCATCTTGGATGGAAGCTCTGCATGTGAAATGGAATCTAGATGTTCTGATTAAGAAGTGTTACCCGTGACTGTGTCCCGGTGTTTATTGATCTAATGAAATCACCTTGCTGATTTTCTCATCACATCCAGAACTCTAACATCAAAGCTGATACCACAAAGTGATTTGTGGGCAAACCCCTCCCCCCACTCTCTTCCAGACAGAGATTTAAATAGTTCCGGGTGACAGTGCTCAGCGACTTTTTAAAGGTTCAGTGGAAAGTGACTGAAATAGCTCAAAGCAGGAACAGAACAACTATTTCTAGAATCCCCAGATAGTCCCAGTATTGTTAGAAGCTTTGTGGGAGGATCTTTCTTGATCTGCAGTTGGACCAGGAAAATGGGATTACTCAGAATCAGCAGCAGATTCTCGGGTAGTCAGGATTTCTGCATTTTAACTGGAAAGGAAGAGGCAGCTTTGCCTGTAACCTAAGACACGTAATGCTTCACAGTGCAGCTCAGAGCATCAGCCCTGCCAGAAGTGGCGATCCGTGATCAGGTTGGGTCTGACTTGCTGACAGAGGCATTTGCTTCTTCAGAGTTATTAAAAATGTTTTAGATGGCGGCTAGTATTTAAAAACTTGGGGATTTCTTGCTTACATTTTGATTTGAAAAGTAGATGATCTCACATCCAGTCACTGATAAGAGAGGTATTAGCCCATTGATGACCACAGCTAAGCAGCCATCTGTATTTGACAGCCTGAATAGCTTCTCTGTGGCATTAATGCTGGAGCACCTTACTGAGATTACACACTCTTTTAAAAATATTTTATTATTATTTTTATTTTATGTGTACACGTGTATTGCCTGCGTGTAGGTAAGTGCACCCGTATTGTGCAATGCCTGAGGAGGACAGAAAGGCTTTCGGATCCCCTGGAACTGGAGTTACAGACAGTTGTTAGCTGCCATGGGGGCTCTGGGATTCGAACTCGGGTCTTCTGCAAGAACAACCAGTGTTCTTAACTGCTCAGCCATCTCTCCAGCCCCTAGATTACACAATCTTTAATTTAGCTACCTTACATCATTTTATGTCACATCCCATGTAGTGGGGTAATTATTCAGGAAGGGAAAGGGGTTCAACTTTTTATTACTTTCGGAGTTTTATTCAAGCTTATCTTAGGTCCCTGAGATCTGAACATGCTTGCTACTGCCTTCAGCACCTTGGGCAGTCATGCTTTGGTTGAGTTACTCCTGATACCCAGCTCCTATGAAAATACTCAGAACGCAATATCTTCCCCCACCCCCCAGCAATATCAAAGATAAAGCTAATGTTAAGACTGTATTGATCATACAGAGCAAATGTTCGGACCACAAACCATATCCTAGGCAGAAAAATCTATCAAATGCCCTGAGACAGAAGGGAGTGGAGGACGTCATACAGAGCGCAGACTAAACTTGAGGCTCAGGTCTGAGGCAGGTAAGAGGGCCTCCTATGGTGAAAGGAGGCTGCTCTGCCCCCATCATAGTTACCATGGTTTCCATTTGACGGATGAAGAAAGCTTAGGCAGTGCATGCAGGCTGACCTAGAGGATGTTAGTTGATTTTGAATGCTGATAGCATGTATCCATCCCTGCCTGTGTCTGCTGTACTAGCCATACATACACAATTTCACCTATTTAAATTGTATACAGACTTAAAGCAACATTATCACTATTTCCATTTTTACCTGCTTAGTGTCTAAGACGCCCTGTGTCCCTGAATCAAAAGGGAAATGTTGGGAAAACACAGATCCTTGTCACTTGTGAAAGCAGATGCCTGGGAACCTTGAACAGAGTGGCAGAAGTGAACCTGCAGGGTGGACTCGCCCCGTGCTCCATCCCCAGTGTGGGAAAGCCGCCAGCAACCAGCACTGAGTACCTCAGGAGACAACCAGCACTGAGTACCTCAGGAGACGCACGCACCGGCTGATCAGCATCTTCAACTCATTTTGTTCAGGGTTTCTGCTCAGGCTCTGCGTTTACAGCTCAGTGGGCAACCAGAGGCCAGCTTCATCTACACTGAGTACCTCAGGAGACAACCAGCACTGAGTACCTCAGGAGACAACCAGCACTGAGTACCTCAGGAGACAACCAGCACTGAGTACCTCAGGAGACAACCAGCACTGAGTACCTCAGGAGACAACCAGCACTGAGTACCTCAGGAGACAACCAGCACTGAGTACCTCAGGAGACAACCAGCACTGAGTACCTCAGGAGACAACCAGCACTGAGTACCTCAGGAGACGCACGCACCGGCTGATCAGCATCTTCAACTCATTTTGTTCAGGGTTTCTGCTCAGGCTCTGCGTTTACAGCTCAGTGGGCAAACAGAGGCCAGCTTCATCTACTGTACCCTAGAGTCAAAGAGAATCGAAGGTCAAAGGAATTCAGGGCCCTGGCGAACAATAGGGATACCACACAAGTAGTAAAAGAACAGCACCCTGACCCTCAGGAAGGGGTCCAATAACGCTTTCTTAATTTTGGTAGACTATTTTATTTTTTTGACTCGGATCCCCTTCCCTCTCCCCCTCCATTCCCCTTTCCTTTCCTTTATTTCGTATTTTATTCTTGCCTGCCTAACACCTAGGTCATCAGACCATCAGTCTGTCTGTAGAGGACTGTTATTAACCAAAGGATGGAATTTGAGTCTCAATATTACTTTTATCAGTAATACAGTGCTGGGATAGTCTCTTAATCTCTTAATCTGTTTTCTTATGTATAAACAGAGCAATAATAACACATCACTTTTACAGCTAGGCGTTGAGGAGGTGTGCATAAGTTTGTGTGTTTGTATCTTGCATGTGAAGAGTCTAAAATTATATGTGCCATTATATTAGGTGCTAAAATTTGCTTTATTTCTTTTTATGGAGCAATGTGTCTGTGTAATTGGTTTCAGCTGCATGCAACAGAATATTTTAACGAACCTGATTTCTATGGTAAAGAATCTTTATTATATCTCACAATAGGGCCAGGAAAGGAAGACTGCTTCAGGATTGGTTAACTGGGTGACTCAAGGACGTCAGGAATGTTAAGTCAGCCCCTTTAGAAGGATTATATTTTCAAAATGACTGCAAGTATCACAGCTTTACTGTAACAGTATCAATGGGCCAGAAGACAGTGCTTGAAGTGTGTGTGTGTGTGTGTGTTTGTGGTCAGAGGACAACTTGGTGGATTCCTTTCTCCTCTTCCATCATGTGGGTCCTGGGATTGAATTCAGGTTGTCAGACTTGGTGGCAAGTGCCTTTACCCACTGAGTCATCTCACTGGCCCCTCTACTGAGTTTTCTAAATAGTAAACCCCAGTTTTGAAAGCACCACAACAGTAGATTCAGTATAGCAGTAGTGACAGAAGGAACGAGAACTGTGTTGGAAGATGTCAGTAGTCCCAGTAGTCAGAAGAGAACAGCCACTAAAAATTGGTGGCAAGGATACACAGACCATGCAGATGCCTTCTGGAAGACCCCGGAACTTACTTCTGAACTGATGTTGTTTCCTCCAATTCAGCTATTGCTTCTCCATGTTGCTAAACTGTAAAGGAAGGCAGTGGAAGGGGGAGAGAGGTTACACTTTTCACAATAATTATGTTTTATTCTAAAGCACTGTCTTTTCTGTTGCTATAACAACATGTGTGAGAGTGGACAATCTACAGAGGACGGAGTTCATTTAGATCACAGCTTGGGAGGCTGCCCAGTCCAACCTGCTGCACTTCTGTGAGGGCCTCACTCAGGCTGTGCCATAACAGGGCAGGAAAGTGGAAGGGCAGGTAGGTGCTGAGACCGCCAGGTCTGGGGAGACCCCTGTGGACCTGTCTGCTCCACAATGGACTAGTCCAGCCTGTGGAATCTGCAAGAATCTTGTTAATGACCTAATTACCTCTCAATAGCAGTCCAACTGCAAAGGGAGTTTTGGGAGTGATGAACTATTCAACCTATTTAGACCATATGAACTGCAATCTGTTTTAGGGACTAGAGAGAGCAGGAACAGTAATTGCCTAAGGGAGGAGATCTATCTATCATCCATCTATCTATCTATCTATCTATCTATCTATCTATCTATCATCTATCATTTCTCTATCATTATCTATTTATCATTCCTCTATCCACCTATTTATTATCTATATACCTACCTATCATCTATCTATCTATCTATCTATCTTCTATCTATATCATCTATATATTTATTTACTACCTATTCATCAATCTAGCTATATATCTATACATATCAGTCAATCATCTATCTCTCCCTATCATATTATCTACTTATATGTATCTTCATGTATCATCTATCTAACATCTATCTATCTATCTATCTATCTATCTATGTAT
>NW_008338533.1:6873403-6876152 GCF_000622305.1 Nannospalax galili | reverse complement strand
TCTATCATCTAGCTATCTATCTATCTATCATCATCATCTATCATCTATCTATCTATCATCTATCTATCTATCTATCATCTATCTATCATCTTCGATCATCTATCTACTATCATCTATCAACATAACCATCTATCTATGGACCTGTGAAGAGGTACTACACTCTATCTAATGCTGTCCTAGAACTCATTAGGTAGCCCTGCCTGGCCTCAAATCCATGGTAAATTCATGTCTTAGCCTCTCATGTTCAAATATTATAGACATGAGCCACCATGCACAGTAGAGGGGGATTTTGTGAAAGAAAAGTGTCATACTTGCTTTTGGAAAGCAGAAACTAAACAGAAAACCTATAGACTACATTACTTTAGTGATGGCAGTAAAGACACATTGTATTTAACAACAAAATCCAATAATACTTTTCTTTCTGTCCAACCTGAAACCAAAGAGGTTGAGCATCAACTGTAAATCCAGAATTCTCAGTCTTAGAAACAAAACAATCAATAAGTAGCTGATTTTCATTTAGACTCTTGGGAGAATTGTCATTAAATGAGAGGTGTGCTTACAGGACCTTGTATAGGGCTGTGGTTTTGAGTGTGAGTTTCGGAATCACACTGTGCTCAAATCTGTCCATTGGAAATTCCTTTTTCTGTTTTCAAAAGATTTATTTTATCTTGAATTATGGGCATATATGTATCTGTGTGTGGGTATTGTATACATGTGAATGCAGGTGCTCATGGAGGACAGAAAAGGGTGTTGGATCCTGTGGGGTTGGAGTTAAAGGTGGTTGCGAGCTACCCAACATGGATGCTGGGAAATGAACCTGCATCCTCTGCAGGTGCAGTAAATGTTCTTAACCATTGAGCCATGTCTCCTTCCCCCATGGGAAGTTTCTTGATACCGTTCTTGGGGTTAAAGTCTGAGCTCCAGTTACTCTGCAGAGTTTGTAGAGTCTGTTGATAATCATAGTACCTCCTTGACAGAGTTCTTGCCTGATTTGCAAAAGCAAAACACATAAAACATTTAATATTGCCCTTTTCATGTGCTAAGAATTCACTAACTTTATTTATTTATTATTTATTTACTTATTTATTTATTTATTTATTTCAGGGAGGAAAGGGTTTATTTGGCTTACATTTCTGTGTCACAGGGAGCCCAAGGTAGGAAATCAGAGCAGGAACCTGGAGACAGCGGCTGGAGCACAGGCCATGGAGGAATGCTGCTTACTGGCTTGCTCCCCTGGCTTTGGCTCAGCCTGCTTTTTTAAAATATTTTTACAAAAACTTTATTGAGAATTTCATACATGTATATAAGGTGTTTTGATGAAGTCCATGCCCACTCCCTCTCCTCCAACATTCCCCCCTCTAAAGAGGTAACCCTAAAATCTTTTAAGGATTAGATACACGCTCCCAAATACTATTGACGTTTTTGGTCTTGGAACAGGGTATGTTTTGCTAACAAGCTCAAGGACATTTTGATTTTAGCCAAGAAACTGGCTACATTTCTTTGGGGTCTTTTTACCCTAACTGCCTAGCCAATTCCTACCTTCTATTCTTATCACACTATCCTCTGAAGGGGTTACCCAAACTGCCACTAGGGAATAGGGAGGCTGACCACTCTGGCTTCTTTCATGCTGAACAGGGATGCAGGGTGAGGCAACTGGAGCACCCTTAAGTGGGTCTATCTAAAAGACTCCCAAATTGCATAACTTCTGTCTCTAAGGGAGAAGAAAGTCCTTGAATCATAAATGGGAGATGTGAAGGAGAAGTAAAGGCAAAAGTAATTAGCATTACAAGTTCTAGACAGGGAAATAGAAAAAAGTCAAAACAGCAAATTTCAAATGTTCATATGAGAGTCCACTGGAGTTTCTTGACAAGGGCTTCCAAAAGCATCCCTCTATTGGGTTCTTCCTCATTTTTCTTTTGTCTTCCAAGGCTGGACTAGTTGTCTGGGAAGAGTGGCTGGATACTCAGGTGAGGGTCCAGTGACCCTGCTTGGCCCTCCATTTTTAATGAATGAGCACAACTGTCAGGAAGCCCAATTGTGACTATGTTTAGCGATCAGGCTCGGCTGAAGTCGTGATGATGGTAGTTATTTCATGCAGAAGGGACTGCTGTATATCATCATCGTATTAAAAGGACCTGGAATTTAAAAGGATTTGGTTCTAGGAGCCACATATGAGGGAGAACATACATCGTTTGTTTTTCTGAGTCTGTGTTACTTCACTTAGTATAACAGTTTCTAGATCCACCCATTTACCTGCAAATTTCATTATTTCATCTTTCTTTGTTGCTGAGTAGAACTCCATTGTGGAAATGTACCACATTTTCATTAACCACTCATCAGTTGAGGGGCACTTACGTTGCTTCCATCTCTTAGCTATTGTGAAAAGAGCAGCAACAAACATGGTTGTGCAAGTGTCTCTATAATAGGATGAGTCCTTTGGGTATATGCCAATGAGTGGTATAACCGGGTCATATGATATGTTCATTTTTAGTTTTTTTTAGTTTTTTAAGAGTTCTCCACACTGTTTTCCATAGAGGGTGCACAAGTGTGCAATCCCACCAGCAGTGAATGAGCATTCCCCTTTCTCCACATCCTCACCAGCATTTGGTATCATTTGTTCTCTTGATCCTAGCCAATCTGATTGGGGTAAGGTGATACTTTAGGGTGGTTTTAATTTGCATTTCCCTAATTACTAACGATATTGAACACCTTTTGAGATGTTTCTTAGCCATCTTTATTTTTTTCTTTA
>NW_008338533.1:6863552-6873093 GCF_000622305.1 Nannospalax galili | reverse complement strand
TATTGCCAATATTTTCTTCTAAAAGGTTCAGAGTTTCCAGTTTCACATTGAGGTCTTTGATCCATTTGGAGTTGACTTTTGTGCAAGGAGAAAGATAAGGATCTAGTTTCATTCTTCTACAGGTGGAGATCCAGTTTTGCCAGCACCATTTCATGAAGATGCTGTCTTTCCTCCATTGTGTGTTCCTGGCACCTTTGTCAAATATCAGGTGGCTGAAATTGCGTGTACTTGAGTTTGGCTCTTCAATGATGTTCTATTTTTGCATCAGTACCATGCTGTTTTTATGACTATGGCTCTGTAGTATACTTTGAGATCTGGTATAGTAATTCCCTCAGTGTTGCTCTCTGTGCTCAGGGTTGCTTTGGCTATCCAGGGTCTTTTGTGCCTCCATATGAATTTAAGGATGCATTTTTCTAACTCTCTCTTTGGTGTCTTTTGTCAGATTTATTCCAAGATATTTTAATTTTTTGGCAGCAGTTGTGAATGGGAGCATTTCCCTGAATTCTTTCTCCAATTGCTTGTTATTAGTATATAGAAAGGCTACTGATTTTTGTAGATTGTTTTTACAACCTGCCACTATATTGAAAGTGTTGATCAGTTCTAGGACTCTTCTGGTGGAACTTTTGGGATCTCTTTGCTATAGTATCATATCATCTGCAAAAAGGGATAGTTTGACCTCTTCTTTTCCAATTATTACTCCTTTAATTTCCTTCACCTATTTTACTGCTCTAGCAAGAGTTTCAAGCACTATGTTGAAAAGGAGTGGATATAGTGGACATCCTTGTCTGGTTCCTGATTTTAATGGGAATGCTTCCAGTTTTTCTCCATTTAGAATGATGCTGGCTATGGGTTTGTCGTATATAGCTTTAATTATGTTGAGGTATGTTCCCTCCAGTCCAGTTCCCTCTAGGACTCTGAACATAAATGCATGTTGAATTTTGTCCAAAGCCTTTTCTGTGTCTATTGAGATGACAATGTAGTTTTTGTCTTTGAGTCCATTTATATGATTAATGATGTTTATTGACTTGCGTATATTGACCATCCCTGCATCTCTGGGATAATTCCTACTTGATCATGGTGAATGATCTTTCTGATGTGTGTCTGTATGCGATTTTCAAGTATTTTGTTGAGAATTTTTGCGTCTATGTTCATTAAGGATATGAGTCTATAGTTTTCTTTTTTGGTTGTGTCTTTACCCAGTTTGTGTGTTAGAGTCATGCTGGCTTCATAGACGGAATTTGGGAGTTCTCCCTCTGTCTCTATCATTATGAATAATTTAAGTAGTATTGGTTGGAGGTCTTCTTTTAATGTCTGGTAGAATTCTGCTGTAAGTCCATGTGGTCCTGGGCTTTTTTTTTAGTTGGGAGGCTTTGTATTACTGTTTCAATTTCATTATATGTTATGGGTCTGTTTAAACTGTTGTTCTCTTCATTTAACTTTGGAAGTTCCCATGATTTCAGATCCATCTGTTTCTTTTCTTTTTTTTGAATCATTATTTTAAAAATTTTTAATAACTACATGATTAGAAGAAGCATTTCACTACAGCTTTAACATATTCAGTAACACACTCCAGAGCAAGAGTACATTTCTTTCACAAGTGGCTGCAAGTTTCTAGGTTGACAGTTGAGTTAATGCTTATTAACACAGTTACACCGTATTGAACTCAGTATAAGCCCTGTAAGATATAAAATTGAATGAGTTTTTAACCTTTAAAAAGATCTCAATTTCATTTTAGAATATATTGTTCTGTGCAGAAAGACTCATAGTCTTTGCTACTAACACTGAGATGTTGGTGCATGCATCTCTAATCTGTATGTATATGATTATTACTAGTCATAATCAGTCACACTGGGATCCTTGGCGCCTATGTCTATAAAGTCATTGGGTAAATTTCCATGGTAATGTTTATCACCTCTACTAATTAACATGACGTAAATTTCCATGCTTCCTCCTCAAATATAATACATTTTAAAAATTTTTTTGATTTTTTTTGTGTGTATATCACATAGAACATCCCAAACCATATATTCAACTATACACCCACTTCCCAGATGGCACCCTCCCATAGCCTCCCTCCCCCAACTAGAGCCCTGATACTCTGATATCCCTGCTACTGTCTGCTGTGTTGTTGGCACCCCCAGCCATTCCCCACTACTTGTCCATCTGGTGAATCTAGTCAGCCTATCTAGAGGTCTTTGTTTTAGGAGGGTCAGCTGTTCCTCATCTAGCAGCAATCAGTTGTCAATAGTCCTTTAGATAAGATTGGGGTCTGCTGTTCATTTTCCCAGTTCTATGCTGGGAGTCCTTTTGGCCACCCTGGCCAACAACTCAAAAGAAGGTATCTCCTATCTGGCATTGTTGCTTGTTATGTAGCCTTTAGCTATACATATGGACTCTTAAGATTATATTGATCCCTTTAATCTTTGGTTATACTTTCCTTTTGGGTATTTAAGGCCATACAGTTGGCCCAGATAAACCAATTTATTTTTACTATTAAGGTCGTTGAGAATTTGTTCCTCAGGGGTCACATCGGTTTGGGGGGAGCCCCTGGCTCCTTTCTTTTACCAGTTCCGCCTATGTGAAGATAAGTCCCATCCATTTCTTTTAAACTTCTAGATTTAGTAGTGTAGGATTGGTGGGCTTTGCTGCAGACATAGTGTTTTGGCTTTCCATTTTATTATTCTTTTGTTTTGGTTGTGGCATATGAATTTCTTTTGTTGTTTATAATTCTGATATGAGAATTAAGTTGAAGTATGCTTCTGTTTGGATTATCTAGGTGCCTAGATTCTTTCTTTATTGGTTATGTAAAGCTGGTTGGTACAGGGTTCAGGTTCTCTCAGGTTTATTTTGGAGGAAACTGATCGCTTCAGAATAGCTATTCAGGGGTACCCACAGAAGCCCAATTCAGGTTCCAGTCAGGTACACTCAGGCTTCCTTAACCAAGTGGGGATCCAGGCTCTCTCAGGCAGTCCTGTGTGTTGTCAAACATATGCCAGAGGGATGCCCGAGGGGGGCCAGAATTCAGCAGTCTCTGGTGGTCTGCTGAGATCCCAGCAGTAGCCTACCAAAGCCAGATCTGCCCTGGGGCCTTGGGAGGGGCCTCACATAATCCCAGGTAGGGGGATGGTATGGTGCAATTAGGAGAAGCTGACTACCATGTGGAGACAGGATCTGGGGGCTGTTAGGATGTTCCCTGGGTTCTCAGGCCCTCTGGTAGTTGGAGGCCAGAGGGAGGCCAGAACCCCACACTCTCTCTTGGTCTGCTGAGCTTCAAGCAGCTACCCCAATGGAGGAGGTCCAAATCCACCCTCTCAGGCTGTCTGCTGGCATCCCAGCCCGAATTCACTAACTTTAAATGCTATCATCTTTGTTGACTCTAAAGGTAGGAAGAAAGGACAGAGTTCTGCACATCACTTCCTTACCCAAGGATGTTCCTATTGGCATTTATACCTTTTCTCAGTAATGGTCCAAGCCAGAAATCTAGAGTCTCTTCATAAAGATGTCATGAGCTGTAGGGACCGCTCCTGGCCAATCTCTGGACAAGAACAGCCCTTGTCACTCAAAGCATCCGGCACTGTGTACATTCATCCATTTGAAGGCAGTGGGTCACAGACTCATTGAGGTCTGGGGATATTTGTTCCGTGCATCTCATGTGCATTTGATTTGATTTTATAAGCCTAAATGTGAATGCTTAATTTGACTTAGCCCTTGTTAGAGTGGCTAAGTCCTCTGATTCAAAGTTCAGAGGTCTGTCCTATGAACCTAATTCTTTGCTCAAAACTTCAAGTTCTGGAACTCTACATTTAGGGTATCTTAAACTTGAGTATAAGCATGTGACACAGTACCTCTTGGGTTTATACTATTGGTACATACAAATAGAAGGTTTTCTGGAAGTGGCATGTCCCACGATCCCTATGTGCAGCTTTTCCATCAGTGGCTCTTGCCATCTGGTTAGGAGTGAATTTCATCTTCTATGCATTAGGGACTTTCCCCCTCCCACTGGTTGAAACATTATCACAGTTAACCAACCTCACAGCTAACCTCTGTGAGGATGAGAGAGAGCGAATGGGAAAGTGAGTGAAATCATAGATAACTGTTGAACCATCTCCTGTAGTCATAGAATATTAACCCTTAAATATTATGTGAGCCAATCCCTTTAACTTAATGATGAGGGTACCAAGACATTAAGAGATTTTTATGGATGACTAAAGGTTATCATTACTTACTTTTTTGATATTATTTTTATGTGTATGCGTGTATTGCCTGCATGTAGGTAAGTGCACCTGTGTCGTGCAATGCCTGTGGAGGTCAGAAGAGGCTGTCGGATCCTATGGGACTGGAGTTATGAACCGTTGTTAGCTGCCATGTGGGTGCTGGAATTCAAACCTGGGTCTTCTGCAAGAACAGCCAGTATTCTTAACCACTGAGCCATTAACATGGATTTACTATTGCATTTTTCCTGTTTATAATTTCACAGCATTGATAAACAGTCCAGCAGACAACAATTAAGTAGACTAGAATGAGATTATGAAAATATTGGGTAGTAGGGCCTGACTCAGTGATAACGGAATGCCCGTCCCTCTTCCTCACTTCCTGCCTTTGAGATTAGGAAAGCACGTTAAGTACATGGACCGGGCTTTGTTCCCTGGAGCTTGTAGAGAATGAGAAGTTTTCATCGCTGCCAATCTCTATGGTTCTAACAATGTTGGTAGAACCTTTCTCCCCTCCCTCTTCCTCCCCCTTCCGCTTCCCTGTCCCCACCCCCATTCTTCTCTCTCTCTTTTTCCTCCTTCCTTCCCTCTTTATTTCCTTTTTTCAGTGTTGGGGGTTAAACCCAGGACCTCACCTGGGACAGGCAAGCACTCTACCACTAAGCTACAGCCCTCAGGTGAGATCCAGTGATCTCCTGGCTCTTCTGAATCCCCTCCCTCTTCCTCCCCCTTCCGCTTCCCTGTCCCCACCCCCATTCTTCTCTCTCTCTTTTTCCTCCTTCCTTCCCTCTTTATTTCCTTTTTTCAGTGTTGGGGGTTAAACCCAGGACCTCACCTGGGACAGGCAAGCACTCTACCACTAAGCTACAGCCCTCAGGTGAGATCCAGTGATCTCCTGGCTCTTCTGAATATGGAAAATGTGGGGTCCTCTGCTTGGATGGATGTAGGTGACTGAGCTGACCTGTTTTGAAGAGCGAGGCATAAAAGAAGATTCTAATGGGAATTTCTTTAAAATATTTTATGCAGGTTTGACTTTGGGAGAAAAATGAATCTGACTTCGCCCTGGGCTTCTAAGTGGTTTCTAGAAGGGCTGGGTGTCAGTTTATTAAGAGAAATCACTGGTTTATTTCATCAAGCTTGTTGATAGACCTGTTTCACAGCAGAGCTAAGAGGCATTTCCTTTCTCTCCTCTCCTTTCTGCTTCTAGTAAAGCTTTGATATATTTAGGGGCCATGGGGGAAGAAAGAAGACATCTGGTCATGTCATTTTTCAGCAAAGACTGAGAATCACATCCAAGATAACTTCCTGGCCCAGTTTTGAACCGCCCATATCTCATCGCCAGAAGTGACGTTCAGAAGGGAGCCAGATGGGTTCTCTTCGGCCCATATTTTATCCCTTCATGGGATTTCCTTTCATCTTTAATCCAGGCCTGGTGTAAAACTTTTGCATTCAGAGCAAGCCAAGGAATTGAAGAAACAAGCATACAAATCTTCCCTTGCACCCAGCTCTTATATGATTATAATTTTTATGTTTAAAGAATGAACTCTGAAACACTATATTATCTTTTGGAAAGCTGTACTTTCTTGATTAAACCTAATTTCTCAAGGATTGGATTAATGGGCCAATTTCTGAAAATGTAATACTTTGAAGGACTAGAAAGGAAGGGATTGAAGAGGGAATAGATTATGATAGAGGAAGGGCATCAGTCTAACAAGCAAGATGGACATTTCCACTTTGGGGTTGAAATGTGTGCCAGGCTTGGTTTAATTATCTTAAACTCTGCTATTACAGGAGGCATATGGAATCATTCATACACGTAGATTCATCGATTGTGTTTTCAAGGATATAGGAACATGCATGCTCACCAAATATTGCTAAATATATAACCTAAATATTAGAACTCTGAGAACTGAAAGAAATGGGCATAGCCAGAATGTAGCAAAACTTTAGTGATATAGAAAATATGTACCTGTTGTGGGTGTCCTGGGGCCCTCCGGGCGGGGGTAGAGTCGGCGGGGAGTCACGATGCAGACTCCGGGAGTCAGGTGAGAAGCAGGCAGTGCGACCAGCTGCAGACTCGTTTATTGCGGATTTGGGGCTCCCTTATACCCCCCCTCCCGGTGTCCCATTGGTCCATCGATAGGTCGTGTCTGTTCCTCATTGGCTCTCTATATCGGGCCATTTTCGCGTCAGCTGTCTCTATGTCTTTTGGCAGAACACAGGTTTGCCTTGGCCGGATGGTTTTGGTGTGTTTGCAGCGCGCATGCGCTGGTTGTTCAGGCCGCACTTCCTCCTGCATGACCCTGGATTTAAGTTCTTCCATTAGGTGCTAGTAACTTGGTCATGAGCTACATCAAAGCTCTTCTACTGAGGTATGGGACATGCTGGGGGAGTCCTCATGAGTGATTACCTGAAACCGAGACTGTAATTCCTCTAGGCACTGGTGGTAGCCAGGATCAAGTAGGCTTTGACTAGGTCCATGTGGAGTAGCCTGATGGTTTTTGTTCGGACTCATATGACATACTCTGGCTTCTTCACAAATGTTTTGAACTGGCTGTGGCGGCACATACCTTTAGTCCCAGTACTTGGGAGCCAGATGCACGTGGATCTCTGTGAGTTCAAGGCCAGTCTGGTTTCCATAGTGAGTTCCAGGCTAGCTGGGGCTACCGGGAGACCCTGTCTCAAAAAGACTATATATATAAAATTTACTTTGGGACAACAAGTATATATTTTTTTTTTTTTTTTTTCCCCAGCATTTATACAGTACAAAGTTGAAGTGTGAGTGACCTAACACTTGCAGGGCCCTTGGTCAGTATGGGGGATGGGAACCCATGCACAAATACTTTCCTCTCTCGTATCCCAGGGCAGCTCTGGGATGCGTTTCATAAGTGTTCTCAGAGGCCTCAGAGAATTAAGCACCAGTTGACAAATGACAGCAAAATGCCACACGCTGCATTGGCTTTGTTCTTCTTTCTTGTCCCCATGTCCTCTCTCCTTCCTGCTTTCTTTTTTTAATTTATTTATTTATTTATATTTTTTTGGTCTTTTTGAAGACAGGGTCTCCCTGTAGCCTCAGCTGTCCTGGAACTCACTGTAGACCAGGCTGGCCTTGAATTCACAGAGTTTTGCCTGCCTCTGCCTCCCGAGTGGAGTGCTGGGATTAAAGGCATCTGCCAGCATGCCCAGCTTATTTATTATTTTTATCTTATGTGTATGAGTGTATTGCTTGCATGTATGTAAGTGCACCCGTGTTGTGCAACACCCACAGAGGACAGAAGAGACTGTCAGATCTCCTAGAACTGGAGTTACAGACAGTTGTTAGCTGCCGTGTAGGTGCTGAGATTCAAACCTGGGTCTTCTGCAAGAACAACCAGTGTTCTTAACCACTGAGCCATCTCTGCAGCCCATAATTCCTGCTTTCTGAGACCACTTGTCAAATATGCTGGATAATTTTGCCTGGGGAGTCTGATTCTAGGGCGTCCGGATTAAAATGATACATGAACAGTGGCCTTTTGCTGTGTCTTGTGTCCCAGATGCTGTATCAACATCTTCTCATTTTGTCTTCACAAAAGTTCTGGAAATAAAGCAGTTTTCCCATTCCCTAGGCAAATAAATTGAGACTCAAAGACTTTAAACTACCTGGTTGTCACTGGGACACAGTGATACGTGAATCTAGGATGCAGGTCTTTGTCTTGGAAATACTAAACAGTTGATTTTTAGTCTTTCATCTGGGCATGGGGTGAGACAGGTGGTAGAATGCATGGATGTGTGTGTGGAAGATTCTGAAGGTCAGCGGGGTCCTGGCAAAGTGAGCCTCAAGCACATCTACGTACATTTCAATGGAACCCATAGGCATAATTTCATCAATAACTGTGGCCTGGAGATCACTGCTTACTATCTTTGTACCCAGTTCTAATTTATGGGAGTATAATAAAGGCTTAGAAATTAGCATTTTTCAGTTTTGCAATTGAGTTTATAGCTATTACTGCTTTTCAACACTGTACTATTCTGACACTAAACAATACTCTTTTTTTTGGTATTTCAGAATTTTGTTTTGTGTTTATTTCTTTGACTTTTTTGTTGTTTTGTCTTTTTTTAATTTTTAAAAAAACTTTATTGAGAATTTCATACAGGCGTATAAGGTATTTTGATCAAATCCATGCTCACTCCCTTCCCTCCAACATTCCCCCCTCTGAAGAGGTAACCCTAAAATCTTTTAAGGATTAGATACAAGCTCCCAAATACTTTTGACATTTTTGGCCTTGGAACAGATCATATTGCCAAGAGGCCCAAAGACATTTTGACTTTTAGCCAAGAAATTGGCTACATTTCTTTGGGGTCTTTTTACCCTAACTGCCTAGCCAATTCCTACCTCCTATTCTTATCATGACATCTCTGAAGGGGTTACCCAAACTGTCAATAGGGAATAGGGATGCCGACTGCTCTGGCTTCTTCCATGCTGAACAGGGACGCAGGGTGAGGCAACTGGAGTATCCCTTCAGTGGGTCTATCTAAAAGACTCCCAAATTGCATAACTTTTGTCTCTAAGGGGAGAAGAATTTCCTTGAATCATGAATAGGGCATGTGAAAAATTAAAGGCAAGAGTAATTAGCATTACAAGTTCTAGACAGGGAACCAGAAAAAAGTCAGAACAGGGCAATTTTCAAATGTTCATATTAGAGTCCACTGGAGTTTCTTGACAAGGGCTTTCAAAAGTATCCCTCTATTGGGTTCTTCCTCATTTTTCTTTTGTTTTCCAAGGCTGGACTAGTTGGTTGGGAAGAGTGGCTGGATACTCAGGTGAGGGTCCAGTGACCCTGCTTGGCCCTCCATTTTTAATGAATGATCACAACCGTCAACAAGCCCAATTGTGACTCTGTTTAGCAATTAGGCTCAGCTGAAGTCATGATGATGGTAGTTATTTCATGCAGAAGGGACTGCTGTATATCATCATCGTATTAAAAGGACCTGGAATTTAAAAGGATTTGGTTCTAGGAGCGACATATGAGGGAGAACATACATCGTTTGTTTTTCTGAGTCTGTGTTACTTCACTTAGTATAACAGTTTCTAGATCCATCCAATTAACTACAAATTTCAGTATTTCATCTTTCTTTACTGCTGAATAGAACTCCGTTGTGTAAATATACCACATTTTTGTTAACCACTTGTGTCCCCTTTCATTTTTGATTTTGATTTTGATTTGCTCTTTCATTCTTTTGGTTAAATGTGCTAAGGGTCTGTTTTATTTAGCTTTTCAAAGAACCAGCTCTTAGATTCATTGATTCTTTGTATTGTTTCCTTTGTTTCTATGTCATTGATTTCTGCCTTG
>NW_008338533.1:6860590-6863118 GCF_000622305.1 Nannospalax galili | reverse complement strand
GTCCCACTTACTGATTTCTGGCCTTAATTCCTGAGCAACTTCTGATTTAGAAAATCCTTTCCTACACCTATATCCTGTAAGTTACTGCCAGTATTTTCTTTTTATAGTTTCAGGGTTTTCAGTTTTACATTGAGGTCTTTGATCCATTTGTAGTTGACTTTTGTGCAAGGGGAATGGTAAGGAACTAGTTTCATTCTTCTACAGGTGGAGATCCAGTTTTGCCAGCAGCATTTGTTAAAGATGCCGTCTTTCCTCCATTGTGTGTTCTTGGTACCTTTGTCATATATAAGGTGGCTGAAATTGCATGTACTCAGGTTTGGATCTTCAATGATGGTCCATTGAGCTATGTGTCTATTTTTGCACCAGTACCATGCTGTTTTTATGACTATGGCTCTGTAGTATACTTTGAGATCTGGTAAAGTAATCCCCCCAGCATTGCTCTTTGTGCTCATGGTTGCTTTGGCTATCTGGGATATTTTGTGCCTCCATATGAATTTAAGGATGCATTTTTCTAATTCTGTGAAGTATGTCACAGGGATTTTGATTGGGATTGCATTGAATCTATATATTGCTTTTGGAAGGATGGTCATTTTAACAACAGTAATTCTTCCAATCCATGAACATGGTAAGTCCTTCCATCTCCTGGTGTCTTCCTCAATCTGTTTCTTAACAATTTAAAATTTTCATTGTAAAGATCTTTAGTGTCTTTTGTCAGATTTATTCCAAAGTATTTAATTTTTTTTTTGCAGCAATTGTGAATGGGAGCATTTCCCTGAATTCTTTCTCCAATTGCTTGTTATTAGTATATAGAAAGGCTACTGATTTTTGTAGATTGATCTTGTAACCTGCCACTATACTGAAAGTGTTGATCAGCTGTAGGACTCTTCTGGTGGAACTTTTGGGATCTCTTAGGTATAGAATCATATCATCTGCAAAAAGGGATATTTTGACCTCTTCTTCTCCAATTATTACTCCTTTAATTTCCTTTTCTTATCTTATTGCTCTTGCAAGAGTTTCAAGTACTATGTTAAAGAGAAGTGGAGATAGTGGGCAGCCTTGTCTGGTTCCTGATTTCAATGGGAATGCTTCCAGTTCTTCTCCATTTAGAATGATGTTGGCTGTGGGTTTGTCGTATATAGCTTTAATTATGTTGAGATATGTTCCCTCTAGTCTAGTTCCCTCTAGGACTCTGAACATAAATGCGTGCTGAATTTTGTTAAAAGCCTTTTCTGCATCTATTGAGATGACAATGTAGTTTTTGTCTTTGAGTCCATTTATATGATTAATGACATGTATTGACTTGTGTATATTGACCCATCCCTGCATCTCTGGGATAATTCCTACTTGATCATGGTGGATGATGTTTCTGATGTGTATCTGTATGCAATTTTACCCAGTTTGGGTATTAGAGTGATGCTGGCTCCATAGAAGGGATTTGGGAGTTCTCCCTCTGTTTCTATCATTTTGAATAATTTAAGTAGTATTAGTTGAATGTCTTCTTTAAATGTCTGGTAGAATTCTGCTGTAAATCCATCTGGGCCTGGGCTTTTTTAGTTGGGAAGCTTTGTATTACTGTTTCAATTTCCTTATATGTTATGGGTCTGTTTAAACCATTAATCTCTTCTTGGTTTAACTTTGGTGGTTCCCATGATTTCATATATCCATCCATTTTCTTTTAGACTTTCAGATTTAGTAGCATATAGGTTTTTAAAATATTTCCTTATAATGGTGGGGATCTTTTGGGTGTCTGTTGTGATGTTTCCCCCATTCATCTCTGATTTTGTTGATTTGGATTTGCTCTTTCTTTCTTTTGGTTAACTGGGCTAAGGGTCTGTCTATCTTGTTTAGCTTTTCAAAGAACCAGCTCTTAGATTCATTGATTCTTTGTATTGTTTTCTTTGTTTCTATTTCATTAATTTCTGCTCTGTTTTTTGTTATTTCTTCTCTTCTGATGGGTTTGGGTTTCATTTGTTCTTGCCTTTCCAGTGCCTTGAGCTGCAGTGTTAGGTCATTTATTTGGGTTCTTTCCAATTTTTTTAATGTAGGCTCTTAGAGCTATAAATTTCCCTCTTAGGACTGCTTTGTCTTGTGTTGTGTTGTCCTTTTCATTGAATTCCAGGAATTATTTACTTTCTCTCTTAATTTCTCCTTTGACCCACTCATTGTTTAGGAGTGTGTTGTTCAGTTGCCACGAGTTCGTGGAGTCACTAGAGCTTTGTCCAGTGTTGATTTTGAGCTTTATTGTTTTGTGGTCTGATAGAATGCATGGAATTCTTTCAATATTTTTGTATTTGTTGATGTTTGTTTTGTGATTTCATTGAATTCCAGGAATTATTTACTTTCTCTCTTAATTTCTCCTTTGACCCACTCATTGTTTAGGAGTGTGTTGTTCAGTTGCCACGAGTTCGTGGAGTCACTAGAGCTTTGTCCAGTGTTGATTTTGAGCTTTATTGTTTTGTGGTCTGATAGAATGCATGGAATTATTTCAATATTTTTGTATTTGTTGAGGTTTGATTTTTGGCCCAATA
>NW_008338533.1:6851174-6859143 GCF_000622305.1 Nannospalax galili | reverse complement strand
GGTTCAGGTTCTCTCAGGTTTATTTTGGAGGGAACTGATGGCTTCAGATCAGCTATTCAGGGGCACCCACAGAAGCCCAATTCAGGTTCCAGTCAGGTACATTCAGGCTTCCTTCACCACATGGAGGCAGGATCCAGGCTCTGTCAGGCAGTGCTGTGTGTTATTAACCCTATGGCAGAGGGAGGCCCGAGGGGGGGCCAGAACTTGGCACTCACTCTCTGGTGGTCTGCTGAGATCCCAGCCTTAACCTACCAAAGCCAGATCTGCCCTGGGGTCTTGGCAGGGGCCTCACAAAATCCCAGGTAGGGGGATGGTGTGATGCAATTAAGGGAAGTTCACCACCATGTGGAGGCAGGATCCGGGGGCTGTCAGGCTGTCCCCTAGGTTCTCAGGGCCTCTTGTAGTTGGAGACCAGAGGGAGGCCAGAACCCGGCACTCTCTGGTGGTCTACTGAGCTGTGAGCAGCTACTCTGATGGAGGAAGTCCAAACCCATCCTCTCAGGCTCCACTATACATTATTGTTGCAAATAAAACTAGGTAGGGTATTAGAGGCAGCTGGATCTATCTAGGCTTTTGTATTTGGTGGCAGGGATCCAACCTAGGCCTTAAATGTGGTAGACATCCAGTCCACCACTGAGCTATATCCCCAGCCCTTGAATTTTGAGGTAGGGTTCACTAAGTATCCCAGGCAGGCTGGGAACTTGCTACATAGCCCATACAGTCCTTCCTCACTGTTCTCCTGCCTCATCCTCTCAAATGTGATGCCACATTATGGTCACTCTTAGCATCTATTAAAACCAAGATGGGAGCTGAAGTATTCTATGAACTTGTTCCTTCAGATTTCTCTTGAAACTGACCCCCGCCACCCGCAAACTAAGGCTTTACTCTATATTTACTGTAACCATACATCTAGCATGATATGGCGGAAGGAAAAGTAGAGACTTATTAGGAGATTTTCCCGTTCTGAGCCCAACTGACCTAGAAGACCACACACAACCACAAACAGATGTTATTAATTTAATTCTACATGTTGTTAGGAACACAAATGGGATAATCTGTTGCTGTCAACAACAATATTCACTACTTGCAAGGCTTGATGTTCTCACCACACACACACACACACACACACACTATTCTATGATTAGGAAGGGTCATGAGGGATTAAAGCTACCTACCATGGTGCTAGGATTACAGGTGTGGACCACCATGACTATTGAATCTGGCATTTTTTTTTGAGACAGGGTCTCCATGTAGCCCCAAATTGTCTGGAACTTGCTGCATAGATGAGGCCAGCGTCCATCTCATAGTGATTCCCTTGATTGTGCCTCCTGAGTGCTGAGATTGAAGATGTGCACTGTGGCATCTGGCAGAATCTAACATTTTTGAGAGGTGCTGTTTTAGACATCTGCATGACACAGTTTCAACTGAAGTTTAGAGACAGTAGGAAAAAATGTCATATCCTTATGGTCCATAATGGTCGTTAAGTTTCACAGTGACTGTAATATCTTGTGCCTTATAAAAAAGGTATGTCTGAAAAATTCATTTGAATGAGGAGAAGACATGAAATTCTATGAGGAACAGCAAACTGTTAATATTGATGGACATCAAGCTAACAGTGTCACAGAGACAGTATGCAAAAACATTCTCTTCCTATGGAGCTGCGTGGAAGGGTGACTTTGGCATTTACACTGTCAGTTACATGAGGAACTGTCTCAGGAAACTAGGGATGCCTCTCCTCTCCACCTCTTGTCAGGCGTCAAGAACTGCTTATGGTGAAGGGACTTCTCCTGATTCAGAGAGGACTGAGCAGCCGGCACCTTATGCACAGCAGTTATAGAGTATCTCAGCTTATTTTAAAGATTTTACTTAAACTTTATGTAGTGAGTATTTTGCCTGCATGTATGTATGTGCAGCACATGCATGCAGAGCCTACAAAGTCCAGAAGAGGATGCCAGATCCCCTGGAACTGGAGTTATAGTTGTTAGTCTCCATGTAGGTCCTGGCAACTGGACCTGGGTCCTCAGAAAAGTATCCAGTGCTCTTAGACTCTGACTCATCTCTCTAGCCCCTCAGCTTATTTTTAAGTCTTAAAAATGTTATTGAGAATTTCATACATGCATATAAGGTGTTTTGATCAGATCCATGCCCACTCCCTCCCCTCCAACTCCTTCCATATCTCCCCATCACTTTTTTCTGACAACTTCATGTACTGTTTCTTTTCTTCTTCTTTTTTTTATGGGGCATTTTTGCTACTCCAACATTCTCTTCTCTGAAGAGGTGACCCTAAAATCTTTCAAAGATTAGACAATAGTTCCCAAACACTTTTGGCATTCTTGGCCTTAGGAACGGAGTATGTTGCTAAGAGGCCCAAGAACATTTTGACTTTTAGCCAAGAAACTGGCTCCTTTTCTTTGGGGTTTCTTAACCCTAACTGCCTAGCCAATTCCTAACTCCTATTCTTATCACACCATCTTCTTAAGAGGTTACCCAACTTGGCAGTTAGGGAATTGGGCTGCAGACTGCTCTGGCTTCTTCCATGCTGAACAGGGACGCAGGGTAAGACAATTGGGGTACCCTTCAGTGGATCTATCTAAACAACTACCAAATTGCATAACTCTTATCTGTAGGGGGAAAAGAAAGTCTTTGACTGAATAGGAGATGTGAAGAGAAGTAAAGGCAAGAGTACTTAGCATTACAAGTTCTAGACAGGGAACCAGAAAAATGTCAGAACAGGGCAAATTTCAAATGTTCATATCAGAGTCCATTGGGATTTCTTGACGAGAGCTTCCAAAAGCATCCCTCTATTGGGTTCCTCCTCATTTTTCTTTCGTCTTCCAAGGCTGGGCTCAAGAATGGTGGAATTTGGATTTCCTTTCAGGCACTTTGATAGCTGTTGGAGTGGTTAGAATCAGCGTCAGTTCCCTCTCAAAAGCTTCTAGATAGGGGGAGAAAACAAATTCTACAAGTGGGCACTACAGTATTGCAGACCAAGATTTGAAGTCTTCCATCTGAGCAGCACTTTCTGATTAGTAACAAAATCATCAATGAGAAATAATTGTCTAAAGTAACTTTTTATATGGACTTAAGTCTAATGTCTGGGAAGTGTAATTCCTTGAATTCTTAAAAAAATATAGTGATCACTTTGCTCTTTGGTGATACTTTCCTTTTGCGTGTTTAAGACCATAGAGTTGGCCCAAATAAATCAGTTTATTTTTTACACTTAAGGTCGTTTGAGGATCTATTCCTCAGGGGTCACATGGGCTTGGGAGGAGCTCCTGGCTCCTTTCTTTTACCAGTTCCATCTACGTGAAGATAAGTCAAAGGTCCTGCTCGACTGTTTCTGGATTCATTTGGAAGCGTGGAGGAAATGTTTCCTCTGAGTTGACCCTCCTCTTTGTAGACTGGACACTGGTTCAAGTCCATGTGGTGGGTTCTCCATGGCCTCCTTGAACAAGAGGACAGATGATTCACCACACTTATATGACATTTTGAGAGATGCTCCATAGTCACCTGGAACTTAGTCAACCTTGAAGGGCAAGGGGAAAAACTGTCCTTTAAGTCCCTCTGACCACATTAGTATAGGCCTCAAAGTATGGCTGTTAAACATCCAGTCAGGTTAGTTCCACCAGTCTGGTACTTTTAATTACCATGTGCTATGTAGATAAGGCTTGGGTAAAAAAAAAAACAAATGTTTTCAGATAAACCTTAACTAGATATATATTTTGTTTCTTAAACTAGTTGACTAAACTAGGATCTTAGAAATTTTAAGATTATGTTTTTTCTGTCTATTTTGGAAATAGCTCCATTTCCCATATCCTTTTAACATCTTTTACATTCTCATTTTCTTTTTAAAAATAATTATGAGATATAATAACATTAACAAATAAATTTTCCATCTGATGTGAGAATTCTTCTCCTGGTGATACTGAGCAATGCTTATTCCATTTTAAGTTTCTAGTGTCAAAACAATGTTTGATTAAAATTTTCCTGGGGAGCCAATGAATTTACTGAGCTTACTTACAGAGATGACTGAGGGGTTGCTGAAGTATATGTATGACCTGAGGGTATGCACACTGGAAATACTTTACCCAGCATGGGTCAAGCCTTCTCTTCCTAGCCTTCCCCACATTATATACTTTAGCCCTCCCCAAGTCCAGGAGACCATGTGTGATTAGGGCCAAATTACATAAAGTTGGCTGGGAAGAGTGGCTGGATACTCTGGTGAGGGTCTAATGACCCTGCTTGCCCCTCCTTTAATGAAGGAGCCCAATTGTGACAATGTTTAGCAATCAGGTACAGCTGACGTCATGATGATGGTAGTTATTTCGTGCAGAAGAGACTGCTGTACAACATCATCTTATTCAAAGATCATGGAATTTAAAAGAATTTGGTACCAGGATCCACATATGATCCAGGTCCTTCCATCTCCTGGAGTCTTCCTCAATCTCTCTCTTTAACGCTTTAACCTTTCAAACAATGAAGGTATCTTTTAAACATTCATTCATCTGTGTGTTTTAACAGAAATGTGTAGGTTAGAAATACCTGAGAACATTGTCTTGTACTGGTCACTTCCCTTGTCCTCATTCCACGAACAGCACAGTGTAACAGCTGTCCGCACTTACATAGCGTTTGCAGCGAGTTGGGTATGATAAGTGAGCTGGAGAGGAGCTAGAGTGCCCAGGAGGATCTGTGAAGGTCAGAAGCAAGTACTCCACCATTATCTGTAAAGTGGCCTTTGACATCCGTGAGGAAACTGGAACAACTGAACTCGTTTGAGCAAGCTCTCTCCAACTCATGACAGTTCCTGTTTATTGATGTAGCCCTGAATGCTTCCTTCATTTCCACTGGTCTGGATTCCGAGGGTCTGAGTCTGTAGACTCCTTGTGGGACAGAAGCCGATACAGAACATACTGGATGAGGAGATGGATTAGTTGCATTCAATTATGGATCAAAAATGGCCTGACTGAAGAATCCACCCCCATGATTAGAAGTACTACATGCACATAAAGGTGTCTGTGGACCCATGACAAAGCTTTGCCTGGCAGAGTCTTTGGTATAAGTGTGTTACAGAGGCTTGAAGAGGGAGATCTCCAGGGGAACAGCTTGGGTGTTGGGCAGAAGTCCCATACTTCTATGCTGTATTCACAGGAGCATTTTCTCTGCTATTTGATTAATTGATGTGCTTACATAATATGTATCATGCACCTATTTTGACATTACAGTGCTTAGCACAGTGTTTTGAGCAGAACTGTGGCTTGCCCAGCTTAAAATCAGCTTGTTTGTCGATCATTGTTAGGAATTAAGCTTCTCACGGGAAGGGTACCAGGAGAGGCTTGAGGAAAGTCAGAGTAAGTCACTTGTAAGTTCAGTTTTAACATTATAGAAGTGAGAATAATATAAAAACATCGATGATTATTCAAGGGTATGGGTTTAATTCTCAGTAGCCCCATATAAAAAGTCAACAAGAGTATTGTGGCGGTTTGAATGAGAATGTCCCCCCATGGGCTCCAAGTATTTGAACACTTGGTCTCCAGTTGGTGGGGAGGCAGATGGATCTCTGTGAGTTCAAAGCCAGCCTGGTATATATAGTGAATTCCAGGCCAGCCAGGGCTACATAGTGACACTCTGTCTCAAACAAGAAAACAAACAATAAAACCCTCCAAACAACAACAACAACATAACTCTCCAAATAAGCAAAATAACAACCCCCCAAAACAAAAACAACTCCCCAAATAAGCAAAATAACAAACAACCCCCCAAAACAAAAACAACTCCCAAATAAGCAAAATAACAAACAAGCAAAAATCCTATAATGAACAATGAAAGATAAATAAAAAATAAATTCTTTTTGAAATTCTGTGCACAGTAAAACAATGAAAGAATCAGCTGCGGGGGCTGGAGAGATTGCTCAGTGGTTAAGGCTGGCTGCTCTTGCAGAGGACCCAGGTTCGGTCCCATCAACAACTGTCTGTATCTCCAGTTCCAGGGGATCTGTTGCCTTCTTCTGGTCTCCATGGACACTGAATGACATGGTGCACTTACATACATGTAGACAATATACTCATACACATAAAATAAGTAAACAAAAAATTTAAAAAATCAGCCGAGAACTAAATTCATTTTAATAAACTGCATATTTTTGAGATGCTCATCTGAGAATATTTAAGCAGATTAATCAGTTACCCAGTCACTCTACTGGAAGTTTATGATGCACAGAGGTCCTTTCATGGACCCAAATGCCCAAGTAAGAGTGTTGGTTCGGGGTTGACCAGTAGTCTCTCTCATTAGGTTATGTCCAAGAAGTTGCCACATGGCTAATGTTTAGCTGAGTGAGGCAAGTTTCCCTTTGTGTCTTTTTGATTTGACATTCCTTGCTAATGTATATTTCAACTTTATTAAATGAAGAGGTTTTGTTTGTTTTTGCAAAATTGAATGGTAGAGCCAGGCCTGGTGGCAAATTTCTTTAATCCCAGCCCCCAGGTGGCAGAGGCAGGCAGATCCCTGTAAGATTGAGGCCAGCTTGGTCTACATACTGAGTTCCAGGCCAATTGGGTCTACAGAGAGACCCTGTCTCAAAAAACCAACCACCAACCAAACAAAATCAATGGTAAGTCTTACCCCACCTCACAGAGCTAACCGAATGGTGTTCTAAGATCGCTCTTACTCCTTTTCATTTTGGTTTAAAGTTGTCCACTGTAGAACTGGCACTCTGACTTCCCTTTGCTAAGTATCACCTGTCATTGTGGTGCGGTGCTTATAGACTGCATGTTTTTCCTGCCATTCTCCCAGATGTTTGGCAGGAGAAGTGAGCGGTCTGCGACCGTAGGGCCTGAACCACGTTTCCTCGCGTCTTCATCCTTGCTTCTACTTCATCTCTTTTCCCGCCGTCCTTGATTAAGCACATTTCCTCAGCTGCTAGAGGAGCGTTTAGAAACCTCACAGCTCCTGAGAGTTCAGCTTCCTGCCTCTCTCAACCCCATCGTAGGTCGGAGATGATCCTCCTTCCTAGTCTTCCTGTATTTTTAATTGTAAGGTGATTGAGCAAGTAATACATGTGGCCATGACACTTGATAATTGGTCACGTGGAATGAAATGGAACAAAGTGGAATGAAAAAGTCATCGAGGGGAAAATCACTAAGTTCTAGTTTTCGTGGTAATCATCACCAACAGAAGAAAATGTTATGCACAGCCCTCCTGTAGTTCCAGCCCTCAGGAGGCTCAGGTAGGATGACAGCAAGTTTGAGACCAGCCGGGGCTACATAAGGTGTTCTAGGCCTGCTTGGGTTACATAAGTGAGACCCTGTTCACAAACTATTTAAAAAATTAAAAAATATTGGTGTATATTTAAATTACTTGCTCTTTGATGTTGAGCTGACCAGCTTGCTGCATGATGTTTTTGGTACTTACATGATGAACCCTCAAGTATTTCTGTGATAACAATAATGGTAAAACAGCAGTTGTTAGCAGCGTGCTCATCTGCAGGACGCACAGCAGAACAGCAGTGCTGAGAGGTCTTGGTCTGGCTCACAGCACATGCTTCTGTACCACGGCTGTTCATTTGTCCTCTTTTGAACAGGCAGGTTTAGAGCTCATGATTCATAAATATTCCTGCTTTCATCTTACTTTGAAGACTTTAATAGAATATACAAAACACCTGACAGGCAGAAATTGAGAATCAAGGAGAGGCAGGGGAGACAAAATGAAAGCCCTGCCTCTGTGACCACACAGGCTGAGTCCCTAGTGAATCCCAGCAGGGAGCCCAGGCCCAGCCCAATACACACCAGCTGTGCATTTAGAGACTGAGAGTCAAGCTTCTGTGTGTGCCTCACAGACATGCTGGGCCATGGCAGGGTATAGACTTTAGAACCTGGCCCTGTCTCTGACTTCTGACTGCACATGTTTTGTTATAACCCCTCCCCCCCACCCTCCTCTTCTCCCCCCCAACCCTCCTCTTCTCCCCCCAACCCTC
>NW_008338533.1:6846067-6851060 GCF_000622305.1 Nannospalax galili | reverse complement strand
CCACCCTCCTCTTCTCCCCCCCCTCCTCTTCTCCCCCCTTCACCTTCCTCTTCTGCCTTTTGTTGTTTTCTTTTGAGAATGGGTCTCATGTAGCTCAAGGAGGCCTCAAACTCTTCCTATAGTCAAGAATGATCTTGAACTTCTGATGTTCTTGCTTCCACCTCTCGAGTGCTGGTATGACAGGTATGTATCACCATACTCAGTGTATGGCATTTCTGGGAACAAACCCAGGGCCTCACACATGCTAGGCAAGCACTCCACGGAATTACAACCAGCCCCAGCCCTGTTTGGTTTTTTGGGACAGTACCTCACTTACACAGTCTGGCCCATCCTGGTACTCACCATGTAGTACCAAGGTTGGCTTCAGATTACAGCAATCCTGGCTTGTCCTCCCTGGTGTTGGGATGACAGGCATTTGTCCCCACACCTGGCTGAAGTCTCTTGCTGCCTGAGTGCCTTAGACGCTTTAGTCTTGTGTTTCCCAAGATACTGATTGCTTTAAAATTTTGCAGTCTAGCCAGGACCTCATGAGCAGTTAGCTCATGTCAACATCCGCGGCATTCTGCCCATCTTTGCATTTCACCCTGCAGACTGGAGCCCAAGCCAATATACCCACATTCTTGGCGGTGCTCCTCTGGGAGGAAAAGCACTGTATGTTTAACTGCCACGGAGCTCGCCTCTCTGCTGAGATCTCCCGTGTCAAGTGGGGATCCCTGGCGCACGTGTGGATTCATCTAGAGGTTGGGAGAGGTCCTACTCTCGCACTTTCTGTTGGTCCTGTCCTGAGTGCTTAGCAGCCTTGGATGTCCCAGACCCCTGCATCACCGTCAGCAGATGGCCTTGTCTTCAAGGGCACGGATCACATCTGTTGGCTTTCTGTGAGAACCTGAAAAACCAGGTACGTCCGAAACCACGTTATTCCTCCCATTCTGCCGCAGGAGGAGGCAGGCTTAGCCCTTTAAAAATATTTTATTTATTTTCATTTATGTGTTTTCCCTGCATGTACTTAAGCGCCTCATGTGTGTGCAGGGTCCACTGATGCCAGAAGAGGGCGCCAGATCCCTTGTAACTGGACTCAGGGACTGTTGTCATCTGCCATGTGGGTTGTGGGTATTGCACCCTGGTCCTCTGCAAGAGCAGCCGGTGCTCCTAGCTGCTGAGCCATCGCTCCAGCTCTGAGGCTTAGCTCGGAGTAGAGCTCAGAACCATGCGCTGTATTTCTCCCGTGTTTACCCCTTCTTTTTCTGGTAGTGTGACTTTCATATTGAAAACATACCTGCTGAGGTTTGAACGTGACACGCCCTCCCATGTCATGGCGCATGTGTTTAGGCACTTGGTTCCCAACTGGTGGTGGTTTTTTGGGAGGTTGTAGAATCTTTAGGTGGTGGAGCCTTGCTAGAAGGGGTTCTCGGAAGTGAGTCACGCAGTTTATTGCCCGGCCTACTTCCATCCTGTCTCTGCTTCCTGATTTGACCAGATATGAATAACCAGCCTCATACTTTCACTTCTGTGAAGCTGCAAGCCAGGTCTTCCCCATTACGGTGGACTGTATTCCCTGAGCCAGCCAGGCCTTCCTACCACGATGGACCGCATCTCCCCAGCCAGCCAGGCTGTCCCACCACGGTGGACCGCATCTCCCCAGCCAGCCAGGCTGTCCCACCATGGTGGACTGTATCTCCTCAGCCAGCCAGGCCTTCCTCATCACATCGGACGGTATCTCCCCAGCCAGCCAGGCTGTCCCACCATGGTGGACTGTGTCTCCTCAGCCAGCCAGGCCTTCCTCATCACATCGGACGGTATCTCCTCAGCCAGCCAGGCCTTCCTACCACGATGGACCGTATCTCCTCATCCAGCTAGGCCTTCCTCACCACAACGGATGTATTTCCCCAGACAGCCAGGCCATCCCCACCATGACAGACCCTATCCCCTCAGCCAGCCAGGCCTTCCTCACCATCTCTGCAAACTCTAAGCCAATAGAAGCCTCATGCTCCTTGAGTTGCTCCTTGTAAGGTATTTGGTAACAGCAATAAAAACTAATACAGAAAATTGTTACCTAGGAGTGAGGCTGTTGCCATGACCATTTGATCAATGGTGTGTAGAGTTTTGGAATTTGTTTATGGAAAGTAGAAGAGTTAGCAGCTGTGCTGGAGAAGCCCTAGAATGCTCTGATCTGAGCTTAATGGACGGTTCTGGTGGGAGGTTGTTAGATCAGAATGCCGTTGAAGTGGGGCTTTCAAGGGGGGTGAGAACCCCACTGGGAATTGGGTGAGAGGCCACTTACATTATTTGTCAGCAAATAACCTGTCTGCCTTCTACACATGTCTTGAAAATCTGAGTGAGACTGATTTTTAAATGTAACGTACCTTCTTGTTCGGCAGAGAGAATTTTAAGAGAGCCTGACATTCAGGCTTCAGCACAATTACTGATCACTGTGTTGAGATTCATAGAGAAAGGGACCAGCAAGATGACTCAGCAGGTAAAGGCACTTGCTGCCAAACCCGACAACCTGAGTTCAATCCCTGGTTTCCGTATTTGCCCATATGTGACTCTTGTAAGTTGCCCTCTGACCTTCATATGTGTGCCTTGGTGTGTGAGTATGCGTGCGTGCGCACACACACACACACACACACACACACACACACACACACTAAATAAGTAAATGGAATTTTAAAAAGATTTACAGTGAGAAAGAGCAAAGGATATAGAGTGCAGTTTGCTAGGGAAAAGAAAGCCAAGTTTTCTTAATGTTGCTGGTAGGGCAGAGTAGACGATGTCAGAGCTGTGGTAATTGTTAAAGAGATCCCTGTAATTTAACAGAAGGCTCCATTGGTACGCTTGGACAACTGGAAAGGTGCCTTGAGAGAGAGATCCACCCATCAAATGCTGCAGGGTATAAAAATATAAAGTAATTTGGACAACTTTCATTTAAAGAGAGCTGATGAACCAAGAGAGCACCTTCAGACCTCCTTTATTAGCAGGAAAGCTTACGAAACTGTTTTCTCAGGTTTTACTGGAGCAGTGGCTCAGCATTGTCCATGTGTTTCTGGCTTTTCAGGCGTGTGAGATACGAGAGTCATGGAGGTGTGGTGGTGGGAGCAGCTCCAGTCTGTGGTGATGGAGAGGAGGCAGCTGGCTACATCACACTGGCTTCCTGGAAGCAGACACAAGCCAGGAAGCCTCCCAAGCCCTCCTCCCACTGCTCTAGTGACCCACTGTCTCTAGGCTCTGTTTCCTTAAGGTTCCATAGCCTGCTGAATAGTCCACTGGCTGTGGACCAAGTATTCAAATGTGGACTTCTGAGGGCATTTTACATTCACACCATCACAGGGCTCAAAACTCTAACAAGTTTTTTTCCTAGAAAAATAGGACCTCTAGATTTCCTCTTAAAATTTCTCAATGAGGGCCTGGAGAGAGGCTCAGCGGTTAAAAGCGATGACTGCTCTTGTAGAGGACCCGGGTTTGATTCCAGCACCCACATGGTGGCTACGAACCATCCTTAACTCCAGTTCCAGGGGAATCTGATGCCCCTCTGACCTCCGTGGTATTGCATGGCACAGGTGCACTCACAAACCTGGGTAATACACTCATACATGTAAAATAAAAATAATAAATAAAATATATTTAAAATTTCTCAATGTGTAAAACACCATGTGTGATAAAGCACATTCATGGGTTCAGTGTAGTGCGTGTGGCTCAGCATTTTATCTCCTGGATGCTCTGTCTTAATTATCTCATTCAATCAACACATAGCCATCAGCTTTCTGTCCAAACACTCCCTTCAAATAGCTTTAGAGCTGTGCTTCTGAAAGGCTTATTTGCCCATGAATCTTCTGGAGGTCTTGTTAAAAAAAAATTCTGAATCAGTAGATTGGAGTGGGGCCTAGGTTTTGTGTTTCTAGCGCACTCACATGATGGTACTGGTCCATGGACCATGCTTTGAGGGGCCTCTGAAGTGCCTCATCGTAAGAGTCTGATACAAGAACAGTCCATGAAGCCGCTCCCCCCCACCACACTGGAACTGAGCTTTGTGTTTCTGTGCAACCGCTGTGTCCTAATCCAACCTCTCTTAACATCCAAGAATCCTTCTTTT
Source organism: Nannospalax galili (assembly GCF_000622305.1). Taxonomy (NCBI): domain Eukaryota; kingdom Metazoa; phylum Chordata; class Mammalia; order Rodentia; family Spalacidae; genus Nannospalax; species Nannospalax galili. Next base: position 6,846,970 of record NW_008338533.1, on the reverse strand, counting down.
TCTTTCCTTTTATTGTTTTTGTTGGTGCTGTGACCTGAACTCAGGACTTCACACATGCTAGGCAAGTTCTCAATCACTGATGTGCATCTCCAGCCTTAATTTATAGCAGTCTATTCATTATTTACTCGTATATGTGCAAATGTGTGCATGTCTATGATGGCTCACATGTCGAAGTCAGAGAACAGCTTGTGGGAGTCAGTCCTTCCCTTTTACTGTACTGGTCCTGGGGATTGAACTCAGGTTTTCAGACTTGGCTGCAAGCACCTTTACCTGCCGAGTTATCTCACTAGCCCATCTAGCTCTAATTATTATTTTTTAAAATACTTTATTGAGAATTTCATACATGCATATAAGGTGTTTTGATCAAATCCATGCCCACTCCCTCCCCTCCAACTCCCCTCATGTCTCCCCATCACTTTTTTCTGATAACTTCGTGTACTCTTTCTTCTTTATTTATTTTTATGGGGCTTTTGGCTACTCTAACACCCCCCCCCACAAAGAGGTAACCCTAAAATCTTTTAAGGATTAGAAAAAAGCTCCAAAATACTTTTGACACTTTTGGCCTTTGGAACAGAGTATGTTGCTAAGAGGCCCAAGAAAATTTTGACTTTCAGTCAAGAAACTGGCTAGTTTACTTTGGGGTCTTTTTACCTTTATTTTTATGGGGCTTTTGGCTACTCTAACACCCCCCCCCACAAAGAGGTAACCCTAAAATCTTTTAAGGATTAGAAAAAAGCTCCAAAATACTTTTGACACTTTTGGCCTTTGGAACAGAGTATGTTGCTAAGAGGCCCAAGAAAATTTTGACTTTCAGTCAAGAAACTGGCTAGTTTACTTTGGGGTCTTTTTACCCTAACTGCCTAGTCAAGTCCCACCTCCTATTCTTATCACACCATCCTCTGA
>NW_008338533.1:6830131-6845639 GCF_000622305.1 Nannospalax galili | reverse complement strand
CATTTTAAGCAGTAGCTGGTTGTCTCCCTTAGCTACAGGTGGGCACTGCAGTATTGGAGACCAAGATTTGAAGTCTTACATCTGAACAGCACTTTCTGATTCAGAACAAAATCAACAATGAAAGATAATTGTCTAAATAACTTTTTATGTGGACTTAAGCCTGATGTCTGAGAAGTGTAATCACTTGAACTCTTAAAGAAATATACTGATCACTTTACTCTTTGGTTATACTTTCCTTTTGGGTGTTTAAGACCATAGAGTTGGCCCAAATAAATCAATTTTGATTTACACTTAAGGTTGTTTGAGGATCTGTTCCTCAGGGGGTCACATGGGCTTGGGAGGAGCCCCTGGCTCCTTTCTTTTACCAGTTCCATCTATGTGAAGATAACTCATAGGTACTGCTTGACCATGGCTGGCTTCACTTGGAAGCATGGAGGAAATGTTTCCTTTGAGTTGACCCTCCTCTTTGTAGACTAGACACTGGTTCAAAGCCATCTGCTGGGGTCTCCATTGCCTGCCTGAACAAGAGGACAGGTGACTCACCACATTAACAGGACATTTTGAGAGATATTCCATAGTCCCCTGGAACTTAGTCGACCTTGGAGGGCAAGGAGAAAAAATTGTCCTTTAAGTTCCTCTGACCAGATTAGTATAGGCCTCAAAGTATGGCTGTTAAACATCCAATGAGGTTAGTTCCCTCAGTCTGGTACTTTTAATTACCATGTGCTGTGTAGATAAAGCTTGGGTAAAAAACCAAATGTTATCAGATAAGCCTTGACTAGATATATATTTTGTTTCTTAAACTAGCTGACAAAACTATGACATTAAAATTTTAAGATTATGTATATATTATTTTTGTCTCATGCTTTATATATCATAACAAACCTACACAGACCTTCATCACTTGCTTAGGCTTTCTCATTTTTTCTATTTTGGAAAATATATCCATTCCCATATCCTTTTAACATCTTTTATATTCTCATTTTCTATTTTTTTAAATAATTATGAGACATAATAGCATTAACAAATAAATCTTCCATATGATGTAAGAATTCTTTTCCTGGGGATACTAAGCAATGCTTATTCCCTTTGAAGGTTCTAGTGTCAAACCAATGTTTGATTAAAGTTTTACTGGGGAACCAATGAATTTTCTGAGCTTACTTACTGAGATGACTGAGGGGTTGCTGAAGTGTATGAATTATTATATCTATGTGTATTATGTATCTGCCTCTAAGCTCTTTCATGATCCTGAAAAATAACAAAAGACTATGCTGCAATTAACCTCTCCCCATCCCCACCCCTGTGCTTTAATTAATCTTCCCCTATCCAGAACCCCTGGGCTAAGTACTACTGAAGTTCTAGACTTAGGGTGAATTTGAGACCCCTTTGTGCATCTGCTCTCAGCGTGTGCTTACGTGTCTTCCCTCCTTGGAGTCAGACTGCAGTGTAGTGTTCATTTGGGTGAAACAGAGAATCTATTTCCAAGAGACTTCCAAAGAAGGATTAAGTGCCATTTTTATAGATGTTTCTCTCCTCTGTTAAGATTGGGCTCGTGTCATCTTTTCTGTTTGTGTCCCCCAAAGCCCCACTGAACTCCTTTAGTCTTTGTCTTTCCAGCATTTTCACACTCCGCTTGCCAACACACAGGACATCTGGAAGCTGTATGCTATCTCTCATTCTAGCGTGGTGACTGACAGCCAGGGTCTCTCTCTGTGTTAAGGGCAGCCTGCCAGCTATTCGGAGAGGTCCAAAATCATTTAGAAGAGGATGGCAGGGACTGTGGAGATAACTGCTCATGGCAAGGACTGCAGACCATGCTTACACGCAGGCAGTTTTCTGTTAGTGGTAATGGGCTTACACGTCCCTCCTCTCAAGTGGGCAGGTCAGAAGGGTAAGACTTTCTACTGCATCAGCATGACTCATTACAGCAGTAACCAACGAATCGTCTAGTGTTTATGAACAGCATGTGTCAAACACTGTAGCAAATACCAAACACAGAGTGATATATTTTATCACTTTGTATTTGTTATGTGAGATTCAGAATCTTAAGGACACCAGCATGAACTAAGGAAAGGGTCTCAATGTGGCTGAGAAGCTCAGTGTGTTGCCATAAGGAACTTTCTAGACTTTATGTTGTTTAATCATCTCTCCTAAACCTTGGTACATAGAGATACTTAGAGTCATTCACTAGCTGAAGGGACTGAAATTCTACATAGTAAGAAACATAGCCAGCTGTTCAGAAGCTTCTCCCGTCTCTGCCATCTCCACACGGCAAGTCACAACCCCTGGTGGAGATCTTAATAAAATTTGTTCAGGAAAAGTCAGTAAAGTCTCTATTTCTCGGCTTCTTTTCCATGTTTGGTTTCCAGAGAAATATGGGCTTAGAGGAGAACGAGAATTCTAATTTTCCAGGAGAATCTTTATTATTTTGTCTTTTTGAGATAGGGTCTCCCTGTAGCCCTAGTTGGACTAGAACTCACTTTGTAGATCAGGCTGGCCTTGAACTCACAGAGATCTGCCTGCTTCTGCTTCCTGAGTGCTGGGATCAAAGGCATGCGCCACCACACCTGGCCTTTTCCAGGAGAATCTTAAATAGATTTCTGTGTTAATGAGATAGAAGTAGAAAAAACCATTAAGCATGAAGTGGATCAGAGGAGCCTGAGTTTGGAAGTGTGCATGGTATCGAGTGCTCTACAATCCTTAGCAGGCATGGGAACCACCTAGAAGGATTATTAAGACAGATCCCAAACTACCAACCTCAGTGTCTTCCTCAACCACAACCCCAAAGGTTATGAATTTCAGGTCTGAACAAGGACTCCAAAATGTACATTTCTAACAAGTGCCCGGGGGATGCCAATGATGGTTCTCATTTTGAAGAGCACTGGCTATTAAAATGAACACTGATGTACACCATTAGTCAAGTCTTTTTGCGTTTTCGCTGTATTTTGAGTTTGTGGTGTATTGGATGTAATGTCTGTTCTGCACAGCACTGCACTGTTGGTTGCTGACATAGTATTTAATTTCCCAGAGACCTGACAATACCCTCAGATAACACATGCTCCATCATTTTAAACCATGACTTACTTTTCCCCTTTTAGATAAATACAGAAATTGCTTCATGGTAAGGGAAAACATCTTTAAAGATGTTTTTAAGAATGGTTTTGTTGGGGCTGGTTAAGAGCACTGGCTGCTCTTGCAGAGGACCCAGATTCAATTCCTAGCACCCACATGGCAGCTAACAACCATCTGTAACTCCAGTTCCAGGGGACCCAATGCCCTTTTCTGACCTCTGCAGGCATTTTTTAACATCCTGCCCAAAAAGGAAATACCCTTTTTAACAAACCTGTGTTTCTACAAGGTATTACAAGTTCTATTTGGGTGTTGGCATTGCCCTGATTCATTTGTAAGAGTCCTTTATCTATCCGAGATTCTGACCTTTTATAGGCTTAATGATTTCTGAAGGTTGCATGTAAGTCTGTGTTAAGTGACCTTTAAGGGATTACTTTATGTCTTCCTGGGTGGCAGGAAAAACCTGCCTTGCTTCTGGAAGTCACTAAATGGTTTTTAAACATGAACTCTTCAGCACTGTTCTTGCGAATACTAAATGGGTCTTGGCAGTTTTTCGCTTCCTGGTTTGGTTTTGTATTTGTGGTGCGTTGAATGGAAGATGTGGGATACCTTAGCAGGGCAGCACCTTAGCAGGGCAGCACGGACAGCCAGCAGCAGAGGTCTTTCCTCTTTGTGTTCAGAAAGGGAGGTAAACTGAGAGAGACAGCAGGCCATTACACGAGTGTATCATTGACCTGTTTTGTATTCATAACTTTTCAGTGATAGCAGGCTTCTTTAACACAGTATTGATTCCGCCAAGAACTGGTACTCCATTACGTTCTTGGATTGTTGGATTAGATTAAAGGACATTGCTCCACTTCTAAAATGGAGATTGAAGTCTTTTTTTTTTTTTATATATAAACTATCCCTTACAATTTCCAAAGGTCGGTGACTAGAAAGTTTGATTTTTTTTTGATTAGGGAGATATATTTTATTCAGGAACATTCCCAAATTTACAACCACATAGAGAAAGGAGAGCGTGGAGGTGATGTGTGTTCATCTGTCCTGTGTCTCAGCCCTCAGCCCGGGAAGTACTGGTAGCAATGATGGGTGTTGACTCGCTAATAAAGGATTCGTGAGTCGGTACAGGAAAGAGGGGGATGCAAAGGCTCTGGGGGTCTTGGGGAAAGGACTGGTAAGTCAGTAGTGTTTAAGACAAATGAGAGGCACAGTCGGGTTGAGGGCCAGTGGTATTCTCTTCAGCATCTTGCAGTAGGTAGTCTCTCAGGAAACAGGCAGCCTGCAATGCAGCTGTGAAATCAGAAGCAGCAAGCGTATCCTCTTCTGTTTATTCCTGAGCATTACTTATATCCTTGTAGCCATGGCCTGTGCCAGTGAAAGCTGAAGACAGAGTTCAACACTCAGTTCTTTGTAGCCGAGAAGCCGGAACCTCTGCTCCTTCTTTCTTTGCCAAATCCTACCTCTGCTGGGTTGATACCCCGGGCTTTCACAACGAAAGACAAGTCCACACTGACATGACAGTGGATGATCAGAAGAAAGGTGTGCGAGGATGGAGATGTCATCCAAGACATCCTCATCCACGAGGTGATGACGGAGATGTCATCCAAGATGTCATCATCCCTGAGATGACAGATATTTATGCAGTTCCTAGAATGTTAACCTTTCCAGTGAGGGGAATTTCACGACTTTCCTTCTGTGCTTTCTAAGGAGAGAATTTTCAGAAACGCAGGCAGCATCTATGTGTGGATCCAGTGCCACACTCTGTTCCTGCAGTCATAACCTAGGAGGTCACAGTGTGACCCCACCCCCCGTGCCCTGTGGGCTCTGATCCAGTCTCTACTCTCTCACTTGCTCCAGTGCTATGCCGTCTTTCATGGTGATGGATCAGGACTGTAAATATGTATGGAGTGATTCACATATGGGCAGGTAGGAGGAGGTGGCGATTCATGTACCTGTGTTTCAGGCTCTTCAGGAAGACTTTGCTTTACCTAAACTGGACTTGCTGAATTGCATCGAGAAACTTGTTGGAACTGGAGTTACAGATGATTTTGAGTCATGTGGGTTCTGGGAACCAAACCAAAGTCCTCTGCAAGAGCAGCCAGTACTGTTAATAGTTAAGCCATCTCTCCAGTTTCATTTTATTATTTTCTTTAAAAAATATTTTTATTATTTTTATTTTATGTGTATAAGTGTATTTCTTGCATGTGTGTAAGTGTATGTGTTTCATGCATTGCCCATGGAGGTCAGAAGAGGATGCCGGATCCCCTGGAACTGGAGTTACAGATGATTGTTAGCCACCACGTGGGTGCTGGGAACTGAACCGTGGTCCTCTGCAAGAGCAGTCAGTGCTCTTAACTGCTGAGTCATCTCTCCAGCCCCACCTATTTTATTATTTTCAATGTGATGTGTTTTTAAAAAACTTTTCCTCCCTCCTTTCCTCCCTCCCTTCCTTCCTTCCTTCCTTCCTTCCTTCCTTCCTTCCTTCCTTCCTTCCTTCCTTCCTTCCTTCCTTCCTTTCTCTCTCTCTCTCTCTCTCTCTCTCTCTCTCTCTCTCTCTCTCACAGCAGCTCTTCCTATGTTGCCCAAGACGAACTTGAACTCTGGGCTCAAACCATCCTCTCATTCCAGCCTCTGAGTAATTGGGATTGTACAGTGTAAGTCTCAAAAATAGTATGAATATGGATTACAAAATACAATTGAATAATAACTGCCTTTAAATATATACCTATAAGAAACCTGTGTGTGTGTTGGAGTGTGTATATATGTGAATATGTGTGTCTGTGTGTATCTACATGTGTCTCTGTGTGCATCTCTGGTGTATTTAGGTGCACTTACTTGTGGAGTTTGGAGGAGGGTGCTAGGTGTCCACTTGTCCTCCTGAAACAGCACCCAGCAGTCCCCAGTGACCCTCTCATTCCTGCGCCCCCTGCACTGGGGTTCCAGGTGCTTACAACCATGCCTAGCTGTTTGGGTGGGTGTTGGGAATGTGCACTCAGGTCCCCCGGCCTGTGCAGACAGCACTCTTATCTGCTGAGACACCCTCCCAGCCCCTAAGTATGTGTCCATTGACTTTATATTTAATAATAGGTATTTTTACTTCTTGTAGTTTTCAATGTTCTTTTTGCCCTACTCTTTTGTCTTGGATTGAATTAAAAAGTTTTTATATTTCTATATTTCTTTCATTCTTTGCTGGTTTGGAAGTTGTCCATTTTATTGCTATTCTGTTAATAGTTACTCAAGTTTATAATATGTATACTTAACTATGTTTGTATGTGTGCGTATAAATGTAAGCATATATGTTTGCAAATACTAAAGTTAAACCCATTTCTTGAATACAAAAGAGACTTTTTCACTGATTCGTGATTCATTTTTTTAACCCCTGTTCTTCTTGTTTTTATCTAGTATTTTGTTGTAACTAAATAAAAACCTACAAATGTTAAATATGATTTTTATCTAATAATTCAATTTACTAACATTCCTTATTAAGTTCTGTTTTTACTACTAAATGTTGCCTTGACCTGGGATTTCAGTGTTATAATATTCCCTAGTATTGTTGATTAAAATATTCCCCCCATTGGTTAATTGGAGTCTTTGTAGACTCAGTAACCAACACGGTTCCCTTTTATTTAAGCTCACTGATGGCTGTTATATTTTCTTCTTAATTATTTCATGTATTATTGCTGCATGTTTAGACTAAAATGTCTGTATCAGCATGCCGATTTCCTGTGTCATCCCAAGCAGAGCCTGCTGCTCTCTGACCTTAATACGTTTCCTTGTTGTGTTGACTGTCTTTGGATGGTAGTGAGAGGGCAAAGTGGCAAATCTACGAAAGTCAGAAAAGAGGTTGAATTCATTTCCTAAGTTCTTTCTCTGGTTATCAACTCAAAGAATTTGTATGTGTGTTGGAGGTCATCCCTTTGGAAGGGAGGTGGGAGCCGCCTATGTTAACAGAGTCTACTGGACAGCATCTCACATTGAGAGTGTGTGTGCTGGAGTGTAGAGAGATGGAGGTTAGGACACCTACTGCTCTGTGAGAGGACTGGAGTTTGATCACAGCACCCACATCTGGTGGCTCACAAGCACCTGTTAACTGCAGCTCCACCAGATCCATGAGATTCCTCTTCTGATGCCCCCTTCTGGCCTCTGTGAGCACTTGCATATACATGTGTACATATAAACACACAGACATACATCATATATAAATAAAAAGAGAAAATAAATCTTAAAGGAAAAAGCAAGGAAGAGGGGAATGGCTGGTGTTGGTCGAGCTTACACACCAGCCTACAAACAGGGACAGGTTGTCTTTTCTTAACCTAGTCTCATTTCTTTCCCTTGCTACTTATTGTGTTTAAGACTAGATCTGACACCTGGATGTGGTGGCACATGCGTTTAATCCCAGCACTTGGGAGGCAGAGGCAGGTGGGTTTCTGTGAGTTCAAGGTCTACATGGTTCCAAGCCAGCTGGGGCTACAAGGAGACCCTGTCTCAAAAAGACCAAAAAAAAAAAAAAATGACTAGCTCTGACTATTTTGGATCATCACAGCCAGCACCTTTAAGGGATTTTATACTCTGGTAATAAGTAAATCAATCAAGGAAAAGCCTTCAGGGTTTCACATAATTAACGACTTCTTTCTCCGCATTGTTTTCTGTTCTCAAAAGCACTGAATAAAACAATCTGGGATGATGGGATGTCTTCTAAAATGGAGGAAACGTACCAATGTCAATGTATACCCTGATGCTAAACCTCATGAAAGCTGCTGCACCCAGGGACCGATCATAAATTGCTGAGTGTGTCTTTTAATTAGTGCATTTTTGGGTATAGTCATCTTGCCTCACATACCAAAGTCTCCGGCTATCAGCTGCTAGCTTCCATTTCTGCATCAGTGGATTCAGTAGCAATCCCAATGTAAGGTTTCAGTAAAAGCAAGGTCAGCCTCGCTTCGTGAATTTCATGTGCTCTATATAATGGAGTCTCAAATTAACTTTTACATATTAAATCATGATGTTAGTGTTTATAACTTTAGAGATGTATGCCTAAAACATTGTCTTTAACACTTAATCAAATCTCAAAGTTTGAATCAGAATACTTGGTCAAAGAATAAGGGATATTTGTATAGGTATTGCCTGAATTGTGTCTCTGTCCCTTTAGAACCTATTGGAAGCTATTCTGATGGATAGCTAATCTGAATGATTTTTGCATCTTTATTTATTTAATAAGACCACTAAGTTATGTCTTTATTATTGAGAGTTCTTAGTGGCTAATGGGACTTGAAAGTCTAAGCATCCACTTTCAAAAAGAAGTTGTTTTAAGGAAAAACATCTTTCAAACTCTCTGACTACTGAAGCCAAGGAAACACTGGCCAGTCAAGCAACTTCTCATTTTCACTCGCAACAATGCCGTGTCACTAAGACTTTATGCCCTAAAAAACTGAGAATCACATGTGACTAACAACTTCTCAAAAACTTCTCAGGGAACTGTTGGATTTGACGCTGAAAGGACAGTTGGCTGCTGAGTTGTTTTAAAAATAGTTCTGTATTTCTTACAGGGCATGCCTTTGATTCTTGGTGAAAAACTTTGACAAGGTGGAGAGAAAGAATTTTCCTTCACTAGTGCTGTTAAAGGTAGACACTAGAGTTAGCTGAATTGTGTAAGACAAAGGTGTGTATTACATTCTCAGGTCACCTTAGTTTTCTGTATTTTTATGTTTGACTTAGGAGGAATAGTGAAAAGAACATTTATATTTATGATGTCTCCAATCCAAGGGTTGACTCCATGAAGGTCCTGGGGATGGACAGTGGAGGGAGCTAGCAGGACTTATATACCATGGAAATCATTCTTTCCTATGATCTCATATTTAAGAGAAACTAAATGTGCATATAACGTGGGCTGGATTATTTGGTACTGAAAATGGCATGTTAGGCATTTTAGGGTAAGAACAGGAAGACCATTGACTTATGGCATCATCAGTGGTGAACAAGGTCATTTTGGTTCATTGTCTTGCTGACTTCGTTAGCTTCCTTTTGGGCATTATTTCCATTGACTTGACAATCTCCTGATCTCTCTCATCCACTTCCCGTGTTCAGCTGCTCAGCTCTGGTTGCTCCTCATGATTTTATGGCATGCACTGCATCTGGATTTTGGACCAGACTGTTACTCATGTTTTCTAGAGCAATATTTAATATAAGCCTGCCTTCCATCCCGTCCCCACATTCCGTCTTCCTCTTTGAATTGATGCTCACAGCACATAGTCACTTTATCCTGGTAGTTAAAGAAAGCAGTGTGAAGTCTTTACAAAGTTCTAAGAAACAAAACGAAATGCTTCAGTTTTGCCCTATGGGTTCCCTGGCCTAGGTGGATCTCTTTTTGTAGGATCAAATGTTTGGTGCTGAGAATGAGCACCAGCAGCTAAGTGATCATTTCAGGATTGTTTGAATCAGGAGTGTGCTATTTTCATCGTTATGTTATAAACGAATTTTCTATTGCTGGATCCGCTTGAGCAGAAACTGTCTTCTATGAGGATGCTCACTGCATAAATGGGTGTTTGGGTTAGATGACCCGTCATGACCCGTGCGCCCCTTCCTTTCGGCTTGGCCTGTAGAGTTGAAGCCGTAGACAGTGTTCGTTATTTCAGGTCATGCTCAGGTGATCCAGTACAACTTTATCTCCTACTCTGAAGTTTTCTCTCTTGAATTATTTAAATCTCTCATTTCATGTGGTTTGGACATTAAATGTCCCTCAACAGCCTGGTCTCTAAGCCAGCAGCATTCAGAAATGGGGCCTTTGGGTGGTGTTTGGATCATGAGGGTTCTGGTCTCAAGATGGATATTTGCACTTATGAATGTACAGCTTCATGGGCTATTGCGAGGTGGTGGGACTGTAGTGAGGTGGGGCCTAGTTGGATGAAGGTCACTGAAGTCACGCCCCTGTAGGGCAATTTTGTTCCTGGCACCTTCCAGTCTGTTTCCTTCCTGGTGAACAGCTTCTGTCAACCCCATGCTTTCCTAGTGATGGATGCCTTACCACAGGACCCAAAGCCAGAAGGTCAAGTGACCATGGACTGAAATACAAGAAATCAGGAACTAAAATAAACCTCTCCTGCTTCGTTGGTCTTAGGAATTTTGTCGCCATTGCAGAGCTGGCTAACACGATGACCAGTGTTGCTACTTCCGTCTTTGAACTCCGCCTCCACTTCTAGCAACTGTTTCCCACATCGAAGCCCACAGGCTCCTCAAAGTACAGAGATCAGAGCTACCCCCTGGGTCAAACCACATCAAAATGAAATGCTTTGTGAATTAAAGCAATTATTATCAACTAGAGATATTCACTTTGTTCTATTTCCATATGTAGGCTGCTGGGTGTCCTCGGGTTGAGAAGGGCTGGATTTAGTCAATTTTACTTAGTCCAATATACATCTTTTCTACACTTATATAAGCAAGGACATTCAATATATTTTGCAAAAATTATCCTTGGCCCAGGAAAATGTGGTCGTGGTAAGAATCAAATTTCATTACTTATTTCTCCTTCGTGTGCTTATGAGTTTCCCAGATTGTGGTTTTGTTTTATGCGTTTATTAGGATCATGTAGATTCACTTCCACAGCCGTCAGTTGCTGGATAAAGGGTCCCTTTCCGTCACAGTAATTCACTCCTTTTTGAGCCTAACTGTAATAGCTTTTCAATACAGTATATTGAATCATGTCTCAGGAGAGGAATGTTTCTCTGATTTACACACACATTAATTTTTGTTGTCACTCAAATGCTGAAATATCTATTGGTCCATTTCAGGCTTTATTAGTCTTTTTAAAAAAACTCCATTTCAGTGGGATTCTCTGCCACAAGGATATATAAATAGGTTGGGCTGTTTCGCGATCCTAGGAAGCATCTTCCACAAGGTTAGAAGCCCTGAAAGGGAGGAAGGAGGAAAATATTGACATGGGGAGGAAGAGAGAGAGATAAAGGCTGTAGTAACAGTGCTTTAGAACTTTGCACTATCTTGTGAAATAGTATATGGACTTGTGAGATTTAAATGTCTTCTTTATTCTTGAGAATTTCATACAGGGATACAATGAAATACCCTATGTATGTCCCTTTTCCCCCTTTTGAATTCCCCCACATCCTCCAGCCTGTCCCCTCCCAAATTCATGTCTTTTATTGAGATAACAGACTGTCTAGTTAGTGCTGCCTGCATGGGTAGGGAGCCATCCACCGCAACACAGGACTCCTGCTAGCGGCAATAAGAATTATTCTCTTTCCCCCAGCAGCTATCAATGGCCAACAGCTCCCCCAAAAGGGGTGGGGACTGGAGATCACCCACCCCCACCTACGCCGGAATGCTGGCAGGCTTGATCTTCTGCCGGTCTTTATGTATTTCTATAGAATATGGCCATATAAGATAGTGGTTTCCTTTTCATTTTAGTTGAAAGTCATATTTTTTGTCATCGTGATTAGCATTTTGTATATTATAATACTTTTCTTTCATTAGATACATCTATTTCAAGTCATTTGGTTTCATTCTTTGTTCTTAAATAGTGAGAAATGCTTATTTTTGCAAGGATAAGCAAGTTTATGCGTTGCTAGAAATATATCGAGTAATACTGATTTTCTTCAGAAAAAAGGAAGGGCAGGAGCTGGGATGTAAGGGTGTGGAAATATCCCAGGGAAAGGAGGGTGGGGGAGGAGAGGGTGCGCACTGGGTAAAGCGCACGTTCCAGGTAGGGTTCAAGGTTGGTCTTAGCTTCTAAGTGGCAGAATCAATCTCCTCTGTGCTGCCATTGGGTGACTCTAATTAAATGATACCAGATCTTCTTGACTTCAGACCTTCATTGCTCTGCAGCTAAGTGCTGAACTTGCCTCTTCAGCTGATAAGATTCTCCTTCGGCGGCCCAGAGCCTCGACTGAATTAAATTTCTCTTTTTGTTCAATTGCTGAGCAAATAAAAGTTGCTTAATTTTGCTGACTAAAATTAGTTAACAGAAAAATGAGGAGCTGTCACCTGACTCTATTTTTCCCCTTAGTTAAAGGAGTTAGAGTTTGAAGGCTCTCCATGAATCATCATGAATTTCCTTTTTTTAAAAAATGTTGATGTTTACATTTTTATTTCATTTTGTCTTTTTCCTTATTCATGGAGACAAACATTGGGACTTTAGAAAATGTGGTACTTTAAAAAATATTTTATCTATTATTTTTATGTGTATGAGTATATTGCGTACATGTGTGTAAGTGTACCCGTGTTGTGCAATGCCCGAGGAGGCCAGAAGAAGGCATTAGATGCCCCTGGAACTGGAGTTACAAATGGCTATTAGCCGCCATGTGGGTGCTGGGAATCAAACCCACGTCCTCTGCCAGAGCAGTCAGTGCTTTTAACCACTGAGCCACCTCTACAGCCCAGAAAATGTGATAGTTAAAGGTGTTTGTGTGTAACGCACTCACAGGTAATTCACTCTTGTCATCCCTACTCTGAGCCAGTGAGGTTCCAGAGTGGCTCCAAATGTCCACTGGTGCCCAGCGTCCCGCCTGGGCTGCACAACCACAGGCAGGAAGCTTTAGCCGTGTTACGCATGGCTGTACCGCTTCTCTGTCTCGAGGAACCGGAATGAACATCCAGGATGTGAGTCAGCTGCCGTCTTAGGCACAGGGCCCTTGAAGGGGCTCCACACTCCTACACCTGCTACTGCACTGGTTGTACTGAGTAAGATACCAACAAGATCTAGGCAGGGTGTGAAGCGGCCTGATTCCCTGAGGTATCCAGCTCTCGCTTTGGGGGCTTTTGTTATAATTTTGGTCTCCCATTTTGCCCACATTTTCCAAAGAGGACTTTTGTGGTTTTTCTCCTGAAGTGCTGGTCATTCCCTCAAGCTGTTCTCTTGCCCATGACATCAGTGAATTCCTTGCTTATTCTAAGAGATGAATGAAGCCTTACTGGGCTTTATACATTCATGGGACCTATACTTGCATAGACCTAGCCTGAAATAAAAATATTCAATGTGGTAGACAACACATACATGTACAGATGCACACACAGTGACACATGTTATTCCAGATTTGACCTTGAAGCAAGAACAATTGATTTTGGCTGAGGGAAGAGAAATCCACATTTGCTCTTGGTACAGCAGTGGTTATGGACTATGGTTTCTATGGAGAGGCACTACAGACCTCCTTTCATGCAGATTCTAACACTGTTTACACACAGAAATCAGCACAGTCTGAAGCAAGGAATAACAAACTCAGCACCAGTAGGTCTAGAGACACCTGCACTCAAGGGAGGCAGAGCTATTGGAGTCTGAGGCCAGCTTGGAGTGAGGCCCTGTATGAAAGTCCAAGGCTGGGCTTGGGCTCTGTGGTAGACTGCCTTACACACACACACACACACACACACACACACACACACACACACACACACGAGGCCCTGGGTTCATTTTATTTAAAAAGTGAGTAGTGGAAACAGAAAAGAAGGAGACAGAAGGGAGGCGCAGCTGCAGTTCAGGGAGACTTCCAGGAGGGTTTGAGATCCTCAGGGTGGAGCTTGGGGAAATGGAGGAAGATACAGGCCAAAGGGTAGAAAGTTTGAGTTATGAGTAAGTTCAAGTTCTTAGGCTGTAATACGCAGAAATGGTGACTGTGCTCAATAAAACCAATTTACTGGAAAGTCAGCATGAGAACAGAATTTGTGCCGTCACCGCTCCAAACCACAGGGAGTGATGGATACACTGATTGATTTGATTGTGGCAATCAGATTATAATATATTCATGTATCAAATTATTGCATTGCATACCTTGAATGCATATAATTTTGTTGGTTAAATATTTTAAAATAAAAAACCGAGAATTTACTATTGTGATTTGGTAAGTAAATCCTCTTGATTGAAAATTCTCTCAGGATGAAAGGTGAGGCACAGGAGGGCTTTTGAAAAGCTTGCTTGTACTCCCAAAATCAAAGCATGTGACAACTGTGCCCTTTGCGTCGTTGTTCAGTCTCTTGACCTGAAGCCTTTCCACATTTACAGAGTGAGCTGCAATTCTGCACAAGGGAGCGTGCTCCCTGCTAGCCATGTTCTGTAGCCCTGCGAGCTCTTTGCTGATGGACGAGCATTTTCCTGCCTGGTTTGCCTTTTGCACGGTGGCTTTCTGCCATGTGCTTTGTAATGGGGGGTTGGGGGGGTGACTTTCCACTTAACTGCAGGGGTCACTTAAGCAGGCCTGGAAGGAGAGAATGGCTTGTGTATTTTTAGGAAGCATCTATCATTCGTAACAGCTAGGTTTGGCTTACTGAGGGAGAGTGTGGAGAACAGGATCTACTCAGCCCGGGAGAAATAAAGCAGATGCACACTGCCACATGAGGGGGAGGAAGAAGTGTGCAGAGGAGAGTGTGGCTGGTAGAGAACTGCAGACACATGCGAGGGAGACAGGGAAGACGTCTCTGGGAGATCATATCCCTCACTGAAAATGACTTAGCCAAATTCACAGTCATTGTCAGAGGCACGAATTAACTTGTCACTGAGATGCCAGCAATTCTGAGTAATGGCACAGTGTTAGGGAGTTAAAAATATACATATGGAGGCCAGTGACATGAAGTAAATTGTATACACAGGAGCATATCAAAACATGAGAAGACAGCGATTTGCCATAAAAGCCAAATATTCAGTACAGGAAAAAGACAGTAAGTGAAGTGAAAGACCAGGCCGTCTGTGGAAGCCTCCGGACAGCAGAATCACGTCTCTGCGCAGTGCACGATGCCAGAGGGTTATCGTTTCATAGAGCAGCTCTCGGGTGCCTGGTGCTGTTCAAAAGTAACTTCTAGTATTAGTAAAGCTTTGAGATTTGTTCGGGATTTCTGAGATTGTTTCCTGCTTTGACCAAAACCAAAGGTCTGGGAAAGATTTAGGGAAAAGGTCAATATCTGTAAGGATTGAATTTCCATGTTACATGTTCTAACAAATGCTTGGTGAGTGTCAAGTGTTGTGAGTTGAGGTTGAGTGACATAGTAGGTGGAGGACAAGCCAGGCTGTGGTGGTCACACACTCCTCAGCAGCCAGAGGAGACACTCAGCACCTGCTAGAGAGGGGCCCTGCCCTGGAGCTGGGAGACAGAAAGCCCTCAGGGCAAGTGGAACAGACAATGTTTTGCATTTGCTTGATTGGCACAAGCTACAGGGTGGGGTGAGGGCAGCTGGAAATCGCCAGGAGCTTTGCATGGCAGGAGCTGCCTTCTTCTGGGTGTGGTAGCCCATGCCTGTAACCCCAGCACTCCAGAGGGTGAATCAGCAGTTCGAGGCCATCCTTAACTACACACTGCCTTTGAGGCCAGCCCAGGATACATTCAACCCTATCTCAAAAATCAAAATGATAGAGAGAGAGAGAGAGAGAGAGAGAGAGAGAGAGAGAGAGGAGAGAGTGAGTTTACTCTCGACTGAAGAATTTATGATGAAAAGGTGTGAGTTCTGT
>NW_008338533.1:6822816-6829638 GCF_000622305.1 Nannospalax galili | reverse complement strand
GAGAGAGAGAGAGAGAGAGAGAGAGAGAGAGAGAGAGGAGAGAGTGAGTTTACTCTCGACTGAAGAATTTGCCATGAAAATGTGTTAGTTTTCTGCTGCTGTGACAAAATATCTGATAAAGCCAACTTAAGGAAGGAAGGGTTTATTCTGGTTTACATTTTAAGTGGGATACAGACCATCATGGTGGGAAGGCATGGTGAGAGGGATGTGCCTGTAAGAAAACAGGAAATGGGGCCAGGTGACAAATGTTAAGGTCCGCCCTCAATGACCCACTTCCTCCAATTAGGCTCCACCTCCTAAAGGTTCCACAACCTTTTTAAACAGCACCACCACCAAGTGTTCACACCCATGAGCCTTGTGGGGGGCATTTCACAATCAAATCAAAACAAGACATCGGTGAGTTTGGCTAGAGACCTTGATAAAATCCACACTAAGCTTGAAATGCCTGACTGAGGAGTTAGGATTTGTATGTGTGTATATGTGTGGGTGTATGTGTGAATGTGAGTGCACTTGGAAGACCAGCAACAATCCTAAGGCAAACTCTGTTTTCAGAATAGGCAGGATGACCTCAAAGAACTTGCTTTATATGCTGCAAAGAAGATGGCATGTCCTCAGTATAAGCCTGACAGGGCAAATGCGGCAGATTCCACTTTACATGACGTTTCCAGATCAGTCAATTCACAGAAACAGAGTAGAACAGTTGTCACTAAGGGCTGGGGTCAGGGAAGGAGGAATGTGGACTCAGCCTTGGCTGGTACAGAAGTTCAGTTTGAGGTGATAAAAGTTCTGCAGGTGGGTGAGTGGTTATGGTGATATGAATCCAGCCAATGCTGAAGAATAGTGACCTTAAAATAGCCCAACTGTGCGTTTCTGTGTTAATCGCCATCGACTGCATGGGAAACGTCTGTGGTGAGAGGTGAGAGATGCGTTAATCTACAGATATAACCAAAATGCATTAGGAGTCTGTCTAAAACAATGAGTATTTAGTAGAAAACTCATTTTACGGCCTGTGACCTATCTAGACACAGGTTCCTAGACCTGACATCAATGTTAGGTTCCATCTTAGAAAGCAGACCTTATATCCAATTAGAGTGGTTGATTACTTCCTAATATTCATGCCACGATTGCACTGGTGGGCACATCTTGCCAGGAAAAATTAATTTTTTAAATTAACAATAACTGTACATGCATTTATGGGGTGCAGTATGATAATTTGATGTGTATATAATGAATAGTGATAAAAAAGGTATTTTCTATCTTTGTACATGTTGTGTTTTGTGGGGAGGGCCTTCCAGACTTCTGTATTTGGTTATAAAATGCATAATAGTTTGTCATGAACTTTGTGCCCTACTGTAGATCCTGCAGA
This sequence comes from Nannospalax galili, assembly GCF_000622305.1. Taxonomy (NCBI): domain Eukaryota; kingdom Metazoa; phylum Chordata; class Mammalia; order Rodentia; family Spalacidae; genus Nannospalax; species Nannospalax galili. The sequence goes on along the minus strand of NW_008338533.1, from coordinate 6,828,272 downwards.
CATTAGAACTTACCCCTCCCAGCTGACTGTATTTGGTATTCGCTGTCCAAACTCACTCCATTTTCTTATCTATTCTTCCTGATTTCTGGTGACAAATCCGCTCTTTTTGAAACTTTTATGGCTTTCAAGAACACGCAGTGCTTGTCTTTTTGTGTCGTTTATTTCACTTAAGATGACGATCTTCAGATTCATCATTTTGCTGCAAATGACAAGATTTCTGTTCTCTTGACAGAACTCTTTCTTGCTCTGTCTACATCTATATATGCCATATTTTAACTATAAATTCCTTCACTGATGGACATCTAGATGGATCCTTTATTTTGACTACTGTGTCTAGTGCTGTGGTGAACACTGGCATGTGGGTATGATTTTGATATACTGATTTCAGTTCCATTGTTTGTCTGTATACCTAATAGTGGGTTTCTGGGTCATACAGTGCATTGATTACTTTTCTGTGGCTGCAGTAAACAAGCCTGACCAAAGGGAACTTATCGAAGGGTTTATATTGGGCTTTTGTTTCCAGAGGGAGAGTCCATCATGGCGGGGAGACATGGCCACATGGTGGTGGGAATACCAGAAGTTGGGGGAGGCTGTAAACTCTCAAAGTCCACCCCAATGACATGTTTCCTTCAGCAGCTTCCTCCTAAAGTGTCTACAATGTCCCCAAGCAGAGCCACCAACTTGGGACCAAGTAGCAAAATGCTTGAGCTTATGGGGTACATTTATACTCTGCTTTTAGGGTTTTTTTTTAATTTGAGAAACTTCTATACCACCTTTCCTAAGGGCTGCAGTACTTTGCATGCTCACCTGTGTGTGAATTCCCCTTCTCTACATACCCCGAACACTTGTTATTTCATGTTCTTTTGATTATAGCTTCTGTAACTGGAGTGAGATGCTGCCTCATTCTGGTTTTTTATTTTACGTGTGTGTGTGTGTGTGTGTGTGTGTGTGTGTGACACACACACATGCTCTTATGTCTGTCTCAGTGCATCTGGGTGCCCCCAGAAGCCAGGGAGAGCATCTGATCCTTTGGAGCTGGAGTTACACAAGCATTTGTGAGCCACCTGATGTGGGTGCTGGAATCTGAACTCTGATCCTCATGATTGAGCAGGGAGTGCTCTCAACCTCCAAACTGTGGTTCTGATTGGCTTTTCTCCATGACTGATGTTGAGCAGCTTTTTTTTCTTTCTTTTTTTTTGCCATTTTTATTCCTCTTCTTCCTCCTTCTTGTCTTCCTCCTCCTCCTCTTTCTCCTTTTTGAGATAGGGTCTCTCTGTAGCCCCAGCTTACCTGGAACTTGCTGTGTAGACCAGGTTGGCCTTGATCTCACAGGGATCTGCTTGCCTCTGCCTCCCAAGTGCTGGGATTAAAGGTGGGTATCACCACCCCTAGCTTGTATATCTTCTTTTGAGACATGAATATTCAAATTATTTTCTCATGCTAAAAATCCCCTGATCTTTCCTTTCTTTTCTGTTGTTGGAGTTTTCTTTGCTGTACAATAGCTTCTTAGTTTGCTGAGTCAGTCATGAATGCTTCCTAAGGCCGAGGTGCGGTGACAGCATGCTATCTGGTGTATTGGTTATTTTTTTCATTGCTGTGTCAAAATGCCTGACAAAGGGCAACCTAAGGAAGGAAAGAACCCTTTACTGTGCTTCATAGTTTGAGGCTACAGCCCATCATGGTGTGGAAATTTTGGCAGCAGGAGCTGGAGGCAGCTGCTCAGGTCAGGAAGCAGAGAGAAATGGCTGCTGGGAGCTGGAGAGATGGCTCAGTGGTTAAGAGCACTGGCTGCTCTTGCAGAGGATCTGGGTTTGATTCCCAGCACCCACATGGCAGCTAACAACTGTCAGTAACTCCAGTTCCAGGGGATCTGACACCCTCTTCTGAGCTTGGCCAGCACCGCATGACACAGATGCATGTCCATACATGCAGGCAATACACTCATAAAATAAAAATCATAAATGTGCTCAGATTGCTTTCTCCTTTTTATTTGGTCCAGGATCCTAGCCCACGGAAGGTGCTAGCCACATTAGGGTGGGTCTTCCAATCTCAATTAACCCCATCTAGGAAATCCTCCACTAACTGCCCAGAGGGTTGTCTCCTAGGTGATTTCTAGGTCCTGCCAATTTGGCAATCATTATTAACAGGCACGCCTGCATTGCTGGTGGCAGAGCTCCTCCTGGTAGTCTCTTGGTTCCTTCACATGATTCCACCTGGCTCTGATCTCATCATAGCACTCTGGGTCAGGAGCCTGGTGGGAGGGCGAGAGGCAGGCTGGGCTTTTTCTCTAGGCCGTGAAACAGTGTGGATTTCCCCTAATGGAGTCGAGGACTGTGAGGCTATTTGATGTCTCAAGAAGCAAATAATCAAGTTTCGTGGCACTACTGGGGACCACAGAGGGTGCTGCCTACTCCTCCCCTGTCCTGTGAAGTCCTTGTTGGAGCAGGACTGGTCTACACTGGAGAGACAGGACTGTAGATGCTGTGAGCTTAGTTTCCCTCTTTATGTTGTATGTAGGTCTAGCATGTGTCTCTGTGCCCCTTAGCATCTCTGTCACATCCTTGGTGTGCACTCCATCCCCTGCCTCACACGTCCAGTAGAATAGTGAGGGGTCAAAGAGCATGGTAGGCAGAGAAAAGGTTTATGTGGCGACTGGTTCTCTAAAACATTTGTACTTAAGTATATCTCCCTGAGTATTTCATTTATATGGTGACTATGAAATCAGACAACTTAGCCCCTTCTTGATGTTATATGTAAGTGACTGGCTTGTTTCTTGAGATAGCACTCTCCTCCAGTGCAGTCAGAAGGTTCCTTCTCAGCTCCAAACTTACTGAAATGGAAAACAGATTTGCTGCGGAGGACCCTGGGCTTAACTTTGGCTGTGCTTCAGGAGATTAAAAATCTTTGATCTCCTAATAACTATGGATTTTGAGTGTCTTGAAAAAGTCTTCAGAGGCCACAGAAAGGGATATTTTGCAGACCAGATGATTGACAATTTGTGAATTTTTATAATTTTACTGAATACTTTGAAAGACAGCTGTTTATAGAAGGTGTTAGAAATGGAAATGGACCATCTTTGTTAATTGCTTTCTGTAGATTCCACCAATGTGTTGTTTGCAAATGTACATAATTTGCATTGCATGAATATTTAATTTTACTCAATATATGCATTTTATTACCAAGAACCCAAGAAATATACTATTTTATCACTCTTCAGTTAATGCATTTAAAATTCACTTAAAATTTTTTTTTAATTTAAAAAACATTTTATGTGTACGTGTATTGCCTGCATGTAGGTAAGTGCGCCCGTGTTGTGCAATGCTTGCAGAGGTCAGAAGAGGCTGTCGGATCCCCTGGGACTGGATGTCAAAAAGATTCAGAAAAGAGCTCTTTAACAAATGGTGCAGGGAAAAGTGGATTTCTACATGTGGAAGAATGAAACTTGATCTACATCTCCCTCCTTCACAAAAGTCAAAGAGAATCTAGGTAATACACTTCAAGACAGGCATGGGTTAGACCTGTCTGAGAAGCACCGCAACAGCACAGGAAATAATCGGAAAGAGTGACAGATGGGGTTACATGAAGCCAATAGAAGCTCCACACAGCAGAAAACGAGACTGTCTACAGAAGGGGAAGGCGTTGTTGCCAGCCACACACCAGACAAGATTAGTATCTGGGAGGACAAAGGACTGCAAAAATTAAGCACCAAAAGGGCCATCAAGCTGTCAAGGTGGCTCAGTGGATGGAGGTGCTTGCTGCCAACCCTGGTGGCCCACCTGGTGGAAGGAGGGAGCTGACTCCTAAGACTGTCCTCTGGCTTCCATCACACACACACACACACACACACACACACACACACACACACAATAATTAAACTTATAAAAAATTAAGCACCCAAATCCCAAGTCACCCAAGCAATCATCCCTGTTACTGTCCACTGTGTTGTCAGTGCCCCCAGCCATTCCCCAGTGCTTGTCCCCCTGCTGAATCTAGTCAGCCTATCTAGAGATCCTTGTTTTTAGGAAGATCAGCTGTTCCTCATCTAGCAACAATCAGTTGTCAATATTCCTTTAGATAAGATTGGGGTCTGCAGTTTATTTATGCTGGGAGTCTTTTGGGCCACCCTGGCCAATAACTCAAAGGAAGATATCTCCTGTCTGGCATTGTTTCTTTTTATGTAGCCTTTAGCTATACATATGGACTCTTAAAAATTATATTGACCCCATTAATCTTTGGTTATACTTTCCTTTTGGGTGTTTAAGACCCTATAATTGGGCCAGATAAACCAATTTATTTTTACTCAAGTTCATTTGAGGATCTGTTCCTCAGGGGTCACATGGGCTTTGGAGGAGCCTAGACATGTTACATTCTTTGATCTAGTTGTATGTGTAATTTGTCAGTAGGTTGTTGGCCTAATGTGGTTCCCTCTGGTTTTCTAAAACTAGCTAGGCATTGTTTATCTCTCACATTGTATAACCCTTTCACCATGGTTTCACCATTTAAGGTGTCCCCGTTTTTCCCATTTCTCCCTTAATAATACCCTTCTCCTATGGTCCCACCTCTCTTGAGCCCCTTCTTTCCCTTTATCCCCTAGGTTCCTTGTATATCCTTCCCTCCCTCCTCCCCTTAAAATAACCCCATTTTAAACCCATATCTCCCTTGTTAACACCTGTTTTCTATTGTTCTTCTCTTTCTGATTCTTTCTTTTCCTTTACTTCCCTGGTTCCTCTTCATTATCCTGGTTCCTGTAGTTATGTCTGGATACATACTCACTTATAAGGACTTGGTGCTAGGATACACATATGAGGGAAAACATACGTCATCTTTTGTGTTGTTTTTCTGAGTCTGTGTTACTTCACTTAGTATAACAGTTTCTAGTTCCACCCATTTACCTGCAAATTTCATAATTTCATCTTTTTTTTACTGCTGAATAAAACTCCATTGTATAAATGAGCAATATTTTCATTATCCACTTGTCAGTTTAGGGACACTTAGGTTGCTTCCATCTCTTAGCTATTGTGAAAAGAGCAGCAACAAACATGGATGTACAAGTGTCTCTGCAATAGGATGAATTCTTTGGGTATATGTCAAGGAGTGGTATAACTGGGTCAAATGGTCGGTTCATTTGTACTTTTATAAGAGTTCTCCACACTGTTTTCCATATGGGTTGAAGAAGTTTGCAGTCCCACCAGCAGTGGATGAGTGTTCCCCTTTCCCCACATCTTCTCTCCAACATTTGGTATCATTTGTTCTCTTGATCTTAGCCAGTCTGACTGGGGTAAGATGCTTCTTAGCCATCTTTATTTCTTTTTATTTGAGAACTCTCTGTTCAGTTCCTTAGCCCATCTTTTAATTATCTCATTTATTTTCTTGTTTTCTCGTTTTCTGAGTTCTTTATATAGTCTTAGTATTAGTTCTTTGTCAGATGTGTCACTGGTAAAGATTTTCTCCCACTT
>NW_008338533.1:6821259-6822294 GCF_000622305.1 Nannospalax galili | reverse complement strand
TTTTGTGCTTCCAATATGAATCTTAGGATGGTTTTTTCCAATTCTGTGAAAAATGTTATGGGGACTTTGATTGGCATTGCATTGAGTTTATAAAAGGCTTTTGGTAGGATGGTCATTTTCAAAATATTAATTCTTCCAATCCATGAGCATGGGAGGTCCTTCCATCTTCTGATGTCTTCCTCAATCTCTTTCTTTAAAGATTTAAAATTTTCATCATAGAGCTCTTTAATGTCTTTGGTCAGGTTTATTCCCAGATATATTTTTTCAGCTATTGTGAAGGGGAGTGTTTCTATGTGCTCTTTCTCTGATTGCTTGTTATTCATATATAGAAATGTTACAGACTTTAGTAGATTAATTTTGTAAACTGCCACTTTACTGAATGTGTTAATAATTTTTGGAGTTTTCTGGTGGATTTTTTGGCATCTCTTAGATAATATATCATCTGCAAAAAGGGATAATTTGATCTCTTCCTTTCCAATTATTACCCCTTTAATTTCTTTCTCTTATGGTATTGCTCTTGCAAGAGTTTCATGCACTATGTTAAAGAGGAGTGGAGACAGTGGACAGCCTTGTCTGGTTCCTGAGTTCAATGGGAATGCTTCCAGTTTTTCTCCATTTAGAATGATGTTGGCTGTGGGTTTGTTATATATGGCTTTAATTATGTTCCCTCCAGTCCAATTCCCTCTAGGACTGTGAACATAAATGTATATTGAATTTTGTCAAAGGCCTTCTCTTTATATGATTTATGATGTTTATTGACTTATGTATATTGAGCCATCCCTGCATGTCTGGAATAAAGCCGACTTGATCATGGTGGATGACCTTTTTGATGTGTGTCTGGATGTGGTTTGCAAATATTTTGTTGAGAATTTTTGCATCTATGTTCATTAAGGAAATGGGTCTATAGTTTTCTTTTTTGGTTGTATCTTTACCTGGCTTTGGTATTAGAGTGATGCTGGCTTCATAGAAGCAATTTGGAAGTTCTCCCTCCATTTCTATCTTTTTCAATAACTTAAGAAGTATTGGATGTAGATC
>NW_008338533.1:6820689-6821006 GCF_000622305.1 Nannospalax galili | reverse complement strand
GTTGTGATGTTTCCCCTTTCATCTCTGATTTTATTTATTTGGAGGTGCTCTTTCTTTCTTTTGGTCAAAAGGGCTAGCATTCATTTATCTTCTCAAAGAACCAGCTCTTGGATTCATTGATTCATTGTATTGTTTTCTTTGTTTCTATTTCATTAATTTCTGCTCTGATTTTTGTTATTTTTTCTTGTCTGCTGGGTTTGGGTTTCATTTGTTGTTGCTTTTCAAGTGTCTTGAGTTGCAAGGTTAAGTCATTTATTTGTGTTCTGATATGGGTGTGCATTTCCACAGTTATACCTTCACTGAATTTCAGTCATCCC
>NW_008338533.1:6809673-6820352 GCF_000622305.1 Nannospalax galili | reverse complement strand
GTCTTTAATTTTGGGATATTTTTTTCCATGATTCTGTTGAAGATCTGGTCCATGCCATTATCTTGGGGTTCTTCTTCCTGTATGCCTATGATTAGTAAGTTTGGTCTTTTTATGATGTCACACAATTCCTGCATATTCCATTCTTGTGATTTCTTAAATTTTTCATAATCTTTGCTTGAGTGGTCTTGTTTGTCCACTTTATTTTCCAGTCTTGATACTCTGTTTTCCCTTTCATTCATCTTGTTGTTGTGCCTTTCTCCTGTCGTTTCTAATTGGCTTACTGAATGCTTCACTTCCTACTTCATTTCAGCCTGAGTATTGTTCAATATTTCTAACTCTTTTCTGAATTCATTCAGAAGTTTATCCCTATCCTCCTTCAGTTCTTTGGTTTCTTTGTTTGTGTCTTCTTTAAATTCACTCAATTCTTTTATCATGTTTATAACTGTTCTTTTGAGTTCCATGTCCTGTGTTATCTCTAGGGAGTTCTCATTGTACTCCTCTAGAGGACTACTGGTATTTGGTGGGGATATGTTATTTTGGTTTTTCATGTTATTATTTTTGCTCTGTGACTTTGACATGTGAATTTCCTTTTTAGTTTCTGATTCTTCTGGGTGACTCAAGCCTTCTTTTGTTGAGTTTAGATCTGCTTCTTTTTGTAAACTTTATGTGCCTTTGTGGTTTATTGTTGGGCATGAAAAGCTGGTTGGTCAAGGCTTCAGATTCTCTCTTTTGATTTTATATTGGAGTGACCTAATTGCTTTTGTCTTTGGGAGTTCCCACAGAGGCCCAAGTGAGTTGAGGCTCAGATGCTTTCAGGCTTTCTCCTAAGGTCTGTGTCCCTCCAGAAAATATGCTGCCCTCAGGAATTTGGGGGCTGGGCTGTCCTGGGAGAAGGGCCAGGATAGACGCTGGTCTCAGGATGCTTGGAGGCTGTGCAGCCCAGGGAAGTAAAGGGAGGTGAGGGCAGGCCCAGGCCCAGAGGACTCCTGGGGGCTGCAGGGAGGAACTGGGTTGGTCTGGATGCAAAGGATCAGGAAGCAGTGGTTGCTCTGGGCCAAGAGGTTAGCCCTGGTGTTTGGGGTGCCAAGACAAGAAATGGGCCTATACCCAGGCTAGGAGGAGAGACATGGCAGGGGAGCTGGGAGGGTGAAAGAGGCTGGGCAAGTCAAGGTGCGGTGGGCCACGAAGGACTTACCCCGAGAAGGTGCTGGGACCAGGACACTAGAGCAACTCCATTTCTTTTTAAGGCTGAGTTAAATTCCAGTATATACATGTGTATTTTTTTGAATATACATATTATTTATTCATTTATCAGTGAGCATCTAGTTTGATTTTATTTCCTAGAAATGGAAAATTGGGCAGCAGTAAACATGGATATCTAAGTATGTGGTATGCTTTCATTCTTCTGAGCACATTTCCAGGAGCAGAATAGCAGAATAATATGGTAGTTGTATTTTAAATTTTTTTGAGGAACTTGCCTGATTTGCATAGATAATAGACCCCAGAGCTTTTCCATACTTGAAATAAATTGTCCTTTATATGGCAGTGGGAATTAAATAACCCGAATTTAAAGAATAGCTCTTTCTTTGTCACAAACGCTGCTTTTATTTAATTAAAAGATATTGTTAATTAGTAGATAACACAAAGGGAGATTAGCGCAGTCAATTTATTCCCCGTGTCATCAGAAATGATGTTTTTAAACTCCATGCTCTGCTGTTTATCTTTGTTCGACTTCAAATCCTCTCATCTGTCTTTCAAGTCTCATAGGAGCGGTGCCATCACATTCAGAGCTCAGAAATGTTCTTCTGAATCCTGCATCCACTGGGCTCTTCAAGGGGCAGGGTAGGCCTTCCGGCATGGAGGTGCCTTTTCCTGTATCACCTCATTTTACCTCTAAGAGCTTCTGAGTTGGAGGCACGCTGACCTTCTCACGAGTTGGAAATGGAGGTTCTGTGACATTAACTGTTTTCCCCAAGATCTTGTATCAGGCAGCTGGCTGAGTTCAGCATTAAAGTGTTAACTTCAGGGCATGTGAAGTTTCAGCTTTCCTGGACCAGTTCATTTTCTTGCTGGAGTTACATGAAGATGTAACCCACCGTGTTGGAGATGATGGCTGCTTTCTAAAAGATCCAGGTGAAGTGCTAGGCAGGCTTCCCTGACAAAGTCATATGGCCCTGAGCTCACTTAGGCAGATTCACTTTGGAGGGTTCCCCCTTTGCTGGCAGTAATGGACCTTTCAGGACAAGGTCCTCCCCAGAAGCCCCCCACGAATCCCGGACAAGCCCCCAAAATGTTAGGGTCTGTGACTCAGGGGGTCTCTTCTGGAGAACAAATGCACGAGTATGGAGATGCAAAAATCAAGCAGAGTTTTATTAAACCAGCTAGCTGGGGCCGACCGTCCTTCCAAGACACACAGGTCTGGTTAGAGCGATCGACCCTGAGGCAATTTCAGGTAAAGATTATATAGGCTCCCACAACCATTACACAAAAGCCCGTGTTTATACAGCCAATAGTTTTAAAGTAAGCATTTCACAAACCAATAACAAAAAATGTTACAACCCCCTTCAGGTGTCTCAATCGGGGAAGGGTGGGTGGTATGTGCCTGGCACGACTCTTTCCTGTTATCTTGTGTAAGCGGACATGCCTACAGACATGACTCAGACCAGACAGGTCAGGCTCCGGGGGCTGCAGCACTTGCCCCTATCTCCGGATGCCTGTGTCTCCAGTTGAGTTAATTGGTTACAAGCAGTAAACTCAGACAAGCAGTAAATTCAAACAAGCAGTAAAATTTCTCTTTCCCTAACAGTCAGCCCATACCGGCCTCTGACCCAAGGTCAGAATTCAGACTCACTGTCTTGATTTTTTTTTTTTTGGTTACTATAACTGAAAATCACAGACCAAGTTATAAAGAAAAGAGGTTTATTTAGCTTATGGCTCTGGAAATCCAAGAACACTGTGCTAAATCTTTTCTGTGTGCTAGTCATGGCATGGTGAAGGGCTCAGATGGTCAGACACAGAAAGCTCACAACCCTGAGTCCCACATGTGGCCTTTAGTGATCCCAAAGGCCCACCTTATGCTTTATGCTTCTGACGGGACACACGTTACCCATAGCATCCACTTGTGTGATTATTTCTGCCTTTCCTCTCTGGACGGAATGCTGCCATTTACTACAAAGTCTCAGGTATTTCTTTACTTAAAGAAATTTCATTTAATTCAAGTAATATTTTTGTAGGATCTATGATATATATATATTTAAAACTCTGAAAAATTCTCTAAATGGAGAATTTTTAGAGGCATGGGCTGCTGTTGGCCATTTCTGTTCAGATAACGTTAGTCGCCATGTTTGTCCTGGACTCTCCTGGTCAATCCTGCTCCATGTGGTCCACATTTCTGGGTAACAGTGTTGGTGGTGATGCCCTTGGGAAGTCTGGTGCAAGTTTGTGCTGATGACTGCCATCCAAGCTAGGCATTTTAGATGGTTTAGAGCTCAGATATCTGTGAGAGTTGGATCAGAAATTATCATCCAATTAGCATCCTTGGGCATTAGGATGGGAGGACAAGGCTATGAACAGGACACAGGTGGAAACATCTTCTCTCTCATTTTTTGTTTGGTCTTTTCATCCTTAATTTCTAGCTATTATGGTTTGGATCTGCATTGTCTTCCAGAGGCCATTGTTTAAGGCTTAGTTTCCCACTGGGTGGTATTGGAAAGTGATGGAACCATTGGGGGGTGGAGGAAGTATGGTGGGTGTGTCATTAGAGCATACATTGGGACCCTATCCCTTCCTCTCCCACACATTGATTCCTTGTGAGTGAGTTTGCTTTATCATGTGCCCCTGCCATGATGCTTTGCCTCACAGCAGACACAGAAATGGAGCCAGCCAACCACAGATTGATACCTTCATATCTGAAGAAATCCTTTGTATTAGTTACTTTTCTGTTGCGGTGATAAAAGACGATGAGCAAGCTGGGCGTGGTGGTGCACACCTTTAGTCCCAGCACTCAGGAGGCAGAGGCAGGCAAATCTCTGTGAGGCTGAGGCCAACCTGGTCCACATAGCGAGTGTCAGGCCAGCTGGGGCTACAGGGAGCCACTATCTCAAAAAGACAAAAAACAAACAAACAAAAATACCCCAAACCAACAAACATAAAAACACTACAACTGCACTTGGGAGGCAGGGGCAGGCAGATCTTTGTGAGTTCAAGGCCAGCCTGGTCTACATAGTGAGTTCCAGGACAGCTGGGGCTACAGGGACACCCTGTCTCAAAAAAGACAAACAAAACAAAACCAAAAACCAAAAACAAACAAACAAAAAAACCCCAAACAAACAAACCAAAACACTACGATCAAAGCCACTTACAGAAGGAAGAGTTTATTTGGCTCATGGTTCTAAAGGGATAAGAGTCCATCAAGGTTGGGAGGTGTGGCAGGAGGCAGGCAGAACAGGAAGCTGATCACTCACATCTTCAGGCATGTATGACAGATCCTGGAAATGGGACATGGCTTACTTTCAAAGCCGCCCCCAGTGATGTGCTTCCTCCAGCATGGTCACACCTCCTGAGGTTCCATGACCTCCACAAACAACTCCATCAACTATGAACCAAATGTTCAAATTCTTAGAGCCTATGGGGGGGCATCTCATTCAAACCACCACGCCTTTCCTCTTTTAGGCTGGTTTTCTCAATTCTCACCACTATGTGAAGTTGACTAACACAATAACTCAGTGACTCCCAAGTGCTCATTTATTGGTGAATACTGATCTGTGATCAACTACCTGGATCTTGTTAAAATTGATGAAAATGTGTTTATAAAATTTGTTTTTAATAAGTTTGGTGATAATCACCATTGAAAGGAAAACAATTGCTTGGGAAAATAAAATCTTGCAATTTTGGATTCATTTCAAGTTTGGGGCATGCCATTTCTGGTTAGTTATACACAACAGGCTAGGCTGCGAGGATTAGATCTACTGAGCTGGACAGCTGTCTCTACTGCAGAGCCCAAGGTCCAGGCAGATGCTGAGAACAAGGCTCCAGACTTTCAGAATTGAGGCTATTACCTTCTGGCACCATTGTTACTGTTTTGGGTTCCATAAATGGCTGAGCGTGTTGTTACAGATTCTGACTGGTGATACTTCATGATGGTGATACTTCATATTTTAGCTTATGTTGATAGGATCCCTTGAATTGTATACTATCCAGCTCACAGGGCAGTTGTCACAAATGCTTGGATCGCTTCTGTCTTTCTCAGAATCAGCCACTTTCCAGCCGTACTTTGCTAGTCTGTTTTTTTTTCTTACTGACACCTTCAAGGACTTCTTTGCCCTGTGAATCAGTTGGGATCCAGTAATGTTTTGTGTTGTTTCTACTAAAGAATACTTTGAGGTTTTGATGACTCACAAGGGAGATATGAATAATAGTGTTAACTATGAGAATTATGTTGTTTGTGTCCTAAATGGTTAGAGAGGAATTATTAGAAGCAAAATAAAGAGTAAAAAGAACCTGGAATTGTTAGTAGTTCCCCTTGGGAAGAACGCTGAACCTCTCTGGGGTTTTAACATACATGAAGAACAATGGCAGTCATGTAAATTGCTTTTAGTTTGGTAAGGACCCAATAAAACAACTGAATACAGTATTTCAAGTTGGGTCCTACACATATTAGAAGCGTATGCTAGTTGCTTGAAACTGGGACGTGACCTCCCAGCACCTTTTCCTGTTGTTGTTGGAGTTACTGGAGTCTTATGGACTGTCCGGGTCTACCTGGAGGATTAACTGTCTTATAGCCCTGCAGGTTCCCACCCAACATCTGGTCATTTTATTTATGGTGACGTCTCCTTTATCCAATATCAGTGTAGACAGTTTCCCTCTTTCTTTTTTAAGTTCATCATTATTATTTTTTCTAAAAAATTTTTAATCACGTTTCTTTCTAATCAATCTACCATTATATTTCCAAATTTCTGAAATGGCCAACAGACCATAGAAAGACATTTCTTTAGGCACCTGCTTGAAACCAATAGCTTTAACAAACTGTAGGCCTTGATTGAGGGCCATCATTATTTTTTGGTGGCGGGGGTGGGGGTGTACAAAAAGCTTATGTTTATAAAAATAAGTTAAAAAAACCAAACTAAACCAAATCCCAACTTTGCATGACAAAAAAGAATACAGGGGCTCATTCCAGTAACAGCTCACAGAAACTTCAAAACAGGTCCAGGGGGACCAGCTTGGGGATGCTGGCACAAAGCCATGCTGCAGACCGCCCTGCGGCAGGGCACTGGTGATAGGGACAGTTCTGCTAGCAGGGAAGGACAGAGGGAGAGCAGCTAACAGATGTCTGTGTGGTGAAGGACTCAGGCCACCTCTCAGGGCTGGTCTGGAAGGGCTGGGTCCAGGGTCACTGCTGGCAGGTGTCGTGGAAGGCCTCCAGGGTTTGGAAGTCCCTCCGTGTCGGGGGAAGGCCATCTTGCAGAAACTTCCTGCAGCCCTGGCATAGGGCCTAGAACAGCTTTATGTAGCTTCTCAACCAGGTTATGAAGGATCTGACCACAACATCTGGCATCTGGGGCAGTTGATAGTGGAGCAGGGCAGGGGTGGCATGGTCTGTAACTTTCTGAAATACTTGCTTGCCGTCTTCTGTGTAGATGTTTTCATTATGCCCCTTCGCTATTGTACCATCAATGAACAGGCTCCTCCTGACCATGATCACTTTCAACACCTTTTCCAAGGTCACCAGAAGCATTGCTGATGTCCCATTGGGTCTGTGTGGGTCTCTCCCTCCCCTCGTGGGCCGTTGGCCACCGACCCACAAGAACAAAGGGAGCAGAGGTGACGAACAGGGTCAGGATGGCCAGTGAGCAGGACAGAAAAGACCTTCCGGGGAGTCAGATTCAGTGATACAGCTCCGTTTATTCAGTGGGGGTCAGGGAAAATATAGTGTGGAGGCGGCAGCCAAAGCTTCAGCTGATAGGTGCTCATAGTATGCTTTATTTACATGTGGTAGGGGGATCCTATCATCCGACTATGGGGCAATGCCTAATTATCATATAGAAAAAACCTGGGGACAGTTTTATTGCTGGTTACTATGCCAAAGGTCATGTTCCAAATAAGGCCAGGCATCCGTGCTTGGAGGCACTTTCCAGATAAGTCACGCAGGAAGCCCCTGCTGAGAAAGGAGTCGACCTTAACAGCAGGGTTCCCCAACAGGTCTGGATAAGTGGATGGACACTTCTGGAACCATCCTGTCAATGCGGCTGATCACATCATCAACATATTGAGGTGGGAGAACCAGAATGGTGGGTTGAGCTTGTGAAGGACACTTGGCAGACATGCCCATCTGATTTGCAGATCAAGGACTGTTGATTCAAAAGGCCAGATACAAGGCCTGCTCAGATGTTCTAGCTCGTTGAGATCCCAGTTAACGGAATGCAGGTTGTCCTGGAAGTGTGCAATGAAAGCCTCGCAGATGTCCAGTGTCTCCTTGTTCCATCCTTCAGGCAGCTGAACACCCTTGTCATGGTAGAGCACAGCACCTGGATGGCACCGATGGCCTGTGAAAAAGCCTCCAGGTTCACCCTGATGCTCAGCACGTCTGCCATTTTGCCCTGCCATGGCCAGCCTCCTCCATTATTTATGTATATGCATATGTATCTTATGTGTCTTATGTATGCCACATGTGTGCAGGTGCCTGTGGAGGCCAGAAGAGGCCATCTGATGTCTTGAAGATGGAGTTACAGGCTGTTGTGAGGTGTCCAGCCTGGGTGTTGGGAACTGAACTTAGGTCCTCTGGAAGAGCACGTGCTTATAACCACTAAGTCAATTCTCCGATCCCATACAGATTTTCTTTTGATTTGTGTTTTAATGGTGTATTATTGTCTACCATGTGCTTTCATTCAGCCTATTAAAAATAGTTGAAGTATTTCTTATAAACAGACAGTTGAGTCATTTTTAAAACTTACCTCCTGATTTCAGTGCTTTGCCTATATAACCCTCTATATTTTTGATTGATGTCCATTTATATTTAATGTAACTTTTGGCTTCTTAGGATTTGTTTCCTATTTTGATGCTGGTTTGTTCTCTTTCTTGACTCCTTTTTCCTATTTTCTTATGGCTTACTTAAGTACCTTCAGTGTTACAATTTTGCCTCACCTATCATTCATTTAGCTTTCTGTATAAGTTTTGAAAATAATTTTATTAGTGGTAGTTTTAGGGCTTGTCCTGTATTCCTAGTAAAAGAGATATGTATGTGAAATTCAGTAAGCATACTTTAGGTCTGTTTCATGTTTTCCTTTCATTTCACTGGACTTTGGATAGAAAAGAGCAGGCATTTAATGGTTATATTCATGTATTTTCTTTTGATGTGATCATCCTAAGGGAGAGGGTTTATTTTGGCCCACAGTTGGAGAGTACAGTCCATCATGGCTGGGAAGGCACAGCGGATTGTGAGGCAGCTGGTCCCATTGTGTCTGCAGCCAGGAAACAGGGATGGGATCTCACGACATTGATAGTGCTCCCTACATTCAGGGTGGGTCTTCCCTCAGTCAGACCTTCTGGAAACACCCTCATAGACACACCCAGAGGTGTTTCTATGGTGCTTTTCAATCCAGTCAAGTTGATTTTGAAGATTAACATTCTCAGTGATAGTCAAAAGTCTCAAGTAATTGTATAAATTATAACTTATATCTGTAATTTAAATATAAATGTGCTTGAGTTATAAAAGGAAACATGCCACGGAGGGGCATGCAATTCCTAACCCTTACTCTGCTTTCTCCATTCTTTTTGGTACTTAGCTCGCATGAAATCATAAAGAAATGATTTCAAGTTTTTATATTTATTATTTTTATTCTTTTTATGTGTCTGTGTGTACTGCGTGCATGTAGGTAAGTGCACCTATGTCGTGCAATGCCTGTGGAAAACAGAAGAGGCTGTCGGATCCCCTGGGACTGGAGTTATAGACAGTTGTTAGCTGCCATGTGGGTGCTGGGATTCAAACCTGGCTCTTCTGCAAAAACAGTGTTCTTAACTGCGGAGCCATCTCTCCAGCCCCGAAATGATTTCAATTTTTAAAATAGGATTTTGGATTCCATTCAGTTTCCATTGTCACGATCCAGGACACTGAAGGCTAAATGACCAAGTTTAAGAGCCACAACAATTCAGGAAACAGTAATTTCCTCTAAATAAAATGTGCTTAGATTCAAGAGCAGGTTTGTTTTATTTCCTTAAAAACTTTATGCCACCTATTCATTAGTAATCTGAGAGTTTAGCTTTGCAGTTCGTACAAATGAAAGCATCTGTTTATATTCTTTGGTATCTTGGCTTTTTAGTCAAGATATTTAGTCAGGCATTATGCTCCTCTTATGGCTGTAAAACTAATTCATCTGGTTTTGAGTACATGCACATCAACAAGGAAAATACATAAAAACCAATGGGAAAAGTGGGAAAAATTGTAACAGATATTGTGAAAAGAATGAAGTTCACCTGATTAAAAATTATACCAAAAAGTATACAACCTTGTTAGTAGTTAGAGGTTCGCGAATCAATAATACCGTCACATACCAAGTAGACTGGGAGCTAATGTAAAACATGCAGTAATAGAGTGTCAGGTGCTGAAGAGGAACAGCAGTAAACATTTCCTCACTTGATTATGAGAACTGTCTTAGAAATATCTCCTAACATAATTCCGGATCAGTGTCTCTCTGTCTGTGTACTCCAGAAACACTGGGGCACAGTGAATCAGGATTCCTTTGTTTTTACATACCAAGAATTGTATTTATATGCCTATGTGTCTGTGTGTGGATATAAGCACGCACATGCCCGTGTCTTCAAGTCGGAGTCCGTACAGCTGGAAATCCAGGTGGTTGTGAGCTGCTTCTGTGGTTGCTGGGACCCAAACTCTGGTTCTCTGTAAAAGCACTAAGTGCTCTTAACTACTGAGCCACCTCTACAGTCCCCAAACCAAGATTCTTTTTTCTTTTTTTGTAATTTTTTTATTGAATTTTTGTGTATTTAATACAAAACATCTTAGTCTTGTTCATACCCCCTTTCCCCTTGGAACCCTCCCATACCGCCCCCCACTGGTATTCATACATTCTGTCGTTTGTCTTAAGGCCTCTTGTGTCAAGTGAGTGTCCCCAGACATCCCTCAGTGCAAGTTCATCCACTGAGGTCTAGTCAGCCTGTCTAGAGTCCCTCCCTTTAAGAAGATCAGCTCTTCCTCGCCCAGCAGTAATCAGCTGCCAATAATCTTTGACTAAGATTGGGGCCTGCTGCCCATTTCCACAGTTCTGTGCTAGGGTTTTGTCTGCCTGAGTTTGCATGGGTCTTGTGCATGCTGACACCATTGCTGTAGGTTTGTATGAGAAGGGTCCCAGGAGCTTATAGGACTCTATTTCCATATGGTCCTGCACCACCTATCCGGCTTTTACAGTCTTTCTGCCCCCTCTTCTGCAATGGTCCCTGAGCCCTGGGTTGGTGGAATTTAATATGTCTTGTCCAGGGTTACACACACTACAGACTCTTACTCTCCATGCTTTGGCCATTTGTGACCTTTTGTGTTCCTGGCCCTCTGTTGCATGAGGAGCTTCATGGATAAGAACTGAGAGATTAGTGTTCTCTTTACCCCTTGTTCTATGTTCCATGACTGTTAGGTGTAGAGGTTACATTGTTTGTACATGTGCCATAGACTCAAA
>NW_008338533.1:6763741-6809633 GCF_000622305.1 Nannospalax galili | reverse complement strand
TTTTTTTGGTCTTTTTGAGATAGGGTCTCCCTGTAGCTCTAGCTGGCCTGGCCTAGAACTCGCTATATAGTCCAGGCTGGCTCAAACTCACAAAGATCCACCTGCCTCTGTCTCCCAAGTCCTGGGACTAAAGGTGTGCACCACCCATGCCTGGCTCAAAGCAGGATTCTCATGCAAGAATATTTACACCATGATTATTCAAAGTTGCTTGAAAATGAAAGAAACTGGATAAGTCAATTACAGTACAGTCAAGAAATGGAATACAGCACAGCACAGACCCAAGTACAGATGTATCTGCTTTATATTTCTACATATTAGCTTTGTCCTGCCTTATCCGTTTCATCAGTGTTCTTTCTAGTGACATGTGGGAAGTTTCCTTGAACAAGATAAACTATAGAAATGTTTAATTTGGGGGCTGGAGAGATGGCTCAGTGGTTAAAGGCACTGGCTGCTCTTGAAGAGGACCCAGGTTCGAATCCCAGCACCCACATGAAGGCTAACAACCATCTGTAACTCCGGTTCCAGGAGATCTAACACTCTCTTCTGACCTCCATGGGCATTGCATGGCACGGGTGTCCTTATACACATGCAGAAAATATACTCATACACATAAAATAATAAGTATTTTTTAAAAAGAAATGTTTAATTTTGCATGTTGTAGACTCAGTTTATATTCATAGTCTCTTGTCACACAAACTAATCTAAGTGGCGCATGACATTTGTTTTGGTTCAAAAACAAAGCACAAGAGAAAAGTGTGATATTGGGGTCTGTTCCTTTCATCCAGGTCAAGCCTGTGCAACGACTCTTGTGCTGTGACCTCCTACAAAAGGTGATCGAAAAATCCGGGAGACAAAATCCAGCCAGAGGTTAAGCTAGCAGAGACACTTCATCTGAAAGAGCAAACACCAGTCAATCTTGCATCATTTTGAGAATCTATACCTGGAACCATTTGAAAATAAATTGCTTTTCAAAGGCCCATAATATGGTATATGAGCTGACTAGATTTTGAAATCTTAGCGTCCTCCCTC
The DNA here is from genome assembly GCF_000622305.1 of Nannospalax galili. Classification (NCBI taxonomy): domain Eukaryota; kingdom Metazoa; phylum Chordata; class Mammalia; order Rodentia; family Spalacidae; genus Nannospalax; species Nannospalax galili. The sequence goes on along the minus strand of NW_008338533.1, from coordinate 6,808,604 downwards.
ACATGGGGAGCTGACAGGAAAGGGAAAGATAAGTGCTTCACCTTAGTCCCCCCAAGTACTACTACTGAGCACTGCACAGCTAGTTTAGATGGGGTTTTATACAAATCTTATGGAAAGGAACCTGCTATCAAACCCATCTCTCTTCAGCGTCCATCTCCACCAGCACTGTGTTTTCAGGGATGAGGTTTTCTCACTGCAGGCCTGGCAAGCCCTCCAGCCATCAGCAGTAAGCACACTCACATCAGGGCCATTCGCTCACCTGCTCTTGACAGCTTCTGCTAAGTTTTCTAGGCATCAGTACCAGGCTTGTGTGGAGACCTACCAGGATTATAGGCTCATTGGAGAATGTCCATGTGTTTCCAAGGGAGAATTCGGCTTCCAAACTCAAGCTTCCTTTTGCCTGCAATTATAAAATCACTGCGTGTGTCACGATGTGTTCTGGAGGGAGGGAACCCAGATTAGCAAACATCCTATGGTGTCTACAAGGAGACACCCAAGGCCTGCCTGCCTCATTGTCTACCTTTACCCCCACGGATCCAGGATCCTACCCCACAGCCTGCTTGTTTGGCATTTAAAGGCTCACCAGGGCTCTGCTTCTGGAATGAAGTGTTTGACTCAGTTTATCACGCCAGAATCTGATGCTTGTGGAAAGCCCTCTGCAGTCTGGATCAAGGTTATATGCATCCTGAGAATCCAGCTGGCATTGGAGTACAGAAACTATGCCCTGATCAGTGAGTGAGTCTTCATTGGACCAAATGGCTCTTGGATCTCGTCTGGTTGATTTACTGAAGAGCAGGGACTTGGATGATGAGATTTACCCCTGTTCTTGTCAAGACGAGTCCTTGAATTCATGCTGGGACTCCTCAGCCTGGTCAAATACCCAACAAGAAAAATAGTCTAAATTTTGCCTAGCCCTGGCCTTATTCACGAAAACCTTATTTCACAAAATAGCCTTATTTCACAACACCTCAACCTTGTGTTAGTTCGTCTTGAATTTTTACAAAGACACTTAACATGGACATCTCTCTGTTTTTGTTCTCTCAGAATACTACTTGTTCTGGGGAAAGCCACATCATGAACAGTGCTGTAGGGAGGACACAGGTTGAGGGACTGAAGCTTCGTGATGCTCGAGGACATGCAGTACAGTCAGACTGGAATGCTTGGTGTTCTGAGCTGCCGGGTTTGGGGTTGTATGCTATGTGGCAGTAGGTAATTATACAGCTGTTGGGTAATAACTTTGGGTGCTGTAAAGGAGTCTATGTTAAGTAAAAAAGCTACAAAGTACTTACTGTTTTGATGATTAATACCCAGTTTGGGGCTGTTTCAGATTTTACTGTTAGGTCATGACTTAAGCTTTCTTCTTTGGAATTCTTTTTTTATCAGTGCATATAAAATGAAGAAATTTACATTGTAGCACAATATAGCTATTTTTCTATATGGAATGGAACAAGTTCTATGACTCCTAATGGCATCAGAGCCAAATTGTTTCTAGGGAGAGTATTTGTTTTCCTTGAATTAACCATAGGTACATTAACTTGCTAACATAGATCTATTTTATTTACTTATTTATATTAGTGTTTTAAAATTAGAATATACAAGGTAATGGACTTGATTACAGGGGTTTTATATGTGGTTGAACCTTTTATACCTTTTGTTGAACCTCTTCCTCCATTCCCTCCCCCAGCCCCTTTTCTTCCTCTTCCTGGTCCCTCCCACTGACTGTCCTCCCTTCTTTCATACCCACTCCCTAACCCTCCTCTAAAACCTATTTTAACCCTCTCAGTCCCCTTTCTAGCTTCATGACATACTCTACCCCCAAATATATAAATTAAACTCTCAGGGCTGGAGAGATGGCTCAGTGGTTAAGAACACTGACTGCTTTTGCAGAGGACCTGAGTTTGATTTTCAGCACCCACATGGTGGCTAACAACCATCCATAACTCCAGTTCTAGGGATTCTGAAGCCCTCTTCTGACCTCCTCGGACATTACATGACACAGACGCTCTTACCTACATGTAGGCAATATACTCATACACATAAAATAATAAATTCACAGATCCACATATAAGAGATACATAGCCAACATTATACTAAATGGGGAAAAGCCAAAAGCATTTCCTCTAAAATTGGGAACAACACTAGAGTACCCACTGCCTCCCCTCTTACTGGGCACGGTGCTTAGCACAGTGCTGGAGTGGTACCCAGAGCAACAAGACAGGAGAGTCAGATGAAGGACACATTCGGAAAGGAAGACGTCCAACTGTCCCTATTTGTAGTTGACACGATCTGATGCTTAAGAGACTCAATGGAATCTACCAGAGAACTTTTGGATCTATAAATACCTTCAGTCAAGTAGCATACTGTACAATAGATGTACAAAACCAGTAGCTGTCCTACTAATCAATAATGAATCAGCCAAGAAAGAAATTAAGAAAAATTTCCCATTAACAATAGCTTAAAAAATACTAGGAATAAACTTACCCAAGGAAAGGTTTTTTACAATGAAAACTTCAGGAAACTGAAGGAAAAAAAAAATCAGACACTAGAAGAAATAAAGACATCACATGCTCATGGTAGGCAGAATCAATATTGTGAAAACGGTTCTCTTACCAAAAGTAGTCTATAGTTTCAGCATAATCCTTATAAAAACCAATGACATTTTATGTAATTTATTGACTAAGGAATTAACCTCTTTAAAGATCAGGCTGTTGTGTTGACGTCTGTCTTCTATTATAGTAAATGATACATGTGTAATTTTAAAAATTATTTGCCAGAAAAAATTTTATTTTGGTATATTCTACCCACACTGGTAGTCCTTAGTGAACGGGCTCTGCTCTGCCAAGGATGGACACACTTGAACTCTCTTAATGCTCAGCAATGGCCAAGGCTGGAGCACTAGGATTATCTTTTGTAAAAGTTAAGGAAATTAAAGACAGAAAGGTCAACACTTTTCTGAAATCACAGCAACAGGAGAAGCAGAAACAGCACTTGAGTCCATCCTTTACGGTGAGGTCACTGCCACCATGCTGAGACTGCAGGTCACCAGGAATTTAAAGAAAAATTTGTTTTATTTTTAATTGTGTGTGTGCGACACCTGAGGAGGCCAGAAGAGGGCGTAGCATCCATTGGAACTGAGGTTCCAGGCAGCTGTGAGTCGCCTGATGTGGGTTCTGGGAACTGAACATGGGTCCTCTGGAAGAGTAGCAGGCACTCTTAACCTCTGAGCCATCGCTAATCCCATAGTAGAAATTTTAATTGCTGAAAAAGAGAAAGCACTTCACGGTGGCATCCAATCCATGCTCACTGTATCCCGGGGCTGGTGAAGGGCTTTGAGAGCCTCTTCTGCAGAGGCCCAACCAGTCATTTTGATGTTGATTTTCATAGGCGCAACCTATGTTTAACTCAAAAGGCAAAGGCATGGAAAAAGGGAAACTGATGCAGGATTGATCAGACCCTGCGATGATGTTAAGTGACTTGATTATTTCCTGGTAACTATGCCTCTCTGAGCGCACCTCTGTATCTATCTGCGTGGGCATGCAGGCTGTCCTTGGATGTCCTGTCCCCTTACATCATCACTGTGATTGTGGGAGATTTCTTCTATACATCAACAGGGAATTTTGTCATGTGATTTTCACATGCTAGTTTCAGGACCCTTCTCCAGAGCAAAGCTTCCATCTACCACAGATAAACAAATTCAAACAAACATAACCAGCAAACATCATTTTTTTGAACTTGAAAACCCTTATCAATAAATGAAATTGTTGTCATGGATTGTGTGCAGTGTGAATGCGTTTTTTGCCAGCTTTGCATTAACGTCTCACAAGGGCAAGGGAAATTGAAACTGTCTTTCTAATGGATCGTAAATCCTGGGAATGGTCTGACTTCACGGATTGAATGTCCTCTTTGGAAACACTAGCTGATTTATCTTGTATCTTAAAAGAAAGAACAGTTCTGTGACAAAAAGTAAGTGTGTTTTCATATCCTGTGCTGTACTTTTCCAGAATATTTTGAAAGGGAAATAATATGGCCAACAGTTCATTTTTTTCCAATCAGAGATTTACTGTCATTATTAGTAAGTTTCTCTCTCTTCATGAAAAGAGGAAAGATTATGGGGTCAGTGAGATGGCTCAGTGTGTTAAGGCACTTGCTGCCAAGCCTGATGACCCGAGCTGTGTCCCAAAACCCACATGTGGAAGGCAGAGTGAGTGGAGTCCCACAATTTGCCCTCCGACCTCACATGCAGGTGTACCACGCCTCAACACCCAAATAAATAAATGAACTAAAACAAATTTTCAAAGATTAAGAAAACAAGTGTTGCATTAGAACATAGAGACGGCAATGGAAAACAGCTGACTTGGCCCCGAACTAGCAAATGGACCAGTGGTGACTGTTTACGGCTCAGCTGTGCAGCATAGCTGAGCTACTGGCAGGGTCCTTACATGACTGTGTTCCTCCTCTCTGCTAGCCATTTTGAGAAGGAGATTGTGTTGACTTTCCTGACTGGGAATGACTTCTTCAACGTCTCTGCTTCTCTCCTTGCCCAAGTTCAGGGGAAAAGCATTCTGTACCACCAGGTCTGTGGTGTCCGGGACCTGCTTTAGGCATGGCCACACATCCTTTAATTAGAAGTCTTTAATTCGCTCCTAGCCCCTGGCATCTTTTGTGTTGCTCACATTTATAACCTCTCCTCCACGTCGCCACAGACAGACACATTTTATGGTGTGTGCCCTGGATGTTTATCAAGCTTTCTGTTTCCCGAGGCCTTCTTCAAGTCTCACCCTCCGTGATTCTGGTCTTGCAGCCTGAGGAAAGATATTGCTCTTGTGTCCATCACACTTCATTCTCAGCCTCAAACAAAACTTGGGGCTCCCTCTCCACTGTAAGTGAGGGAGAGGCCAGCGCAGCAGGTGGGTTTTGATCCTGGGCCACATGGCCCCAGTGCCACTAAGAAGACTCTAAGGGTGGTACACCTTCCCTTCTGCTTGGTGGCAACATGCTGTCAGGGTCCTGGTTCTTATAACACTGTCTTATTTTTGTGAAATTAGATGCTTTGTAGAGTTTAGAGAAAGGAAGTGGTTTGCAGGACTGCAGTGCAACCTGGCATGAGAGCCCATGACTATAGTCCCAGAACTTGGGAGGAGGATCACAGCTTTGAGGCCAGCCTGGGTTACATGGTGAGTTCAAGGCCAATGTAAGACGCATAGAACCCTATCTCAACAAACAAGCAAGCAAACGACCCCTAAAAACCCAAACACAAAACAACAGCAAAACAAACAAAAAAAAACAAGTGTTGACGATGTTGCTTAGTGGTAGAGTGTTTTCCTAGCACACACAGTCTGAAGTTGGATCCCTAGTGTACACACACAGACACACAGACACACACAGACACACACATTCAGATGGCCACATTTCATTACAAAATTCCCTATACTTGGGCCAGAATTTTGCTCCTTGGTGGAGACTTTGGGTCTTACTGTCTGGAGTGATTCTGCTGCGTTTTAAGTCCTTTCTATCTTACTTTCTCTAATGCATCTTAGCTTTCACGTATACGATTCTCTGATGACAAGACTCTACCCACCTGTACAGAGAAGCGCTATGGCACCCCCATCTTCAGTAACCCGCAGTGGCATGACCACACCGGGCTTGTCACTGCTGCCCTTCCACCCCCATTTTTGCTATAGAAAAACAGTCACACGGACTTTATTTTTGACGCCAGGTGTTCACACTCCCATCTTTAGAAAATTGCGAATGATGCCCTTGTTTTCCTTGAGGATTAGATCATCAGGACTAACCTTCCCATGTGCCTACTTTGTTACAGCATTTATTATCATTTGCATTTCATCAGTAGGCACTCTTTATGATGCAAATGATATGCTTTTACAAAGATTTTTGAGGTATAATTGATATGGAAAAACTGCATGTATTTTAATATGCCCAATTTGATAGGTTTGGACAAGTTTGTATATCTGTGAAATCATCTCTGCAATCAAAGTTATACACCTGACTATCACCCCCCCCCCACTGAGTTTTCTTGTGTCCTATTGTTTCCGAAATCTTTTTTTTTGTCTTTTTGAGACAGGGTCTCCCTTTAGCCCAAGCTGTCCTGGAACTGACTATGTAGACCAGGCTGGCCTTGAACTCACAGAGATCCGCATGCCTCTGCCTCCCAAGTCCTGGGACTACAGGCGTGTGCTACCACTCCCGGCTTCTGAAATCTTTTCTTAAGAAGCATTTTTTGAACACCAGACACAATGGTGCCCGCCTTTAATCTCAGCGCTTGAGAGGCAGAGGCAGGCAGATCTTTGTGAGTTCAAGGTCAGCCTGGTCTACATAGCTGGGGCTACAGGGAGCCCATATTTTAACCCCAATCCCTCCAAACCCCCCAAAAGTAGCATTTTTTTCTTCTGTCGTGACTCAGACATTCTGATTTACAATTTTATTTTTAAATATTTTATTTAACTTCTTATTTATGTGTGTGTGTGTGTGTGTGTGTGTGTGTGTGTGTGTGTGCGCGCGCGCGCACACATGTGAGTGCAGGTGCTTGTGGAGGCCAGAAGAGGATGTCAGATCCTCTGGAACTGGAGTTCCAGGTGGTGGTTAGCAGCCATGTGGGCACTGGGAACTGAACTCAGGTCTTCTGCAAGAGCAGCCAGTGCTCTTAATTAATGAGCCATCTCTGCAGACCCTACAAATTAGTTTTGCATCTCACTTATTCTACATCCTCAGAGCTATAGCCTCGGACCTGACATTCTATTTTTAAAAGAATGGTCATCTATTAATCAGGGTAGATCAAGTTCATTGATCACTACCCAGGGAAACTTCTACTGTGTGATCAGATGAAATAACAAAATGTATTCAAAAGCCTGCTCTGGAAAATGGAACCCTATGATTTTAGGTTATCTTTGAAAAGTGACCAAAATGGATTGTTTTATCTTTTTGTCTGAGCAGCCTCTCAAATAAAGACAAAATGGAGCAGAATGCAGAACGGTGTTTGCAATGGGGTGTGGCGAGTCACCATTTCAGATCCATTGCATGCAGGAGTGTTGTAGTCAGCAGAGGCATTCCTGGGGCTAGGTCAGCTCTGTAGTGACAGCCGTTGATCTCCCTCATCTGCCCAGTGGCCTCATTGACCACACAGGGAAAGGTGGAGGGACAGAAACATTAGCAGGCACACCCTGAACATTACAGAGTGTGTCTGCTAGTCCAGCTTCCTCCGGCCTTCTGGTTGCCCTCCATCTGTAGACTCTATAGGTGCCTGTGCACATCGCACAGGGCAAGGCCTGGGTGAATCGCTCCACACTGATAGAAGGACATGGACTCTGGTAGCCTCCTCTGTCTTTGCTAAACTTTCCTCCAAATCTCTCGAGAGAACTAAAGCAAGAATGGACTGGCAGGGGTGGAACTCCTTATTTTTGTTTGTTTGTTTTTTCTGGTGTTTTTGAGACAGGGTTTCCCTGTAGCCCCAGCTGTCCTGGAACTGACTGTGTAGACCAGGCTGGCCTTGAACTCACAGAGATCTGCTTGCCTCTGCCTCCTGAGTGCTGGGATTAACTCCTTAAAAAAATTTATTTATTATTTTTATTTTATGTGTATGCATGTATTGCCTGCATGTATGTAAGTGCACACATGTCGTGCGATGCCTGCGGACAGAAGAGACTGTCAGAGCCCCTGGAATTCGAGTTATGGACAGTTGTTAGCTGCCATGTGGGTGCTGGGATTTGAACCCAGGTCTTCTGCAAGAACAGTCAGTGTTCTTAATCACTGAGCCATCTCACCAGCCCAGCACTCTGTGTAACTAAAGCATAATTACAGATCTTCCAGTAGGGACCCAGCAGTGGACCTCATGTTTGGATGAGAGCAGCTCTGGTTCATATACGGAGACATTAGGTCTAGAGTTAGTTTCTGAGCATTTACTCTTTAAAAAATGTGTTCTGTGATGCTGATGGGATTGAGCCTTATCTGTAAAGCTGAAGAAATACTGCCAGGGCTGTGATAATACAGTGGGTGTTGGCTCTGGATTGTCAAGTCCAGCTCCTCAATTTACTGTGTGACCTTCAAGAAATTTTTTCACTTTTTTTTTGCCCGAGTTTCCTCTGTTTATTACAGTGGTGGTGGAGGGTTCATTGTATCTCTTTTGTGGAATAGCTGTGTGCATTAAATTAGTTAAGGTAGTAAATTGCTTAGCTCCATGTGTGCCATATGTAAGGACTGACTAAACATTAGCCGTCATTATTATTAGGTGGCTTATTGCAGCACTGTTTATAATAAAAAATAGGAATGGCATTGCTATCCACTGGGAGGAGACTAATTAAAGAAACGATTATACGTCCATACAGTGTGAGAGGATACAGCTTTAAAGATGGTGTTCCAAGGATTCTGTAATGACACGGGAAACTGCTGCTTGGTAGGGGAAGCAGGTGACAGATATTACAGGGGAGACGATTCTGTTGGTTAAGCAGAGTCTATGGATTCGTGCAGAAGAAGAAGGTACACACAGAGCACTGGCCCCTGGATCACAGGGCTCGGCTCCTCTTCCCTCCTCAGCTGCATTTTTCTGTCATGTATGCATCTTCCATTTGCTTTAGAGTAAACATATGCATTTAATTAAAACAACAGCCACTCGCTCCAGGAACCTTGTCGTTCTGTTTATGAAACGTGAGTAAAAGCAACACTCATGTCGCAGGATTGCTGCTGATTGTTCAACATATGCCTTTCCCTGTCCCTTGCCTGCTCAGGCCACCTGATGGAATTAGCTGAGGAATCTAGAACATTCTTCTGATTTTGTGTTTTCTGTTATTCACCTCTGTTTGGAATGCTTGCAATTTTTTTTTGTGTTTTTCTCTTCTTTTTAATCTTTTCTCTCTGGATGAAGACTTCCTAGCTGGGAGACCTGGTCTCATTTACAGCTGAGGAGCTCGGATAGTTAATCTGTAACTGTTGATTGAGTAATGGTGATCAGTGTTGACAAACGCTCCAGAAAAATGTTGACCCTTGTTCTTAGAGGCAGAGCTGTAGTTTACTTCAAATGACCATCTTTCTTCAGTGCATGAATAAATGAAATGCCATCTCAGGAGCATGTACAGGATCCACATGCTGCACGTGTGTGTGTGTGTGTGTGTGTGTGTGTGTGTGTGTGTGTGTGTGTCTGGGACTGAGGCAGTTACATGGTGTAAGCAGTTACCTAGTGATTTTATGTAAACCTCACAGCGACGTGCTAAAGTCTGCTCCTGGCTTTTTCACAATTATTGTGTGGTTTTATATATGAGATAAGGCAGAGGATAGGGAGGTTAAATGCCTCTTAGAAGGTCACAAAACAGGAAGCAGGCAGACAAAGGCTGACTGCTCCATGCAATCACTGCATGGTCAGGTAGATGAAGGCCAGGAGTTCCAGAGGTGGCCCATGAGGAAACGTGCAGTCTTCAGGAGTTTGCCAACTTAGAGTTACCGAAGCAGAAAGAGAAGCTGGACACATCCAAAACACAAAAATTTATTTATTTTATGCATATGAATGTTTTGCATGTATGTATGTAAGTGCATCCATGTTGTGAAGTGCCCATGAAGGTCAGAAGAGGGCATTGGCTCTCCTGGAACTGGAGTTAAGGAACTGGAGCTGTTAGCTGCCGTGTGGGTGCTGGAAACTGAACCCAGGTCTTCTACAAGAGCAGCCTGTGTTCTTAACCGCTGAGCCATCTCTCCAGCCCCATGAAGGGGATAGTGGAGCCCCAGGGTTCTCTGCCCTCTCTCCCTCTCCCTGTTCTTCCTTCATTTCCCCTCCCATTTCCAGGCCGTGATGTAAGTGGCTTTGCTGTGCCACACACTCCAGCCAGGTTGAGTCCTAAGAGCAGCTGTGTCAGCCAGGTGGAACCTGAGACTAGAAGTCAGTGTAGATGTTTTCTCTTATGGAGGTGACAGCCTCAAGGCATTTGTTACAGTGGCAGAAATAAGGGTAACACATGAAAGCATGTGGAAGGGCACTGCAAAGCTGAATGCACATGGCATTTATCACTTAACTGTAGCCTAAGAAACAAAAAATGTAACTCAAAACAGAAATGATAGTCGTATTATAACATTCCAGATGCATTAGAAAAGTTTCATGTGTCCTAGGAGAAAGAAATAACCCAAAACAAAGTCCTTTGGAATCTGAGGAGGATTTTTTTTGTTTAAATTTAAAAAATTTATTGGATTTTTGTGTCTATTATATATAGAAAATATCTTTATACCCCCCTTCCCCACTGGCACCTCCCATAGCCCTCCCCACCCCCAAACTGGAGTTCATATCTTCTGTCATTTGTGTTAAGGCCTACCATGTAAAGTTAGTGTCCCCAGATGTCCCTCAGTGCAGAGTCATCCACTGGGATCTAGTCAGCCTATCTAGAGTCCCTCCCTTTAAGAAGATCAGCTCATTCTCACCCAGCAGTGATCAGCTGCCAATAATTCTTGGACTAAGATTGGGGCCTGCTGTTCATTTCCACAGTTCTGAGCTGGGTTTCTGTCTAAGTTTGCATGGGTCTTGTGCATGCTGACACCATTACTGTAGGTTCATATGAGAAGGGTCCCAGGCGCCTGTAGGACTATTTCCGTATGGTCAAGCACCTCCTCCCTGGCTCTTACAATCTTTCTGCCCCCTCTTCTGATTCCTGGGTGGGTGGATTTTAATATAGGAGTCCTGTCCACGGACCCACATTCTGCAGACTCTTATTCTCTGTATTTTGGGCATTTGTGACCTTTTGTGTTCCTGTCCCTCTGTTGCATGAGGGAGCTTCATTGGTGAGAACTGAGATAGGCATTAATGTTATCTGAGGAGGGTTTTACGCATTCTTGCTAGATACCAATAGCCCATGTATCAGTCCATCCTCAGACCTCTTTTCTGCCTCATTACTTTCTTTTTACGGCTGCATTGACTTTGTTCTTACAGTTTTAGCTACTATTGTCGCTGCGGTTCTGCAAAAATTAATGCACCATTTGTAGGTGATTTCTCCTGGACTGCCTTTCTTCCTGACTGCGGCACTCACCCAGGCGTGCGCACAGATGGCCGTCCGCCGGCAGGTCTCGGTTCATCTCCTTTCTGTTCTCTGAGGACAGCTGACTGACCCTGCTGGGTTTGGGCTCTCCATTTTCTGTTTTCTTGTTAAATCATTTCCCCCATAACCTCAGTTTTAAAAACTATTACTACCTCAAAAATGGTTTGGCAATCTGGCCAGGGAGAATGAGCCTCCCAAGTTATCTGGTTTTGGTGTCAGTTAAAGACAGGTTATGTCATGCTGTGGTAACAACCCACTTCCCAGTGGAATATTAAAGGGTTGTTGCTGCTTCTCCCTCGTGTCTATTATAGATTAACAAGGGCCTCTGCTGAGACCATCTTTTACCTCCAGACCCTGGTGCACAGAGCAGCCTGTCTTTAGAATGCTGCTTCTTCTGGTAGAGGAAGATGGAGTCCCAGAGTTCGTCCCAGTATCTGCTTGCACGGCATAGGAAACAACCTGGCCCTACCCACCCACTAGAACTGGAGGCAGGAGAGCCCAGAAGGGAGACAGTAGTGAAAGACCAGGTAACAATAAGCAACAATCATTATTTCCCTTCCTACAAAGAAATGCTGTGGAAATTGGGCCTAGAGGCATATGCCTCTTGTCCCAGCTACTTGGGAAGCTGAGGCAGGAAGATTCAATTTCAAGAGTATGAGGCCAGCCTGGGTTCTACATCAAGATGAGAGAGGGAGGGAGGGAGAGAGAGAGAGAGAGAGGAAGAAGGAGGACGAGGAGGAGGAGGAGGAGGAGGAGGAGGAGGAGGAAGAAGAAGAAGAACAAAGAAAGAAAGAGAAAGAGGAAAAAGATTTCAAGACTTTGCTTTTGGTAATTTTTGAAAGCCAGTAGCATCCATTTCCCAAGTCCGTACACAATAGACTTTTAACTAAATGAACCACCGTTTTGATCATCCGCTGTGTGTCAGATCCTGTGCTAGGTGCTCAGGGTACACAGGGGAATGGAACTCTCAACTTCCAGCAGTAGCTCTGTGTGTGTGTGTGTGCGTGTGCGTGTGTGTGTGCGCGCACGCGTACGTGTAATGAGACATAAAGCTAACCATCTACAAAGCCCAGCCATCAAGCACTGCGAAGGAGGGATGAGCCAAGTCCTGAGCCCCAGCCACCCTGAGCTCACGGACAGTCAGGGGGACATGCTGGGAGGTCTGAGCGGAAGTTAGTCCCCGGTTTTCTCTTCCTCATGTCTGCTCTACCTATGTGCGCACACGTCAGCTGTGTCTGCACTGGAGCAGCAGACGAGTCTGACTCAAATCCACAATTCCATCTAGTGGAAAAGCCAAATCACACTGCCAGCTTGCAGCTCTCTGGCTTGCACTCCCTTGTCAGCTTGTCTTCTGTGGGCTCTGCTTCCCGCACTGTGTACCCGCACTGAAGCTCTCTCAGATGGGATCTGCCGCTCCTTTAGTTTGTACAGAGGAGGCAATTCACAGAGAGCCTCATTTGTGCTGTGGCCAACAGCAAAAATCAAGTCATCTTCAAGTGAAATACTGAACTGTCCTGAAAATGCCCCAGCGCCACCTTATCATAGAGGGGAACCCCAGTGCCTTGACCCTGCATGATCACCCCTTCCCTCATCTTGAGGTTCTCTCTCTCTCTCTCTCTCTCTCTCTCTCTCTCTCTCCACCTTTTTCATTTGTTTGTGTCTATTAGGTCAAATGGGACTGTGCTGTGGTGACAGACAGCTCCCATGTGCCACTAGCCTACAAAAACAGGTTAATTTCCGACTCACAGTGCAGATCCACTGTAGACGATCAGCGGTCATTAGAGGTTTCTAGTTCATCCCACCCCTGAGAAGCATGGTAGCAACTCGCACTGTATCAGACACAGTGAAGATTGAAACAATGGTTGCGAGACACAGATTCTCAAATTTGGGGCCTTTGTGCCACCTTCTTAGCATGTCACCCTGTCACTGTAGACTGTCCCTTGGGGCATGCTGACTTTTAACTGCCCCCCAAACACAAGCGCCACTTTTTCAGAGTTTTTTCCAGTGTCATAACTACAAAATGCCCTCTCTCCTTTTACAGATTTTTTATCACCAAAGCACTTACTTTTTTCTGAAATTCTTTTATTTATGTTTTGTTTATTTACTTTTTCCCCAGCTAAAAGGCGTCCCCACTTCCATTTTTTCTTAAGCCAGCTTAGCAGACTAGTTCAAGGTCTAAGCTTGGTTCCAGCAAGTCACCTCCCCCCAGAAGTCTGTTTTCTTTCTTAAAATAGCCGCCCACAGGGAGGGATATCACCACCCAGACACTGCAGCTGTGTGTTCCTTGCCCATCCAAGGGAAAGTAACCTGAACAATAGCTTGTTTTTCTTAATAATATGCTGAAATAACAATAACCAAAAAGCCCCTTACCCTCAAGATTAGACACCTGTTAAGGAAATGACCAACCATTGCTTCTGTTGGTTTCTGTAAACTTTCTCATTGCTGCATTTAAGGGTCAGTGTGACTCCACTGTCTTACAACTGCCAATACCACAGGAATGAAGCAGCTTGTGGTTTTTGCCCTTAAAAGGTCCCCTTCCCCTCACAGCTCCACTGCCGACTCTAACCTCCATCTGGAGACTGCAGCAGCAGCTTTAATAAATTTGGCTGATTTGACCTAAATCGAGTCTGAGGTCTCTCAGTTGGTCCAGCACCATGACACTAGCTGTTAAAGGGACTCCGAATCTGACCATGGCTGCGTGGAAGTCTTCTGTGCTTCTGCTCAGTATTACACCCATTATCACAAAATTACTTCCCGGTCCAAACAAGTAATTCTACCACTGGCCCTGACTGAGACTCAAAACAACACATATTATTGTCTCTTTTAGGAGTCAGTCCCAGCTGGCCCTGTCAATCACCTGGCCAGGAGTCCATCCCCCAGGAAATCTCATTCATCTGAAATGACGCTGAGGAAAGGGGCTGCCTAACTATGGTCTTAATGATCATGTACTTACCCGTCCTTCAGTGTGCCCACCAGAGGATGCTGGCCTTTCTCCGAAGCATCCTGCTCTTCTGCCACGCGGCTGCCTTCCGCCCTCCACCGCGGAAAGCCAGGGAAGGACGGTCCATCGGTGGCCTGGATCCAAGGAGCTGTTCCTAGACCACATGTACAATGGTTTTAGGAATGGAGATGAATCTGGCTTTGGGACAAAATTACAGTGAGTAAGATCGCCAGTGAGAACTACTCCACAGCAGACGGTGGTGGGTACGTGTGGCTGGCACCTGTGAACCAGGATGTTTGCTGAAAACTCAGCTCCGGTCAGATGTGCCTCATCGGCATGAAAGGAGAAGCCAGCCACACCTGAGCTCCTGGAGGGAGACACCTGCGCCGGGAACCGTGTAAGGAAGCTGGTATTCGGAGTCACACTGTTCTGTTGGTAAAGCGGGCACTTCTCGAACACCCACGCGGGAAAGTGGCTTCTGTCTTAGGGTATTTACTCTCATTAATACAAGAATTTAAGAATGGACTCAAACAGAAGCTTAAGAACACTGGTAATAGGATTTAAAGAAAAAGCCTCAGGACAGGCAAGCTGTACATCCCAGCAGCTGCCTGGAGGAAAAGGAAAAGACGGACAGCTACGGCACTCAGGGGTGTGGATTATGGGCTGGAAAAGTTCACCATCTCCGTTAACACACTGGCTATTCCACCCATGTCTTTAGCATAACTTAAGGCGAACCTGTCTTCCTAGGTGTGGTCTCCTGGACAAGTGACCCAAGGAGCTGGAATGCCCAGTCTCCACTCAGGCCAGATGTTTTGTCTGTTGACCGGTTTTCTCTTAAGTGGACCTTTTTGCTGCTGCTGTAACATCACCCAAGAAATAGGACAGCAGACTGCTAAAAATTATACACTCCAAATCATCTCTAAATCTACTTATAAAAACATATTCCCAATGTTAGATAGTAAGGCTGATGTTAGCAGGCTCAGAGGACGGACCCCTTCCTCCTGCACTTTGGGCCCCACTTCCCCTTTCCCAAACAGGTGGAGGTATCTGGACTTTGTTAAGGCCCAGGGTTCTGGGTGGACAAGGCCATTCAGAGTTACATAAGAAGAGAGGGGTAATTACTCCGTCAGTGAGAGAGTGTTCTTTTTCTTCCTCTTCTGACTCCTAACCTGAAACGTGCAACTGTTCCTTCTTCCTATCCTTTTCTTCCAGACACAGGCGGAAGCCTGTCTGTGCGTTCCCTGCTCCCCGGTCTTCTTCCCCGACCCCTGAAGCTTTATTGCTCTCCTTTCTGCCCTGCAGGTGCTTGTTCAACTCTGCTGTTGAGCCTGCAGGCTTCCTCAGACACTGACATAAAAGGAATGCTGGTTCTTTTTCCGTTTCCTTCTCCATCTCCCTCCTCTGAGTAGCCGCCCAGAGTCCAGCTCGCCTGCCCTGTTGTTTTTCCCTCAAACTGTCATAAAATTGTCCCTGAGCTTCATTCTGAGATGTTTAAATTTTTCAAAACTGATGGTACTAAGAAACCCCAAAGGGGACTCCGACTTCCCTGGCAACATTAATATTTAGGGAGTCTGAGAAATTGCATTAAAAGGTTTAGTGTGTCTCTGGATGTTTATGTCAAGTATTTAAAGAGCAGATGACAGGCAATTTTTCAGGGCACTATGAAGACTATATCCATTACTTTCAAACTGTTTTCAATGTCTATTCCCCATTATGCACACGCGTGACTCTACTAACATATTAGGTATATTATAAGATTCATAGAAGTGGGGAAATGAAATGGTGAGATGAATTTGAGTAGAAACGAATGCATACAAACCTTTGCTTGACACCATAATAAAGCATCTTGTCAACTCACTAAGTATCCACACATCGTTTTGAAGATCAGTGAAGATCAACGGGCAGAAAAGGCTGTCCAAATTCAGTCACACACACTTCTGAAATGGCATGGCATGACAATGTAAGTTTCACTACTTGGGCTATCACTAGTTCCATCCCGGCATGCATACAGCTACTGACTTTTATGATAATCACATCCATTATTTTACGAACTCGGCCTTCAAAATAGAATAATGAATATATCATTGACTGAACTGCAGTCAATAGCCTATTATAATTTCCCTTAAGACAGCAATATTGAAGAGTCCCAGTGTGTTTGAAAGCTTATTCTTGCTGAATAGCTATAAAAATGGAATGCATAATAATTACATTGACATATATGTTTAAAAGTTTAAAAATTGGTAAGGAAAGGCAGAAGAGAAAAATATTTTTCCTTTTAAGGTACTTTGGCTAATGTCGTGCTATATGTTTTTTGGATGTGTGAATTCAATTTTTGGTTCAGTCAACCAATATTTATTCTGTGCTTGTCAGATGTATGATGTAATGAATGCCTTCTCTTAGATTTCATTTTACCTCTTCAGCCTGGAAACTTCTAGCCGTTCATATCAGAAACCCTTTCTTTATATTGGGAATATATGTCTAAACAAAGACAATGATGTACTGATGTAAGTTAAGTAGTCTGTAAACTGTGACTGATGTGTTTGGCTCTGTAAATAAAGTTTTATTGGTACATAGCTCATTTGCTTACATACTGCATTTGTGCTAAAACTATAGACCTGAGTAGTTGCAACAGAGACTGTTTGGCCTGTGAGCCCACAATATTTACTGTTTGGCTGTATGTTGCTGGGAATAGCACCTAGGGCCTCATGTATGAAAGGCACATGCTCTAATCCCGAGCTATATCCTTAGCTATAAAATTTTTTATTTTATGAAAGGATCTTGCAAAATCACCTAGGCTGCCTGTAAACTTGAAATTCTCATGCCTTAGAATCCGGAGTAGCTGGGAATACAGTCCTGTACCACTAGGACCCACCCTGGCCCTATTTCTTTACTTCACTCAAAATCACAAGCAGTTAGGGAAGAATTTTCTTATAGAATTCTGTCTGAAAAGTGGGTTAGAAAGGTCAAATCTTTTGTGAAGAAAGTTAGTGGCTTTCACCTAGAAATCCATTTGTGATTGATTGATATTGTTAACCAATTCCAGATTTGTACCTCATTCTTAGAATCATATTGGAAGGAAAAGCATAGTCAGGTCATGAAATAGCTGTGCTTACAAAGCTAAACTATTGGGTCTTTGGCATTTAACTTTAATTAATTAATTAAAATATCTTGTATCACTCATCAAAGAGCTTCTTCTTGATGGCAGATGGAAACCATTATAAGGCTTCACAACCGATCAAATGCAGAGAACAAGAGACGGTGAGGTGCCAGCCCTAAGTGACACATCTACAATGCAACCTCTACACCCAAGGCTCAAGGAATATACTGGAAGAGAGGGCAGAAAGAATGTAAGAGCCAGAGGGACGAGACACCTGCTGCCAGTCAGTGCGTTCTAGACATGACAGGGGAGCTGCACCCATGACATCTCCACAGTATGGCACCAACAAGATCTGGATAATGACAAAACCAGTTGACATGCTAAGGTGTATGAGGAAATGTCATGGGTCCCACCTCAAGATGAAGAGCTACAGGCAATCAATGGATGCTGAGGGAGAGAGAGTCTGTTTCTTCTAGGGTCCAGCTCCCTGGAGCTTATCTGATCCACAATGAGTAGCCTTAAACACAGGAACACATGAACATCACTAAATGGGCATTCTCTACATGGAAAGTGCAAGGGTGCGTGGGTCCTTGAGGCTCATTGTAACTGAGCCCTGGCAGCAGACCAACTCCTTCTCTGCAGAGACATTCCTGCTACTGCCTATTTCTGTTGCCTTTAGGCGTTTTTCTTATCTGAACAGGATCCATTGTGTTTTTAACTTAACTATTTTTCATCCAGTCATTACCTATAGCTTCCAATCTACCATCGTACACCAAATTCTATCTCTGCCATTGAACTTTTAAATTTGGGGTCTTTTGGGCGTCTTTCAAATTATAGCAGCTGTATATCCACATATCCCTATGGGAAAGTGGCTTTGATTTTCTACTCTGCCCAGCTTTCTGCCTGGTGTTTCTCTGGTCTGAGGGTCTGTGTACATTGTGTGTATGGACTGACTTAGCAGGACGTGGAGTGTGTGGATCTGGATTGTGTATGGAGAACTGATGGACTGTCAATTAAACTTGAATAGCAGCCACGGCATTTCTGAGCCACATTACAACTATGCTTAAATAAACAGCCTGACTAAGCATTAGTTTTAAGGCCGAGAGTGGACTTGAACTGTGAGAACCTGGTCTTCAGATGTCTGGGGAAATGTGCTCTTGAGCCACTCTCCACTCGTGCTTTAATTGAAACGGTATCTTCAGTGTGCACTGGGGAAGTACAAGCTAGGACTCACCCTTATCTTTTCTTACTTGCATTTTTGTAATTTTCATATAAATTGATGCTATTTAGATACTTTCCCCTATCTGCATCTCCCTTTAATGCCCTCCTGCCCAATTTAATGTGTTCTAATATATGATATATATCCTATATCTAAAATATATATATATATGTATATATATCCTATAGAGTCTAATTTATGTCCCCAAATGCCAAAATGTCCTTCAGTGTGGATCCATCCACTGGAGTCTGGTTCACCTATAAAGAGTCCCACCTTTCAAAGAGAGAATCTCCCCAGCAGCCATCCATTGTCCAAAGTTTCTTAGGTTGGATTGGGGTTTCTTACCTACCATGTCTGTGCTGGGATTTTGTCTGGTTTGAGCACATGGGACTTGTGCCTGCTGTCACCATTGCTGTGAGTTCATACAAGTAATTGACCAGCTGTCTGAAAACCTCTGTTTCCTTTGGTTATCCACCACCTCCAGCTCTTACAGTCTTTCCACCTACTCTTCTGAAATGATCCCTGCACCTTGGGTGGGGAGCAGAAGTTTGATACAGGCGTCCTATTCAGAGATAAGCACTCTGCAGCCTCTTGTTCTATGTATGTTGCCCAGTTGTGGGTTTCTGTGTTAATCACCATCTGCTACATAAGGAAGCTTCTCTGCTCTGATGAGAGTCAAGAGATGCCTTAATTTTGGGTATAACAAGAAGTCATTAGGATCAGTTTAATATGATAACTATTTAGTAGAAAACTAGTATTAGGTTCTTTCCTATGTCCTGTGACCTGTCTAGCCTCAAGTTCCTAGACCTGATATCAGTGTGGCTCCATCCTATGAAGCAGACCTTAAATATAATTAGAAAGTGGTTGGTTGCTCCCGTAATACTTATGACACTATTACACCAGTGGGCATATTTTGCCAGGCCAGTTGTTGTAGCACATAGGATTCACAGCTGGGTAAGGTTGATGATTCATTTTCTCTTCAGACAGCACCTTCCAGCATCATGAAAGCTAGTCAGTAGATATGAGGATTTGATGTCAGCACCAGCTCAATTTCTCCTCTTTATGCTGCAGTTCATGTACATAGTGTCTTCAGTATTCAGGTCTGCCAACAAGTTATGGTGGGCAACCAAGAGCAAGGATAATAGTCATTATTGTCTGAGGGTCTGTGTGCCCGCTAGTCAGCAGCTTCAAATCAGAGTCCATTCCTGGCATTGTGATTTTACTTTGCTAGCTTATAGTGTCTAGTAGGTGTCTAGCCAATGGTGTCTAGTAGGGGCAATATTCCCATTATAAGGTAACTCCTTTTACTCTCTTTTTATAATATATATAAGAAGCTTCTATGCTGGTACATATGGCTTTTTACAAAGGTAGAGGCCATTTTTTATTTTCCAGTTTAACTTTAAGTCAGGCTTGAATGTAGACAGTAGACTTTTTTGAGATTTAGGTTAAATGGGTACAGGCTACCTGTGTCTTGTTATCCCTCTGTATGTACAAATTTCACCTTGTTTTATTCTGTAGCGTGTCTGTATTTTCCTTCCCTTGTGAACAATCATGGGGAAAGAGGCCGTGTCAGATTTAGCTGCTTTTCTCGATGAAAAGACCTGGGTTTTCCTGTATCTCATTTTTCTTTATTAGTGACCACAAAGAAGGTAGAGCCCATCAGGATTATTCACTCTTACTGATGTGACTCTATGGCCTTAATGAATTTTTAATTTAACTTTTTTGCCTGATTAATCCAATCCAGTCTGTATAGGACCCATCATTCATGAGACTTCTAGAGTAAATATTGGCCTTACATGTATTATGGAAGTCAGACAACTTCCAATGTTTACAAGTTAAATTGTTAAAATCTCCTTAAATGTTCCCTTCGACCCCCCTTTCTAAAAATTTATAATTTGTAGTCAATCATGAATTCCTCTCTTAAAGAAGGCTAACAGCCTGCATTTGAAAAACCACAGTATAATTCACAATATGTAATCTTGAGTTAAGTAGTTATAATTTAGAGAACTCACAACATAAACAACAGTAATACTTCAAAGAACTTGGAAAACTATGATAATCAGAATGCTCATTGTCTTTGACCTATCCATGTCATTTTAAATGGAAAATGAATTCAGAAGCAGCGCGATGACACAGAAACAAAATAAGATAGCAAAGGAGAGCTCAGGAAGGATCGGATATTCTTTCTAAGAGAAAAACAGGCAGGGCAGAAAAGTCAGCATCCTCAGGCTCTTGAGCTGCCAAACTAAGCACATTATTTGTCTAATTCAGTTTCTCCTGCTGGGCATGGCAGCCCATGCCTTTAATCCCAGAACCCCAGAACTGGAGAAGCAGAGTCAGGCAGAGCTCTGTGATGGCAACCTGGTCTATGTACAGAGTTCCAGGCCAATTGAAGCCACAGGGAGACCCTGTCTCAAAAAAAAAAAAACAAAAATAAAAATAAAAAAAGAAACCATGAGTTTCTTCCAACTGCCTCTCCCCCAGGGAAGGGGGCTCCATGGAATGCAGGAGAATCAGGTGCAGGAGGTCCATGGGTTCTGTAAGAGGTAATTGTTTGGAAGCACTCCTTTTTTCTCTTGATAAGAATTATACCTACTTTAATTTGGTTGCAAAGAGTTACATCTTTCAATTTAACTATTCTAAGCAGTAGCTTAATCCTTCATCTTTTCCCCTCCAGATTCTTAATTAAGTATCCTATGGTTGGGAAACCAGGGAAAATATTTCTGAATAACATATAAAGTTTGGAAATTTGCCTTGATGACACATCAGTTCCAATTCCTTTAAGTAAATCTATGAACTGCCATGCATGTGCAGAAGATCGAGGGTACAAAGAGATCCTCACCACAAGCACTGAAAGGTAAAAATGAAAGTCAAAGTCTGAGTGTCGTTCCTTGCAGTTTGAGCCTGGTAAGGAAGGTTGGTGAGAACAAAAAGTGAATAAAGGATTATTAGACTGTACCAGCGCATGTTATGAAGAAGGCTTTGTGTTTGTTGTCATATTACCCTGTGTATCACTGAAAACATCCCATAATTTCCCCTTTGCTGAGGACTTCTCCAGCCTTCTGTCCATGACCTAGTTCTCCAGCACAAGCCATGAAGGAAAGCCTTGGGCTCCATGTCATACAACTTAACGTATGATCGAGATATTCTATTTCCCTTTTTCCTTAGGACTTCTCGAGCTGCTGATCTGTGAGTCTGGAGTAGAGAGTCTCTTCCTCACATGGGGTGCCACATGCCATGTAATGCGGCATTCTAAGCCACATTACAGTTAGACCTGAATAAAGAAACAGCCTGACTCTTAGCATTTGTTTTAAGGCTAAAAGTGGATCCCAACTCTGAGGAACCATTCCTTCAGATGTCTCATGGAGCTGTGCTCTTAAGTCAGGCTTCACACATTCTTTTTTTTTTAACCCTGACTTAAACTTTGTTTAAAAATTTTAAAAAATTTATTTTATTATTCTCTTAACATCACATTCTTTTATTCAAACAATATCTCCAGCATGAATTGGGGAAGTAGAAGCTAGCACCCACCCTTATCTTATCAGTGAATCTGGCTCTTTGATCCTTAGGTCTAGAATGTCACACACAACTACAGATTTTTCATTGTTTTCAATGAGAAAAACACACTTCTTCCAGTATGTTAAGCACACCCACATTCATTCACTATCTTGGGAGGAGGGAAAAGTGGGATTCTGAAGGATTAAAGTCAGAGGCCCAGATCACAAGAGGAACACATGGCTTAGTGAACTTGTTTACATTATAAACAGTAACTTTTTGGTTGCAAGGTTAGGTAAAAGTGTTTAGTTCATATTATGTCCATACTGTAAAAGTCATTCCTCAAAGCATCTATCCTGGATCCCCCAAACATCTACACACAGGAATCAGTTTTAAAATTCAGAAGTAGACAAAAGAGGGTACTCCAAAGAAACAGAGTTTATGAATGGCTTGTTCAAATAAACCATTTCTGGGTGACACAATGCCAGGACTCTGGTGGCATCTTTTTAGAAGAAACGCATGACAAGGTCTACAATGGTAGATCTGCCTTCTTTTGCTCCAGTTCTTTCAAGTCCAGAAATCATCTAGCTCAAATATTTGTTGGTAATGGAACTGTAGTGGACCAAGTTGCACATCACACCCAAGGAATCCCTCCTCCCTACCTATTCTGTCATGGAGAGTGGCCTTGAAGGAGAGGGCTTCCCAGTGACACCTAGTAGCTACCTAGGATATATTCACTGGACAAATACGAGTAATTTAACATTAAGCTGTGGGAGCACAGTTTAATTAGGCTTCCCTTCGGTTACTGTCACTAAAGAATAGCATCATATAAATATAAAATATAAGCACATAAAAATGAACATCAAATCAAGTATTCAGATCTCCATTAATACATTGTTCCAGTCTAGTTTATTTCCAGGGTGTTTTCATCTCATTATATTTTAGGGATGATCCAGTCATGCATTTTTACCCCAATACAAATTTATCACAGCATTAGTCCAGCAAAGTATGGTGGGGAAAGGTTAATGTACATTAAAACAAACCCTTTGAACTGAACGTGGTGGCATGACCCTGTAGTCAGAGCACTCAAGAGGCAGAGGTGGGGGATTGTGTCTTTAGGACCTGTGTGGACTACACATTGAGTTTCTGTCTCAAATAAAGAAAAACAAAGGCAAAAACTAAAATATAGTGAAAACCCCCAACAACAACAACAAACTTCCCCAAACAAACAGCAACTAACAAAGCAATTTCTGTTTTGTTTTTTGATTGTTTATTAGAGACAGGGACTGCACTCTGCAGCCCAGGCTTACCTTAATCTACCATGTAGCCTAGGCTGGCCTCGCCTCTGGGTCCTTCTGTCTCAGACTTCTGAGTGCTGTCACTATTGGTCCGTGCCATCACAAGCAGGCAAAGCCAATTTCTGCTTTCTTTTTTATCTAAAAATAGTTGTCCTTTCCTAATACACACCTACTACAAGAAAACAAAAGTAAAGATAAATGAAGTGGGTTTCTCCTGAGCAGAACTTCCTTCCCCCAATAGACTTACAGACCTTTCTTTACCAAGTGGAATGTGTTTCATCCTTCCCGGGACAGACATTTCAGAACTTCCAAGGTACACTCTGTCTTGCATTCCTAGAAAGAATGAACATCTTCCTTTTCCAATATCACAGGAGTTAATCCCTGACCATGGAATTTACAACCCTATCTTTAAGTTATCTTCAAGTTGTCTCCCTTTTTCTGTCTCTTCTCTAAGCATGGACTGGGAGCAATTTAATTAAAATACTACTAACCAGGCAGGAAAAGGATTACTTCAGGAAGAGATAGGTGAGTTTTGCCACTATTGTATAACCCTTGAAAAGGCTCTGCCATTTCAAGTGAGTAGGCCTTCTGGTCAGTCACAGGCTACCTGGGAGGACTAGATGATGTCATTATATAATATTACCACTTCTGCAAAATATAGCTGAAGGACTAAGCAGTCACGTGGCAGGACTCTAGATATTACAAAAATAAGATATTACAAACTAAGGAAGCAGGCTTCGGATTCCATAACAATATTCTTCTAAATTCCCTCACATGTTTCAGATTGTGTTACAGTGTTCATATTGGGGAAAAATGGGCATGCACTAAAATTTTCAGTATTGTGTGTGCTGTAGAATATTTAAACCTACAGAAAGGGTAATTTTCTGCTGCTCCAAGTTCTTCCCAGCAGAAAGGATAATTTGATAGTCAAATAAAAATGTGATTTGCTAATCTATATTCACAGACTTTTTAACTTTTACTTTCCATCTTTCTGTCAAATTACCACCAGTGAATAGTTCAACCTCGGACCATTGTCAGTAGGAGATGCATGGAACATAACTATTTGATCATGTTTCCCTGATAATCTCCATCCTGTTGGATATAATAAGAAAAAATGTTTTTCTAAATCCTTACTATTTGGGTTTTTTTTTTTTTTTGACTAAGTCTTGCTATGGAGCCCAGGCTGGCCTAGAACTCACTTGTCGCTAAGGATGGCCTCAAAACCATGTGTTCTTCTCGATGACAAGTGTCTTTCTTCTCCCTATGAACAGCATTCTGTTAAGTGTCTGGTAGTAGTTTGGAGTGATGGCTTGGTTGTTACCAATTGTCTTAGTTCCTGCTTATCTTGAAAAATTCTTATTTCATCAATTTTAAGCCGGTAACTTTGCCAAGCATAGCAATCTTGGATGACATTTATTTTCAGAGTGTGACTCTATCATTCCGTGCTTTCCCAGGTTGCAGATGAACTATCCGAGTTTATTTTGATGTTTCTCCTGTGTGTGAGTTAGCGTATATCCCTTATAGCTTCTAATATTATTTTTTGTACTTTTGAAATCTCAAGTATGACATGTCATGGAGAGGTTCTTCTCTGGTCACGACTATTCAGGCCCCTTCATGTTTGTGTGTCTAGTTCTTTCTCTAGCATTGCAAGTTTTCTGTAATAATTTACTAGAAGAGATTCTCTGTGCCTTTAGTGTCTGTCTCTGCTTCTCTTTCTGTCTTGTGGGCTGTCATGTTTTGTCTATTGAATGCATCCGAATGCTTGGAAGTTTTGTTCATATTCATTAATTTTTTTTCCTTATGATTGTTCTCTAGTCCTGAAATTCTTGGTCTTCTCTGTTGATGCTGTCTACTGTTGTTTTAAAAGAACTGGCTGATTGTTTCTTTCATTTCTAGATTTTTTTCAGAGTATTAATTTTCTTTTTCATTTTTCCTCCACATTTTAAAAAATGTCTCTTCCCCAGTACGGACCATTTCATCTGCTTTGGTTACTTTCTTACTGAGGTCTTTAAATTGATTTCCTTGCTTCATTCATCAGCTTATTTGAGTCCTCTGTATGATCACTGACACTTTTTAAAAGTAGCATTCTGAGTTTTTTGTCCAGCATTTCACCTGTCTTATCTCTGGTGTCCTGCTGAAGGGCCGTGAGTTACGGAGGTATAGTGAGCTTTCTTTTCATTCCTGTCTCTTGCTCCTTGTACATCTATTGGGATAAATGTGTCCTCCAGTTTTTATTTTTACTTCACTTTTTTTGCTTGATTTTTGTGCTTTATGTCTTTGTGGTGAGTTGTCTCCACTTGGACTTACATTCCCTATTGCTGTTTAGGGGACAGGTTGAGTAGACAGAGCTTTAACAGCAGTCCCGGGTGTGAGCCCGCAGTGAGACCCTCCAACACTTCACTGGTGTCTGATAAGCTTTAGCGGCAGCACCTCTAGGATCCCGACTGGGGAAAATGTAGTTTATGGTTTTTTTTTTTTAGAGTCAAGGGTATCAGCATTTAGTGAAATGGGCAGAACAGAAAGAAAGAGGGGAAAGGAAGTGGGCGCGAGAAGAGCACGAGGCTTAGATCCACGACAAGCAGAGAAAGCGTCATGGCATCGGTGTGGAGGAAGAAAGCTAATGACATACAAGTTAAAACAACTGGGCATTAAAGTGGAAAGTGAATGGTCAGTTGGGGGCTTCTTGGGGAGGGAGAGCCAGTTTTCTTTGAGGGTATGGCCCCTGGAAGGTCGACTGTGCGCCCATGGATGGCCCATGATGATATGGGTGGTACAAATTGGACTAGGTGGGGTTAAAAGGAGAAAAAGGACATGAAGTTAGGAGAGGTGTGGAGGTGGGGGTGGGCTTTGAGGAATTACGGGGAGGAACCAGGGTTAATATGATCAAAATACACTGCATGAAATTCTCAAAGAATTAATAAAAGCATTTTATAGATATGTTTTTAAAAAAGCTACCCCTAAGCTGGAGAAGACAAAGTGTGCTCTTAGACACAATGAAACAACATGCCCCAAGTAGACACGACTGCAAACATTAGTACATGCCTGTTAGTACAAACCAAGCCCAAACACCTTAACTCCCGCACGCACACACTTATGGGCATCCTTGAAACACAGACACAGGGCTGGAGGGATGTGTCAGCGGGTAAAGGTGCTGTCCACTAGGTCTGATGTCCTGAGTTCAATCCTTGATACCCACATAGCGGGAGGAGGGAGCAGATTCCCACATGTTGTCCTTAGACCTCCACAAGTGTGCCATGGCATACAAGTACATGCATGCACACATGCAGACTTAATAAAGTTAAAAAGCAGAGTGTGGAAGTATAAAGAATTTTAAAGTAGTATCAGGATCTAGAGCGCTTTACCCCCAGTGCTTTCCCATCGGGATGATGTTTCCTCTTGCCCTGTGTGACGGTCTCCACAGGTGTAGGAGAGGGCTCCTTGTCACGAGTCAGTCCAGTTAAGTCAGATCGTCCTTCCATGAGGAACGGTATCTGTGACCAGAGTTCACTTTCTGTCAGAGTTTCCCAGTCTGAGGCTGGCCACCTGTAAATTCCAGTCCTCCCTCTGTTTGTGGGTCATCCTTTCCAGGTCTGGGGCCTTCTATGGCTGACATACCAAGGGGGTGTGGAAACCTGCCAGCGTTTACCTTGGTTGTACTCATCAGAAGGCTGGGCCACGTTCTCTAGCTCAGTCTGTGATCCTGTGTAGGCCAGCCGGGCGCAGGTGGACAGCTTCCTTCCTTCCCTGCCAAATCACCTGTAGCTCATCTTCAGGCTTCTGGTCCACACATCTGCTCCTAGCTCCACAGCAAGCTGTGTTACACGCCTCTTCCTGTGCATGCTGTGTACAGCCACAGTGTGTGTGTGTGTGTGTGTGTGTGTGTGTGTGTGTGTGTCCTCTCGTGGTGCCCACCCGTGACAGCACTTTCCCGGCAGCTAGATCTGCTCTTGGCCCAGGACAAGCAGCAAGGTGCAGGTGGGCACTGGCTGCGTCTTCGTGATTTCCGTGGTTCTCAGCTCTCTCTGTCCTTCAGGAATGAAATCGGATCTGCTGATTTTCATCTTTCCTCACACCCGATTGGCCTCCAATCCTCCATTTACCGCGAACAGATATCTGCTTTTGAACTCAACATGTCTAGCATCTTTTGCTTTTACAGTAACTTACTTATGCCTTTATTTTTCTACAGTTTTGAGTGGGTGATCATTTGTGCTTTAAATTTTAGGGTTAATAACGAAAGCATTTATGAGTCCCATTTGTCCTTTAAGAACAACTTTCAAAGTTTTTCTATTTATGAAAGCGTGTGCAGTGACCATCGGAGACATGAAAGCTTAGGGAAGAATTAGACATTTTAAATATAATGATTATCTTTCCACAGATTTTTGTAGCATGTTGTATTCTTTTTCATTTTTGTCTAAATAGTAATTTTAGTTATTTTTTTTTCTTGGATGAAAAAGTTAGATTGGAAAGTGTTTTAAAATGTTTAGGTGACAGGTTTTGATTTGTTTATATCACTGTAATTGAGTGCCAAGTTTTGAAATTTAAAAATATTTTATTAGCATTGTTTTCGTTAAGAAGTAACATGATTACATTGAAAGGCTTTATATATAAGATTATATAGATTGCAGAATTTGGGAAGGGAGTGAACGCCAAACACATTCTAGGAACAGTGACAAATTCCACATTAATGTTGAAGCTAGGTAGTACAATTTTGTCAGTAAATAATATTCGAAAGTTGGGGCTGAAGAGATGGCTCAGCACTAAGGGCACAGGCTGTTCTTGCAGAGGACTTGGGTTCGATTGCCAGCATGGTAACAACTGTCCCTAACTCCAGTTCCAGGGGACCTGCCACCTTCTTCTGACCTCTGTTGACCTCCACAGATACTGCATAACACAGGTGTACTTACATACATGCAGGCAATATGCTCCCATACAAAATTATAGTAGACATATAGAATTGTGAATTTATATTCTAAGATATAATTACATATTTTTTTGTTTGAGAATTATATCCAGTTTGGTCTTTGAAGTACTTTCTTTTAAAAATATTTTTTTTATTATTTTTATTTTGTGTGTATGAGTGTATTGCCTGCATGTATGTGAGTGCACCCAAGTCCTGCAATGCCCAGGGAGGTCAGAAGGAGTCGAATTCCCTTGGAACTGGAGTTATGAGGGTTATTAGCCACCATGTGGATGCTGAGATTCGAAGTGGGGTCCTCTGCAAAAGCAGCCAACGCCCTTAACCACAGAGTCATTCCTCCAGCCCTTGATTATTACAGTACTTTCTATTTTTTTTTTAACTTCCCAGATGGTGGTTTTATCTCTAGAAGTTCAATTAGGGCACAAGTGAAGGCACACTGGGGCTTTAGGAGAGGAATAGAAAAATAATGAAAACCTCTTGGTGCCTGTGTAGTGGGAGAGGTCCACCATCAAGGCCTGGACACCCAGGATCACGTGTGGAATAGGAGCACAGCTGGCCCACAGCTTTAGCTCCCAAGATGGGGGGGGGTGGAAACCAGTGCTCCAGGTTCACAGGAGAGGCCACAGCTCCAGGTCCACAGGAGGGGCCACAGCTCTAACTCACAGGAGGGGCCACAGCTCCAGGTCCACAGGAGGGGCCGCAGCTCTAGGTTCACAGGAGGGGCCACAGCTCCAGGTCCACAGGAGGGGCCGCAGCTCTAGGTTCACAGGAGGGGCCACAGCTCCAGGTCCACAGGAGGGGCCGCAGCTCTAGGTTCACAGGAGGGGCCACAGCTCCAGGTCCACAGGAGGGGCCGCAGCTCTAGGTTCACAGGAGGGGCCACAGCTCCAGGTCCACAGGAGGGGCCGCAGCTCTAGGTTCACAGGAGGGGCCACAGCTCCAGGTCCACAGGAGGGGCCGCAGCTCTAGGTTCACAGGAGGGGCCACAGCTCCAGGTCCACAGGAGGGGCCGCAGCTCTAGGTTCACAGGAGGGGCCACAGCTCCAGGTCCACAGGAGGGGCCGCAGCTCTAGGTTCACAGGAGGGGCCACAGCTCCAGGTCCACAGGAGGGGCCGCAGCTCTAGGTTCACAGGAGGGGCCACAGCTCCAGGTCCACAGGAGGGGCCACAGCTCCAGGTTCACAGGAGGGGCCACAGCTCCAGGTCCACAGGAGGGGCCACAGCTCTAGGTTCACAGGAGGGGCCACAGCTCCAGGTCCACAGGAGGGGCCACAGCTCTAACTCACAGGAGGGGACCATGGCTTTGGCTCACATGAAGGACCATAGCCCAGATTCACAGAAGGGAACCACAGCTCTAGCTTGCAGGGGAGGAAAGTGCTAAGTTTTTACACTGTGAAGGCAAATGTGACTTTTACATTTTATGTCCCTTGCAGCTCTTTTTTCTTTGCACACTAATTTTTTTACGATTACACCGGGAAGCATTCCACAGCCATTTGTAAGTTTGATTTATAACTAGAGCTTAAAAGCTGCTCTATACCATTCAAGTCCTCTAAGTATGTATCTGGTTACTGCTAACTAAGAAAGTGCACGAACTACATTTTTATGGTAATATTTCTGCCAATTTAGCCTCAAATGCATAATAAATTTTGCTTAATATATTTTGGTGCTGTATTATTTGGAGCAGTAAAGCTTGTCACTATTTTGTTTTATTGTAAATTATTCATTTTATGCATACAAATTTATCATCTTTGACCAATTAATACCCTTTGTTTTTTACTTTTTACGTGCAATTAATTTTTCCGCACGTTGTTTGTGTTTGTAGTGTAATAATAAAACTTGGGGCTGTGGAGATGGCTCACTGGGCAAGAGTGGTTGCTTTGCAATCATGAAGGTCTGAGTTTGAACTTCTAGAATCCACATAAAAGCCAAGCATGGCTGTACCTATAGTCTTGGCATTTGGGGCCAGAGACAGGTGGATCCTAGGAGCTCTTTGGCCAACCAAGCTTCTGGTTCTCGGAGACTGTGTCAAGGCAGTAAGGTGGGGTGCTATAGAGAAGTGTACTCTTCTAACCTCTGTGTGCATATGCACAGACACACACACACACCTTCCTATCAGTGTGCAAGCACCATACATATAATGCCACACACACATTCATGCACGCACACACATGTACACACACACATATACACACACATGCACACGTACACACGCGCACACATGTACACACATGCACACACACACGTACACACACGTACACACGCGCACACACACGCACATGCACACACGTACACACATATACACATGCACGCACACATACACACGCACACACACGTACACACACGTATACACACACGCACACGTACACACGCGCACACGTACACACATGCACACGCACACACGTACACACACGTACACACACGCATGCACATGTACACACGCACACACACATTCTTCAGGCTGCCAGTCTCCCTAGATCTCATTCTTTCCATTTTGGTTTTGCTGTGGTTATTTAATCTAAAATTACCCATGCATTACTAAATAACAACTTACACCACATCTATTTCCTACCCTCCTTCTTTTCTTGCTAATTACATCTATTGGTTTGTGTTGGTTCATCTTTAGTTCAGTCTGTATTTTAAGAAAGCAGCAAAGCGGTGATTTAACATTGCTGAATTTTTTTCCCGTCACTTTCTGTGGTGTATGAGACCTGAGGGGAAAGGGCCCAGTGGACTGTCTGAAGGCTTTCAGGCATTTCCAGGGTCTCTCCTGTCTGTGCTGTGTAAAGCATTTACATTCTGATCACTTCTTGTTTAAGGCTGCTGTGCTAAATTACCTCCAAGTTACAGTTCACATGTGGGAAGGAAGAGGGAAGGACAGACCAGAGGCCCTCCCAGCTGAGTTAACCTTCTTCAGACCCTTTCCACGGCAGGCCAACACTTAGAAGCTTCCACTTCTTTCTCCCTGACTATAATTTGTCACCTAGCAACACCAGTTATAAAGACATCTGAGAAATCGTAGATTAATTCTGTCAACAGTTTTGGTTCTATAGACAAAGAGTGTTTGAAGCAGGCAGCCAGCAGTAGTGAGGTCTGTTAACCCTTTTCTCTTGCCTACTAATTTGCACTTTCACCATCTCTAAAAGAACCAATCAATGATCTGTGCATTATACCGATACTCGCCTGACTCTCATGAACACCGACCACCTTCCTTTCTTGTGCACAGAATCTTAGTTCTCCAGGATGACAATGCAATCCCGTCACGCCCATCCCAGTCCCCTTTCTGTGGACTCAGTGAAGGAAAGCTGTCTCCTGGGTAAACTTTGTGTCAGTCCCTGTGTGTCAGATCTCATGCAGGTGCCTTAGCAGCTGGTTCTCAGTAATAGCCTAACTTTTGCTTCATTGCTATTGTGTCTAGTCATTGCTGATCCCACCGTCCACTAGAGAAATGCCAGCCTTTTCCCCATGGCAGCACAGCCCAGGTTTTGGATATCACCCAGAAGTAAATCTTAATTTTAATTTTTGGAACATTTTCCTCTTGTCTGTTTACGGTTATTTTGCCATTGAATTTATGAATTCTGCATAGATAGAATTATGTAGATACAATTTGAACTTCCAGGATGTCTTAGTAAATGAACTGCTTTGGGCTTTCATCCTATATTTACTTTTAAATTTGTTTTTTTAAATATATGTAAAACTTCAATGCACCAGGCTTCCAAATTTCCTCCCCTTTAAGAAGCTAATTTCTTAGAAGTAGATTTCAGTTAAGCAAAGAGACTAGGGTGTTAGTTAGGTCTCTGCAGAATAAATGTCAGCGTCTTCGTGTGAATGTTGGTGATTTAGCTACACAAATGCATATCTGTGTGGGAGGTTTGTTCCTGCTGATTGAGATCCTTTTGGCAATCTTAGCACAGTAGGATGGCAGCTCTTTTCTGATTTTTTTCCTTTTATTGATGAACCCTTTCATTTGGGGCTTGGGGAGGAGGAGTTCAGTTTGATCCGTATGTTCATGCAAACTTTCGATTTGTACTTAATGATACTTTCAGATTTTTTTTTAATCAAAAGACTAAAAATGCTGCTGGCATCATTCCCCCAATAATTAACAACTGAGTTTGCAAATTAGATACAGAACCTCCTAAGCGACTAAGTCAGTGATTCTTAAAGTATGTTCCTCAGACTGGCAGTGTGAATACCGTCTTGGAGCTTGTTACACAAGGGTTGTCAGCCCAAATCACACTAGCGGAATAAGAAACAGGGAGTGGGCTCAGTCACCTGTGTTTGAAGAGGCCAGCAGGTGACTTTGGTGCATACCTAAGATTAAGAATAACTGGTCTGTGGATGAAGCTCAAGGGTAGAGTGTTTGCCTATAGCATCCACAAAGCCCTACATTGGTGCCCATAACACTGCAAAATAATAACAAGAAGAGATAACAGCAACACACACACACACACACACACACACACAAACACACAAACAACTATTTTTAATAATCAGGATCAGAACAGGAACAGAAGTTCTATTTATCCCAGAAGAGTGTTAAACAAATATAGTTGTAAGCCTGAGGAGGGAGGGTGAAAAAGCCAGTGTTGTCTTTTCTTTAATGTGTGAAGACATCTGTGTTGGCAAAGAAAACTCTGGTAAATGGTGTCAGTGGAGCGATGTGAGGGAAGATGCATGGAGCTGCCGTTTGCTCCTTCATCCCTTAGTTATTGTCTCCTTATGTATTCATGGTCGCTGCCTACCAAGAATTGGATTAGTTTGAGGAAATGCGCAGGAGTATTTAAGGCATGGAACCAACCCTCAGAGTTTATGTCCCACGGAAGAGAAAGTGGGAAAGGCTAGGGAAGGGGAGGGGAAGCACAATCAGAAGCACTGTAAAGCGTCACAAATGGCAGACACACGGAGAAACGAAGGAAGAATAAAAGATGAAGTCTCAGGTAAAATGCGGGTGGAACCTGGCACTGTAGTTCTTTAACAACGCATCACGTGTGTATTAATTACTGTACGTTGTTATGATCAAACACCATGACCAAGGCAACTCATAGACGTGGTTTATTTGGATATATATGTACATATGTTATATATACATATACACACATATGTGTGTGTATAGTTTATATATGTAAATAGTGATGTAATCCATAGTTATGTTACTGGAAATCATCCCAGACAAAATACCACCTTTGTGTGGTTCTGAACCCAGAAGGCATACCTGTCTGCCTGCCTGCCTTTGCCCAGTGCATGCACCATGTCGCACCTGCCTGTGGCTCCTTGCGTTTTCTTGAGCTTCCTGCCTCTCGGTGAACCCCTTCCCTGGCTTCAGAGCTCAGGCCTCATAATGTTTCAACAGGGAAAACATTGATTTGTAATGAAACAAAACAACACAATGAAGAAACCTCAGTAGCTCTGCAAGTCCAGTCAAAGGCACAACAAACGCACCTGGGGAAAGCCAGTGCTGTCTCCTTAGTGTGCACTGGGACCCAAGACTGAGACCTTGTCCAATGCACCTCGCTATAGTCTAAGTGTTAGAAGAAAGAATTAACTAAGAAGGAGAAACACACCCCTGTTATTGTTCAGGAGAAATGTCTCTAGTTAGGACAGAATTCAATCTCTAGGATCTAGTAGAAGATTCTGTGAGAAAACTGCTTACCGAGTCCTCTGTGATTTAAAAGCATGAAATAACCTCACTGCAAAGTTGCAAAGTCTAGCTCCCCCCACCCTCTCTCTGTCTCTCTCCCTCCCTCCCTCCCTTGCCCCCTCCTTCCATTCTCTCATTTGTTTGCACAGCATGACTTCTGATCAAACTTGGGATGAAATAGAAAAGTGAATGTACTCAAGTATCTGTCATCAAAGTCCACATCCATCATCATTTCTACAACTTGTGGCAAGTTCTAGAGGGGTATCAATCTAGAAGGGCATTCAAACTTCTAGAACAATTTCTGTAGGAAAACAAAATAGAAACCATAGGAAATCCATTTGCACCCTACTTTGGTACTGTTTTCCAAATACATGACAAGAAACAATTTTAAGAAGGAAGGGTTTATTTTGACTCACAGATCAAGGGGCCAGTCATTATGGGCTGGAAGGCACGGGTAGGGCAGCACATGGCTATGGCAGCAAGAGTGTGTGACTGCCTGCTCACATCTGCACTGATCAGGAAGCAGGGAGAAGAGAGGAGGAGAGACTGGGGCTAGAAGCAAAGGCCCAGCCCTGGAAAGCTACTTTCTTCAGCTAGACCCTACCTTCTGAAGGTCCCACAGTGTCCTAAAATAGCATCATCTGCTGGAGATCAATAATTCAAACACACGAGCCTGTGCAGATCATTTCATATCAAAATCACCTTATGCCACCAAGTGTCATCAAACCAGCTTTCACACAGACAAATTATTTTTAAAGAATGGCTGGGAGTGTTGAAGGATTGTAGGATGGTCTTCAAAGGAAGCCCAGCTTTTTCCCTTTTGTTTCTGTTACTCTCTGTGTTAGCCTTGCAAGAAACTTAATTTATGTTGAGGTAGTTTAGCAGAACACAGCAGGGGTGTCTGGGTCTTTGGGAGATCTCCATCACCTTATTTTCTTTCTAGAAGGAGGTCTGCAGCACTGTGTTGTGGTTGAGAGGTGCCAACTCTAAAGTCGGTAAAGCTGCATTGATTTCTCCTGGGCAACACGATCTGTTTTGTGAAAAATTTTCCCATCTAGCTTAACTCCCTGCATAGACTTTCCCAGTAGTGTTTTCCTACAGCCAGCAGCAGAGCTTGTCACCTTCAGGGTTTCTTCAGACACCGGTGGCTGAGCCCACTTCCAGTTTCTTACTCCACATGCTTGAAAATTCAGGTGTCTACCACACCAAAACACTCCAACATTAAGCACACACACGCACGCACATACAGATATATACCAGTATTGTTAAGGGAAAAACTTCCAGTCTATAAGGATGAGAATGTAGGTGTCTGAATTATCCTACATAGAAATTTCTGAAAGAGAGCCTTGGGTTAACCACAACCTTTACTGGTTTGACTAAACCTTTGCTTTTACCCAGGGTCACAAAGTATGTGCTCTTTGATACCAAGACCCGTGTTATCAAAAGAATATTCTGAAATTAAAAATCTAGTGTCCTAGTTTGTTTCTCCACTGCTGTGACAAAACATTCTGACCAGTACCAACTTGGGGAGGAAAGGGTTTATTTTATCTTACATTTCCCAGGTCACAGTTCATCAGGGAGCCCAAGGTAGGAACTCAGGGCAGGAACCTGGAGGCAGGAGCTAGAGCACAGGTCATGGAATGCTGCTTACTGGCTTGCTCCTCTGGCCCCTGCTTTCTTATACAACACAGGACCACCTGCCCAGGGCTGGCATCACCCACAGTGGGCTGGGCCCTCCCATCACTCAACAATCAAGAAGATGCCCCACAGACATGGCCACAGGCCAGTCCAACGGAGACAGTTCCCCAACTGAGGCTCCCTCAGCCCAGGTGTTTCAAGTTGACACTAAAAGCTATCCAGCACATCTAAGGAGCCAGATTCTTGTACTATTTAACATCCACGTTTGTATACTTTTTAGTTCACCTGATATCTAACCACAAGTTATTTACTGAATTTTTGCAAATTTCATACAATATGCTTTAGTCATATTTAGATTCCCTCCCCTACCTACACCCTCTTACTCTCCCCACCCAATTTCATGTACTCTTTTATTATATATACGTATATATGTTCTATAGAGTCAAATTTGTGTCCCCAAATTCCCTTCAGTGTGGGTTCATCCACTGAAGCCTGGTCAGCCTACCAAGATCCCAGCCTCATATGAGACTGACCCTCCCCTTCTGAGCTCCTATAAGTAACTGGCCAGCTGTTGGAAAACTTGTACTTTGCAGTGCTCAGTCGGGTGCTTGTGCTGGTCTTGGTTGGGCTGCCTTCACGTATTTGGAGGCAGCTCAGATCCACAGCTGATCCTAGCCCGCTCTGAGTGTGGGTCGGCTCGGACCCATTTCTCTTAAATTTTCCTCAGAGACCAGCAGAGTATCTGCCAAATGTTGACCCTGAGCATTTTCTTCTTAGGGTGAAGATGCATCCAGAGAGAGCAAGAGCTCTTTGCTGTCCATTTTCAAACCCCCTCTTGCATCAAGTCCGTTACCATCCCACTGACCAAAGCAAATTCATGCTTGTACGCAGAAAAAAGGCAGAAGCAGTGGGATGTAGACTGGGCCACCACAGGGGGTGATAGGTGATGCTGCTTTATGGTTTGGGTTGATTTTGTGCTCCTGTATATTAGTAAAACATTTTCCACATTCAGATATATTATTTGGGGCCTGTGTTGAATTACAGTTAATGAAAGTGAACCATCATTCAGGCCCCAATAAAAGTAAGATCTTTTGGCATGCCTCTGATAGTCTACACATGTTCTGATCACAATATGCCCAGTAAGTAGGTCAATAACTTGTGCTGCTCAGACATAGTTTGTCTTATATACAATTTATTTCCCAGCTCTTATTTGAGAAACAGCTAAGTGCTCCCTCTGCTCCTAATCCAATTTCCCCTTTGTAGGAATTTAATTTATAAGACTACTGACTTTAATTACAGATGGAGGCATGAAACTGTTCTATCAAAATGTAATTGACTGTCGTAATAGCATAGCTTTGAGATTTTCTTTTTTTCCTCTTCCATTTGAAAAGAATAGACTCTGGAGATTAGAGCTAATGATGCTGGTGGTGCACTGATTGCCAGATTATTTGTTATCTTTCTTCTTGTATTTGGGACTAACGTGATCATTTGAAAGACACCTGCAATTCTTTAGCAAATGTTTAATTTCAAACAGAGAGATGTGCCATCCCATATGTGGGTCCTGTAATATTTTAATATTTTCCTGAAGATGGCAATAATGTTTGTGTGTGTGTGCACACATGTGCATATGTAGTTTGTAATAATTTCAATACTGGGGAGATGTCTGGGATGTAGGGCATTTCACTAGCAAGGTCATATTGAATAGAACGTCGAGGTTGCATTTCCTAGAAAAAAATAGCCTCCTTGGCCACATCCAGGGAATGAAGGGGGTAGGATATTAAGAGGCTAAAGGTGATCCATGTCCGTGGAGGTCATGGAAATAAATTTAGTCACCAATAAGTCTTCTTAGAATACATATTTTATTGCCGGGTGTGGTGACACACGCCTTTGATCCCCGTACTCGGCAGGCAGGTGGATCTCTGTGAGTTCAAGGCCAGCCTGGTCTACATAGTGAGTTCCAGGCCAGCTGAATCTGCAGGGATACCCTGTCTCAAAAAGACCTATATATATTATTTATTATTTTTATTTTATATGTATATATGAGTGTATTGCCTACATGTATGTAAGTGCATCCGTGTCCTGCAGTGCCCATTGAGGTCAAAAGAGAGGGTCAGATTCCCCTGGAACTGGAGTTACAGACAGTTGTTAGCCACCATTTGGGTGCTGGAATCGAACCCAGGTCCTCTGCAAGAGCAGCCAGTACTCTTAATGGCTGGGCCATCTCTCCATCCTCAACACCAATAAATCTTTAACAAGCAAACCCTCTATATCCCATAAGGCTACACCCTAGGCTAACTGACCTACTGGAGCCTATGAATTAGAGCCTATATGAGATTGATGACTGGTGGATGAGGCTTTTCATATCAACTGCCCTTGTCTTAGTTATTTTGTCATCATGACAGCATCCAAGAAGGGCTCTGCGCTTCATGACTCTGCTTCCTGTGTGAAAATAGAACTGACCTAGCTGCAGGCCTTCTTCTCAGGCCTTCTTGCTGGAGTGTGATACAGAAATTCTCACCCCAGTGTTCACTGTGCCACCTTTCTGCAAATGATGTGGTTTAGAATCAAGGCAATTAAATGCTAAGCAAGTTAATATAGGCATGCCCACGCACGAAGGCGGGGAAAGAAGAGGGACATGTAACAAGTGTATTTTCTTATTGTTTTGTGAAAACAGTGCCTGGAATGGAGCTTTTAAAAAATTAATTTTTACTTTGTGTGTGGAGTGTTTTGCCTGCATTATGTTAGTACACCAATGGCAAGCTGTGTTCATGGAGCCCAGAAGAGGGCATCGGATCCTCTGGAACTGGAGTTACAGGTCGTCGTTAGATGATGCCATGTAGGATTGGGGACCCAATCCACATCCTCTACAAGGGCAGCCAGTGCTCTTAACCACTCACTGAGCCATCTCTCCAGCCCTAGAATGGATTCATTAAATTAATATATATATATATATATAAAACTAAATATAAAGTTGGATGAGATAACTAACATGTATTTCTGATTCACTTGCTGGAACAAAGGTGGG
This sequence comes from Nannospalax galili, assembly GCF_000622305.1. Lineage (NCBI taxonomy): Eukaryota > Metazoa > Chordata > Mammalia > Rodentia > Spalacidae > Nannospalax > Nannospalax galili. Next base: position 6,770,317 of record NW_008338533.1, on the reverse strand, counting down.
TTTTTTTCTTGACTCCTGATTGTCTCATCAAACTGTAATTAAAATTGTTACCAACTTCCAAAGCTTTCTTCACTATCCAGCCCCGAGCAGATATTTGTTTGAGATGAAACTAAGTTCCTTTTGAAGACCTCATTTCCTTCTATCTATGACATTTTACGTAATGACTCCGTAAAGACACAGTCTGACAGACACTCATTATCAGTTATATCAGCTGCTTATTTAAGGAATGTAAGTTCCTTGTGAACAAACTCTGCAAGGCTGAGAAAATGACTTGTGTATGGATGAGGTGCTCACCTGTCCTTGTTAGAGGATTTCTGACTGTGGGAGGCCCTGGCAGGGGACTCTGCTGTCCCTAATTCACAGCTGCTGTCACTGTATAGGTCTGACTGGACACTGATGCTGATGACTGGTTTAAAGATGCTGAATTGTTGATAATGTAGAATTGCCTCAGCAATTGGATCTAAGCAGACTTCTGTTTCATGGCATGGTATCACAAGGCAATGTGTGTGTGTGTGTGTGTGTGTGTGTGTGTGTGTAGTATTGTGGCAAGCTACATATTTGAAAACCCAAAATACAATAGCTTAGAGTATGGATTTTCTGTAGAATAACAAGATCCAGCCTCCACGTGGTATAAGAAGATATTTTTATATGAAATACCCTTCTTTATAGTTTACTTTCTTTCATTTTTGTTGCTATTGCTTTATGAAACAATGTGCCAGTTTTCTTAATAGCTTCATCATGTTTTGTTTTAAAGAATATTAGACTTGAGTGCACCGGGAATACACCTAGTCCAATATTTATGCTTCTCAAAACTTCTCTGATGCTAGTGGAGGGTGAATTCTTGTGTTCTGGGCTCGGGGAGTGGAGCCTAACACCTGTAACAACATCATGATTGTGGCCATAACACTAGGAGTCTTCATCTATAATGTGCCTGTGTTCACTGAATTAATACTTCAGTTCAACTCGACCACCATGTCTGGGTTGATGCCAAGCATCCTCATCCCACCGCATCGCATGCCTGGTGGGTCGCTTAATGCCTTTCTCAAGATATCGGAAAATTGTAGGACTGCTATCTTAAGCAGCTGTCTCTCTGACCTGTTTCCACTGATGTTCCTGTCTCACCCATCTGATAAGCTTTATAATCTTAACTTTTTAGGTTTTAGCATACAAAATAGTGTTTCACCATGGCGGCCCCACGCACGTTTGTCACCCTGCCGGCTGTTATTTGGTCCTCTCTTGCACCGTCTGTCTTGCGCTCCGTCCACTTCTAGCTGGTTTCCTGTTCCCCTGGTTGGGCCCTTCTTTCTTAACACATCCGCCCTCAAGATTCCCGTCTCCCAAACTGCCTGTTTCCTCCAAGGGGCAGGGCCTGTTGCGGAGAATTGACTGGGGAGGGGTTTTCTGCCCATCTTGGGACGGAAGCCGGCAGCCACCAGGAACACATGGCGGTGGGCGTGGAGAGATGGTCCCCGTGTGGTGGACACGAGGAGGCATTTACCGAGACCGCAGGCCGAGATGCATGGGTGAAAGTTAACGGAGATATATGGGTGGCTGTGGGAGCGAATCTGAAGAGCCCCGAGCAAGAGTGCTTGTCTCTGTGTAAGTCCCCCCATTTACCCCCTCCCTACCTAAGGGCATAGACCATAATAAATTCACATAAAAATATATTATATGGTTTGTCTGAGCGTGCAAGAGACCAGAAGAGAACTCTGACAACAGATCCCTTCCTCCCCTCTCTTGACGCCCTTTCTAGCTTTGTGACATACACACAAGCACACATGTAAACATGTACACATACATGCAGTTACTCAGATACATACACACAGATATAAGTCTTCTATATTTTATGCATGTGTTACTTCATTTCCTGTTGTTTTAACGGGATATTCTGACTGAAGCTACCTCAGGGGAAAAGAGTTTATTCTGGTTTGTAGTTCAAGGGCACAGTCTGTCCTGGTGGGAAAGTCAACACAGCAGGTGCCTAAAGCAGCTGGTTACATCATAGCCACAAACAGAAACAGATGAATGCTCCCTCTTTCAATTTATGCAGCCCAGTGTTCCAGCCAGGGGATGGTGCCGCCCAAGCGAGATCAAGATAACACACCCCGACTAGGCATGCCCAGAGGCCCATCTCTCAGGTGACTCCAGATTCTGTCAAGTAGACAATAAAAAGTAATTGTCACAGTGAAGTCTACCTAATTGCGCTCTTCTAGCCTAGGCTTGTATTGGGTGAGGCTAGTGCGTGTCTGAAAACAAGGTTTGCTTCGATTTGCTTCTTTGTTCTGGAGTCTTAGGTGAAATCGGTTTAGTACTCCCCGAAGAGTGGCTGGACTTTATGCAGTGTGATTTCTCTTGTGCATCCACAAACGAACACACACCTCTGGTTCTCAGGGAGATGTGACCTGGGGTGTCAGGTGCAGACTGAGTTAACGCACGGGCCTCAGTTTCCTTCCACCCCTCTCCCTCCTCTTCCTTTTCCAACAATCCTGCTAGTCCGACGAGTTGTGATGTTTATCTGGCCAACTCCACTTTCCACGTCTGCTTGCCATGTATGTAAGCGAACCCATGATGTGCAATGCCCACAGAGGACAGAAGAGGGCTTTGGATCCCCTGGAACTGGAGTTACAGTTGTTAGCCAGCATGTGGGTGCTGGATTCAAACCCAGGTCCTCGGCAAGAACAGGCAATGCTCTTAACCACTGAGCCATCCCTCCAGCCCCAGTTGATATCACTCTTTCAAGAGATCACCTTTCCTGCCGCCACCCCCTTCTTTGCATCGTCTTTCAGGAGAGGCTGCTGTGTCAGTATGTCTCTGTGAAGTCCAGCTTGCTTTATATTTTCTAGGATTTTCTGCATCATAAACCTTAACTCACTGTGTGATCCAAGACAGAGGTGAACAAATTCTTGAGTAAAAGGTCAGTTTGTGACAGTTTTAGTCTTTTCAAGATACCTATGTTCTCTGTGGTATATTTTTTATTTGATTTTCTTTATAGCTATTTAGAAATGCAAAGCCATTCTTAGTTCACAGGTCACGCTAAAAAGGGATAGAGGCTCAGCCCATAGCCATAGGCTTCTGCCTCCTGATCGAGGGGGCTACGTGGTGAGAATGAAAATGTTCCTTATTGAAATACTTGCCTAGGAGGTATCAGGCTGAAAACTGTTTCAGTGTAAGTTTTCTAAGCAGCTTAAGGTTTGAAAATTTCATGAGATTTTAATCACCTGCATAAGACCTTTATTGGACTCAATGGAGAATTTATGTTTGACCAACGAACAGTGGAATTTGTTCTGAAGACCTGGTTGCAGGCCAGGCGAAAAACTCCAGTGATCCTCCAATTCTAAGTGATCTTAGCAGTGTGTTTGGATGCTGGTGTGTGTTCTCCGGCCTGGCATGTCAGTAAACTCAGCATCTCCCCCTTTCTTCTTTGATGTTCTTTCTATTAGCGCTTGATAATTTCCTGTGTGAGAGGTAGGAGCAGTTCTTTTGGATGTTGGGTAAGGAGACTATTTTCATGGTTACTGAAATTATGCTTATTGAAAAATAAACTTTAAAGTCACGTGGGACAATGGAAATGCAGAGATCGTGTTTGTGTGCAAAGGATGGAGGATACTGTTTGATCTCCTTACTGAATAAAAGTTAGCAAGTATATTGTCAGAAAAAAATGTGAGCCTTTGGATTTGGCAAAAATGATCAATGAACTTATTGGAAATTGTAGAAGGTGGGTGATGATGATGATGATACAAATGATGCTTGTTCACAAAAACGAAAATGAATTACGGCCCAACAAATGCAATGGATTATTTCCCAATTGATACTGGCCAGTTTTGTGTCTTGGTTCATCTATGTGCTCATGGCTTCTCATGTATGTAGAGTTTGATTGTAGAATCTTCTTAGCTCCACCATTAATTAAGGAATTAAGTACGGTCCTTTCTTGTAACAGCACATATTTGTAGGCTGTGCATGATTAGTGTGCAAGTTATCTTTTAGCAATCTTGAGTTGCCACAATGTGTCTCATTATAATATATATGAGTGTAAATTACTTGCGGCATATTTGAATATAGTTATCAAGTAATATGCAACATATTCTACATAATCTGTTATGTCACTCAGTGTAAATATAAGCAAATACATTGATAATTCACTCCATTAGGAATCAGTCTTTGTCTTGGCATTTTGGGTGTATAGTCCTTCTGCCTCAAAAGATATCACAAGAGGAAATTCACTATGTTCTGGTGTTCATCTCTGATTCAGTGAGTTCTTTCTATAATTGTTATGTGGTAGCCAATGAGATCATTCTCATAACTATGACTAGATGAATCAAACAGACATTTATTTATAGAGCACCTCATCCAACAGTTGTACAAAACACATTTTCATGAGCGTCTGGATCCTTCATCAGACGTATAGCTTGAAAGATTTTTCTCCCATTCTATAGGTTATCTCTCCATTTTGTTGATTATTTTCTTTACTGTGCAGAAGCATTTTAGTCAGGTGTAGTTACAACTGCATATTTTTGGTTTTGTTACTTGTGTCATGATAGAAAGGTTTCAGGCCAATTAGTAGTCAGTTATTTGCAAACTTGATCTTTAATATTGTACTGACTTTTCTGGTCTTTTGCCTCTCAATATAAACCTTAGAATTGGTTTGTTGAGGCCCAAAAATGAATTGCTGGGGTTTAGATTTAAATTATATTGAACCTATAAATCACATTTTGAAGAATTAAGATCTTGACAATATGTACTATATTCCTGAATATGGGCATCTTTTATCTATTTATTTAGTTCTTTTTTTCTTTCATCAGCTTTATATTTTTTTCTCCTATCGATCTTGTAATTTTTAGATTCATAACTAAGAATTTCATGTCGGTGTGGTCTTGTGGTTTTAATTTCAAATCCTACTTGGAAATTTCTAGTATGTAGGAAAGTGTTTGATCTTTGTATATTCACTCTGAGTTCTTTAAGCTTTTTGTAAGTTCTTATTCTTTCCAGGACTCATTAGTCTGTTCACCTGGATTCTGCGCACAGATGATGATGTTATCGCTTAGTGTGTTTTGCGTCTTCCTTTGGGTCTGTGTGAACTCTTTTCTTGTTCGGCCTTACTGCACTAGCTAGTGTTTCTAGTACGATGCTCACAATCACTGAGGAGAATGCATCGCTCCTAAGAGTGGGAAGAGTCAAGCATCCCGTCATTAAGTCTCCTGTTAGTTCGTATGTTCTTCAGATAAGTTCCTCTGTATTCCTGGGTGCTGGATTTTATCATGCATTTTTTTTTTGCATGTAGCAATATTATCATGTGATTTTTTTGATTTTGGCTCATTTTTTGAGGTGATGGGTTATACTAACTTGTTAGTTAAACTTGTTGTTAAACAACCCTTGTAAATTTGGGATAAATCCCACTTAGTTGTGTAAACTCCCTTTTAATTGTTTCGTGGAGTAGTTCTGCCTCTATGCTCATGAGAGAGAACAGTCTGCAATTGTAATGTGTTTATCTGCTTTTAGTACTGGGCTTCAACTGGTCACATGAAAACATCTAGGAGCTGTTCATTCTGTTTGTGTTGTCTGAAGGAGATTTTAGAGAACTGAGATAATCTCTTCCTTAAATGTTTGGAAGTTTGGAAGAATTCACCAGTGAGTGCTTCTGTGCCTCTTTCTTGTTTGTAGACAAAGAGCTGTCCACAGTATTGCTCTGTTATTTTACTGTCTAGGGATCTGTAGTGATGTCTCTCATTTCTGATACTGGCAATTTATGTTGGCTATCAAATGGCTGTCATATCGTGTAACTTGGCTTTGACATCATGGCTTTGGAGACAGTGTCAGGTCCCACATGCTGAAGGCTGAGTCTTACAGAACTTGCCATTATTTTGGTTGCCAATTGCAAGCTGCAGTTTGTGATCTTTGCTTTGGACTAACTTGCTTTAAGTGTTTCCCACAAGTCTCTCTTCAGGTTCAGTTGATTTGCTAGAAACACACTGTCTTCGGCTTACCTGTAAAGGATGCCATGGATGTCATAGAGAATACACATGAATAGGAAGATGAGGAGGTACAAAGAGTGAGCTCTGAAAGAAAAGATACACAGGGCTTCTGTGCCCTCTCTGTGAACAAGAGTGTTCAGGAGCCTCCATGACTTTGGCTCTGCAGAACTTCGAAAACCTGCCTTTTAGGTTTTTTATGGAAACTTTATTTTGCTGTTTGCTGGCATGATTGGTTAAATCATTGGCCAATGGTGATCAACCCCAACTTCAGGTCAGTTCCACTCACTGAGGGTCGGAGAATAGGACATAAAATTCCAGTTCTCAAATCACATTGGTTCTCTAAGTTACGTGATTGGTTCCCCTGACAGAGTCCCTGACCTGAGATTGATCAGGGGCCACTTAGCATTGCTTAATTAGAACAAAAGATATTCCAATCAACCGAAGATTACAAGGGATTTAGGAGTGTGTGTCTGGATCACAAATATTTGGACTGTATTAGATGATGTGGCATATGTCACAGACTTTTTGATTATATCAGCATTTTTTAAGGATAAGCTTTTGGTTTTGCTGATTTTCTGTGTTGATTTTCTGTTTTAATTATCATTCA
>NW_008338533.1:6735729-6763421 GCF_000622305.1 Nannospalax galili | reverse complement strand
TTTCTGTTTTAATTATCATTCATTTCTACTCCTTAAAATTATTATTATTATTATTATTATTATTATTATTTTTGCTTATTTGGGATTTAATTTGCTGCGCTTCTTTTTCTAGTTTCCTGAGGTAGAAGTTTAGACAATTATGGTTACATTTTTCTTCTTTTCTAAAGCACATTTAATGCTATTAAACACCACAGACACATATTTCACTGTGCAGCACACATTTTGATAATTGTGTTTTTATTTGCTTAATTCAATATAAATTCTAATCTTTTTTTGGCTTTCGTCTCAGGTATATGTCGTATTCAAAGTGTATTGTCCAATTTCCAAGCATGTTTGGATTTTATAGTTTCTTTTTGTTAGGTTTTCTGTTTTTTATTCTGTGATATAAAAGAAGACATTATATCATTTATGTTAATTTAGATTTTTTATGTGTGTTTTCTGGCCAATAATATAGTTTATCTTGGTGAATTTTCTATGTAAGTGTATTTTACTTTGCTGGGTAAAATAGGCAATAACTGTCAGTTACATACAATTGATTGATGGTGTTAGTAAGTTCAACTACATCCTTACTGACTTTCTGCCTTCTGAATGCGTCCGTTTCTTACCCGGGGCCATTACACTACAGCAGCGGTCCCTCTACTTCTTTTACTTCTGTTAGTCTTTATCCTATTACGTCATCACTGCTAATGTGTGTGCACTTTGTCATGGCTTCTTGGGAACTCTTTACTCCGCTTTAATCTTTAATGCTTCTTTAATCGGTGATGATGTTCCTTGGTTTGATTTTTCTTCTTTTAAAAATTGACCATTCTTTCTTTGATTAATGTTAGTATTATTAATTAGTATTATTAGTTAATTAATTAATTAGTATTATTAATGTTAGTATTATGTGTCTTTTCCCATCTTGTTGGACCTTGTTTTTTTTTTTGTTAATATTCCTAAGAGTTTTTAAAAATGTTGTATTTATTATTTTTATTTTATGTGTATAAGTGTGTCCTAGTTTGTTTCTTCATTGTTGTGACAAAACACTCTGACCACTACCAACTTGGGGAGGAAAGAGTTTATTTATCTTACATCTCCCGGGTCACAGTTCATCAGGGAGCCCAAGGTAGGAACTCAGGGCAGGAACCTGAAGGCAGGAGCTGGAGCATAGGCCATGGAGGAACGCTGCTTACTGGCTTTCTCCCCTGGCCCCTCTTCAGCCTGCTTTCTTATGCAACACAGGCCTACCTGCCCAGGGGTGGCACCACCCACAGTGGGCTGGGCCCTCCCACATCACTCAGCAATCAAAAAGGTGCCCCATGGACATGGCCACAGGCCAGTGCAATGAAGGCGATTCCCCAACTGAAGCTCCTTCAATCCAGGTGTGTCAAGTTGACACTAAAGCTATCCAGCACAGAGTTTATTGTCTGCATGTGTGTAAGGACACCGGTGTAGTGCAATGCCTGTGGAGGACAGAAGAGTCTGTCAGATCCCCTGGAACTGGAGTTAAGGATGGCTCGTAGCCGCTACGTGGGTGCTGGGAATTGAACCCAGGTCCTCTGCAAGAGCAGTGCTCTTAACCACTGAGCCATCTCTCCAGCTCCCGGTTTTGATCTATTCTGGCAATCTCTGTGTTTTTCTTGATTGCATATTATTAATCAAAGTGGTCAATGATGTATTTGGATGAATGGCTGTCATGTCTCTTACTGTTTTATATTTCTTGCCTTGTTTTTGACATTACCTTTGTCTCCTTTTGTTCACAGTGTATATCACCAGTTACCAAAGTCCATGTTCAACTGATAGCTTACCATGCCGTGGCTAGCGCACCCTAATTCTTCTGTCACGGCTGTTACTCATTTTATTTGTTATGAGCACATTTATCAATGCATTATTTTTCATTTTTACTTTGAGTAAGTTGTGTTCTGTTAGATGATTTAAGAATAAAAACAATTAAGCCAGACACAGTGGCACAGGTGTGTGATCAGATGACTTGGAGCTGAGGCAGGTGGATCATAAGTTTGGGCCACATAGCAAGTTTGAGACCAGCCTGCTGGGCTATATAGTGAGGAATTGTCTCAACACACACACATACACACACACACACCCACCACCACCACACCACCACCACACCACCACCACACCACCACCACCAACAAACGAAAACCCCAAAGAACAAAAACAAAAAACAAGCGAACCGTGCACCCCACTCCCATTTTACCTTCCCTTATCCCACTTCTGAGGCTCATTTATGTAGATTGGAGTTTCTGAATTACCTTACTTTGCTCTTTCAAAAGCATCTCTTTTAATACTTCTTACAAAACAAGTCTATTTGTAAGTGTTCTCAATTATTGTCTGACTTAGAAAGTATTATGTTTTTTGAAGGATAGTCTCATAAGGCATAGACCTCTAGGTCGATGCATTTGTTTTTCTAGAGTTGAAATATTTCCTTGCTCGAACGTTTCCTGTAGAGAAGTCAGACTCATGTCTCGTTTCCTCCTATAGATTTCTTAGTTCCCTTGGCTTCTTCCAAACGTGCTTTTATGACACTGCTTTTCTGTACTTTCAATATGACTTTCCTCGGCGTAGTGGTTTTTGTTTTTGTTTTTTGGGCCTTAGGATATTTATCCTGCTTTGCATTCTTAATTCTTGAGTTCAGAGTTTTATGGATATTACTTTGGTGGAATTTGGTCATTGCTATTTAAAATACTGACTCTGTTTCTTTTTTCTTTCCTAATGATTTTTTATTTTTTCTCCTTTCCATGTCTTTATTGTTGAGTCCTAAGTAACAGAGCTAAGAGTCAATATTTTTAAAAAAACACATTTATAACCAGTCATTTTGTTCCTAAGTTTGTCTATTGATCTCAATTTGAACATTTAGTTAAAAGAAAAGACCAGACACAGCAGGGATTCTTCATGGACATTTTTCACAGGGTGGTCGGTTTCAAAGGGTCTCTGTTCATTTTGGATGGCAGACAATTAGCTTGCCTTTTGTCTGAGAAACCAGACTAATCACTGGCACAGCTTGGCTAATGCGATCTTTCAGGAGAGCCCTCCTAGATGGGAAATCTTTTACTTTCTACGAAAACTCAATCTCATTTTGCTGCTGATTCCTAATATTTCTTTTTTTTTCCCTTCTTGATTGATTGGTTTATTTTTATGGGGCTTTTGGCTATTCTAGCATTACCCCATCTGAAGAGGTAACCCTAAAATCTTTTAAGGATTAGATACAAGCTCCCAAATACTTTTGACATTTTTGGTCTTTGAAACAGAGTATGTTGCTAAGAGGCCCAAGGACATTTTCACTTTTAGCCAAGAAACTGGCTACTTTACTTTGGGGTCTTTTTACCCTAATGATGTTTTATTTTTTAAAAATATTTTATTTATTTTTACTTACTGTGTATGAGTGTATTGCCTGCAAGTGTGTAAGAGCACCCATGTCATGCAATGTCCATGGAGGTCAAGAAGAGGACTTGGATTCCCTAGAACTGGAGCTACTGACAGTTGTTAGCTGTGTGGGTGCTGGGAATCCAACCTGGGCCCTGTGCTCTTAACCGCGGAGCCATCTCTCCAGCCCGCGATGATGCTTTGTTACACCTGTGCTGCAGTTTTATTACTTGGTATTTGCTTTCTGGTTTCTCTTCTGTCTTTGTTTCTTTCCTTTTTGCAAATTTCACTACACCCTCAAGTTCCTAGCTAGTCTTTCCTTGATTCTGCCTGGTTTTCTCACTAGCACGTCTTCTTGATTTTCTGAGGATTTCTACTTCTTTTCTTAATTCACTTTCTTCCATGTTGTTTGTTTAGTTATTTAATGCCTTGAGCTTGTTGTTCATAGTTTTGGGAAGCTCTCCTTTCACAACCTGTCATTCCTATGTCACTTCCAGATCTGTTCTCATTTATATCAGTCTCCTCCAATGACATTGTTTTACCTTTTAGCATTTTGTGAGAGTTTTAAAAAATATTTTTATTTATTATTTTAATTTTGTGCATATGAGTGTACTGACTGCGTGCTATAAGTGCATCTGTGTCATGCGATGCCATGGAGGTTGGAAGAGGGCATTGGATCCCCTGGAACTGGAGTTAGAGATGGTTGTTAGCTACCTTGTGGGTGCTGGGATTCACACCCTGGTCCTCTACAAAAGCAGCCAGTGCTCTTAACCACTGAACCATCTCTCCAGCCCCCACTGCCTTGAGATTTTTAAAATTTGAACAATGGCTGTACTGCACTGGTTGGGGCTAATTGGTGACAGGCCTTTTCCAAGGTTGGGGTAAGATTTGGAATGCACGTGCACACTCTAGTCTATGACCAGCCTCTCCTTTAGTGAGCCTGTGACTCAGAACTGGGGACTTCCTAAATGCCCCTCACTAACCCTCCCTCTGGTTGGCAAACAATGAGAGGAGCTGCCACACCTTCTATTTCTTTGTTGTGGAAACCTAAATAAGGCAGCAATTGGGTTTGCCTCCTGAAGATAAATTAAGCTTTCCTAAAACCTTAGTAATTTAGACTCTGATGAAAATTTCTCTTAAGGCAGGCTCTTGTTTAGAAAAAGAATCTGCTCTGGTACATGTCAGAATGCTTACTTTTCCATTCCCTCTGCCAGAAGCACAAAGAATTTCCCTTGGATGTTCACCGTGTGTCAAACTCTATTTTGTGTTTGTTATAAAAGGTACTGTAAACTGTGTCATGTAGAATGAAAGGAAATTCATCACCTGGTCTTCTGGAGCGGGTATATTGGTGTGGAACATTTTGCTTTGTCATCTTGTGGTACAGGGGGGAGGTCAGACAAGTGTGAAGAGAGAGACTTGAAGGAACTCATTCTTTTTACTATTATTTTATGTGTGTGAGTGTATGCCTACACTGTGTAAGTGCACCCATGTTATGTAATGCCTGCAGAAGTCAGAAGAGGGTATTGAATCCCCTGGAACTGGAGTGACTGATGGTTGTTAGCCACCATGTGGGTACTGGGAATTGAATTCATGACCTCTGCAAGAGCAGCTAGTGCTCTTTTTTTAAAAAAAATATTTTTTTGTATTTATTATTTTTATTTTATGTGCATGCATGTATTGCCTGCATGTAAGTGCACCTGTGGCATCTAGTGCTCTTAGCTGTCGAGTCATCTCTCCAGTCCCTGGAACTCATTTAATTAAGAATCTATTTTTGTGATAGTACCAATCACAAAAGTTTAGAGACTAATTCTGACTAAAGTCACTCCACTTTCCCCTTGGAGATTAAGCTTTTAACATGCGAGGAACACATTCAATGCAGCGTTGTAAGCAGCCAGCCTCAAGGTGAAACTTCAGGCTCTGACTCACACAGTGGTTTCTGTCCCCCGTGTCTCTGGTCTGGTTACTTGTGCGTCTCTGAATCTGTCTTTTTTGACAATTGTGGAGACACCGGTTGCGCTGTGGCCTGACTTCTCAGATGGACAGAAGACAACCTGGTGAGTTTTCAGTTCGTTCAGCTCTGTAATTCCTGTTAAGATGGGATGAACCTTTGCAAGTTTCTTGTAAGCCAGGCTGGAGCTGCTGTTGCCTTTAAGAACACCCGCAGCGCTTTGAAGGTTCAGTAGTCACCCTGCCACTTCTTGTCCTAAGCCTCATTTCAGATTGCTAAATTAGAAGAAAATGTTCATTTTACTCTGAAAACAAGCACATATGTTGCCATAAAAATGAGGAATTGTGATTCAAGGACTCTTAATTGATGTTTGCTTATTTTGTTAACAATTCCGTTTTCTGGATAACAGTCGGTTTGAATAATAATAAGGCATTAGAAGTTGACACGTGCAGAGACTTCTTTTTATTATGCAAAATCCGAGGTTCTGACATGTCCTATGTCCCATTTTCAAGCTTCCCAACATGTCTGAACGTAAAGCTCTCTTAGACTTTCATGTATGCCTTTTAAGTGCAAACTTTTCACTAAGAGAAAGTCATAAAACTTTACGAAGGAAAAAAAATGCCTTGCAGGGAAATCTAAGATTTGCCTGTCCTCAGAAACACTGTTTTAAAAATGTGATGCTACCCTTGAAATTTCTTTGTTTAAAAGTGAGGTGTGCTGATCAAATTGAATACTCATACCTTGATTGGTATACAGAAAACTAATTTATGAATGCTCTAAATATTTGATTCAGTTCCATTCAGTGACTATTTCCAGGCCTCCTCATGTGACAGGTACTGTGCTAGGTATTTGGGGAACCAAGTATAAGATGCAGATTCTTCATCTAGATAGCATGTGTGATGAGGAGGACTGAAAAGAAACGAGACGCAGGGTACTATGGGTATTAATAGATATATAGGTAAGGGACGAGTCAGCGAGACTCTGCATATGAGAGAAATCATGTAGTATTTATCTTTCTAGTCAGACTTATTTCATTGAACATAGTAATTCCAGTTCCTGCAAATGTCATGATTTCATTTTTCTTTGTTGTTGTTTGAAATTCCATTATGTATATGTGTCTTTTCTTCATTTACTCACCCGTGGATAGATATGTAAGCTCTGTGTGTGTGTGTGTGTGTGTGTGTGTGTGTGTGTGTCTGTCTGTCTGTCTGTCTGTCTGTGTCTGTGTGTAATGGAAGAGTTCATGGAAGGGGAGGATGGGATGTTAATGGGAAGGAAGAGACATGATGAGGAGAGAGGTTAGGGGTGTGTGCGGTGTTAAAACCTAAGTGGGGACTATTTGTGGGGTGGGGGGAGAAAGAGAACTGTCCAGAGGTAGGTAGATGGTATGGGGGATGGCAGTGGGGGAGGGGGACAAATTTAATAAGATAATTGCACATATGTATGAAAATGCTGAAATGGAACCCAATACGTCATATATTAACCTAAAAATTCAAGCAGATACAAATAAATAGTCAGCCTGGAGAATTAATGCTGAACGGAAAAGACAGGTTATTCAAATTTTAGCAAATTTTTTATGCTGGAAACCAAGATGACTGTTAATTCAAAAGGCATGCACTGAGTTATTATAATTTGATAAATGCCAGGTAGAGCCTTAGATAGAGATATTGAAATACATAGGATTTGGAGAAAACAGAGAAATGACTATGTAATTATAATATTCAGTCATATACCACATGACACTGAGTGATGGACCATATACACAAATATGGATGTGATCCCATGACATTGTGTCACCTGCTGTCACTGGACCTGTCTTAGTTTGTGCAAGAATACTTGGTGATGTTTATGTGACCGTTATTGGCTGATGGATGCATTTCTTAGAATACGGCCCTTTGATTAGGCAACACATGACTGTATTTGAAAACTGGCACAGTGCAGACGCAGAATAGGAAGACAGTAGCGGAAACCAGAGAAGGGGATCTGAGGCCTCTGATGGGAGAGCTCGAGCTGCATCTGGTGGAAAGTGCGGGAGACATTTAAGGGGGTTATGGGTAGTATTCTGGGTCTTTGAAGATAGGAAAGATACATCTAATTTGTATCATGTCGCAATTAAGATTTAGCCAGGTGTGGTGGCCCACGCCTTTAATCTCAGCACTTGGGAGGCAGAGGCAGGTGGATCTCTGAGACTTTGAGGTCAGCCTGGTCTATATAGTGAGGTCCAGGCCAGCTGGGGCTATAGAGAGACCCTGTCTCAAAAAGACAAAAAAGTAAAAAACAAAAAAGATGTTCCAATATGCCAAGCAAATGTCACTGGGGAATTTGGAAAATTTGCTTTGAATTGAATGCTAATCCAAGATACACACACATACACACACACACACACACACACACACACACACACACGGAACTTTTAAAAGTGTAGTTGAAGAAATGCATAAAAATACTCTGGAAATGGAATAACATTAGTCCAGAAATTGGTGTCTATGAATCTAATATCAGGAGATGAAATATGAGTAGGAAAGAGGACCAGAAAGGGCATCAGTGGCTAACCAGGAGACGGCTCAGTGGTTAAGCGTGCATACTGCTCTCACAGAGGACCCGAGTTCGATTCCCAGCACCCATACCTATGGCTCCTGTTTCAGGGGATCCAATTCTTCTACAGACTCCCACACAAATGCACACACACACACACACACACACACACACACGCACACACACAAGTGCTTAACCAACAGGGTTAGAGAAGAACAAGAATCTCAAGAATCAAATACAGATTCCAAGACAACAGAATGACCAATAACTGTAATTGTTAAAGAGACCAAGGGAGAGCCAGAGAGCAATTAACACCTGAAAACTGAAATAGCTGCTTAGATTGAAGCAAAACGCGTGGCAGGTCTTGATGGTGAGAGACTGCTTGAGAGTTGAAGCCATCATGCAGTGGTTATGGTGTGCGTGACGTGGGGTTGGTGCTGGTCATGACTCACCCTAAGCACCTCTCAGAAGGGAATATGGAGCAGTGTGAGAGGGAAGGACTGCTCAAGGGCAGAAACAATCATGGGCCCATGGGCTGCTGGAAACACCTTGAATGGTGCAATTACTAAACACCCACTGGATTCATTTACCAACTGAATATCTAAAGGAGACCGGGGAGACTCAAGCGTCTCCATTTGTGAAGGAAACAGCTCAAGGGTAGATGGTAGCCTTTGCTGAGAGAGCAGGTGGTAAAGCCTGAGGTAAGAAGACGTGGCTGGAAGAGCAAAGGCTCTGAGGGGTTCAGGTAACAGGCACCTTAGAGTGAGGACTCTGTTTACAGCCTGTGGTCAATAATGGCAGAAAGTCTCAGTTTGATTTTATTACGGGCTTGAGGGATACAGAGAGCTCTACATATCCCTGCAAGTTTGTGGTCACGAAAGCAGTGGAACCTAGTGCACCTTCAAAAGCAAGAGCGGTCCACCAACTGCATGTGAGCTGAGCCGGGAGGGGTCAGGTCTCCAGAAGAGATGGCCTCAATTCTGCACTCGACATGCTGCGCAGAATGGGTTTCCTTTGCAGAGTGTCTCTCGACCTTGGGGTTAATCCCATTGATGGCTCCCCTGAAAGTCTCTCTGTGGAACTCCATTAACACTAATAGAGAAAGTTTATCTCAACAGGACATCCCATGTTTTACACACAGAGGAGACAAACCTCATGCTCCAGCCCCACTGGAAATATAGATGTGGCTGTATGAATGGTAGAATTGAAATTCTACCACCTGTTACCCAGGCACTTACTTCATAAATGCCATGCCCCTCTGGAGTCTTTCACTTGCTTCTCTTCATGACCCTGGGGGAAGTAGTCTGCATTTACCAAAACTTGGCTTTCTTCCTTGCATTGTGGATGGCTACGCACACTTGTTACCACTAGATAGCCAGTCCTTTTAGGGATAAGAACCAGCTGGCAGATTGTTATACTCCAAGGTAGATTTTACTTCTGGAAAATTTCAGTTGCTATTTGAAGCAAAGTCTGGTGAGTGAACTGGGTGATGAATTGTGTAATTCTGGGCAAGGTAAACACTGTAAAGATCGCTTTCTCATGCTGGCTTCAGAGGCTTGAAAGTCATTCCAAATGAACACTTTAAAAAGTTTCCAGCACAGACATTGCTAAATACAGATCATGCCTATAGCTCTTCTTTCAAATTGAATGTGGACCTAAGATCTATATTAGAGGGAAATTTGGAAAGTTTACAAAAAATACAAATGAACCAACCCAGGTACAAACAACCAGTGGGACAGAGAGGAAATACAGAGAGATCTGAGAATCTCCTGAGAAGCTGAGCAGATGGTACGTGCCTGTGATCCCTGGGAAGTGGAGGCAGGAGGATCCATAGTACAAGACCAGCCTCAGCTACATAACAAGTTTGAGGCTCCAGGAAGCCCTGTCTCAAAAAACAAAATAAAACAAAATTCTCAAAACAAACAAAAATAGAGTCACAATGTAGTGAAACCTTTAGGATACAGCATGGATATAGGAGAGATGCTCAGAATAGTGAACGCCTATGCCAAAAGAGAAGAAAGCTCTTCTGCATTCTGAGGTTGTTTGAGAGAATTGAAAGAGGGCCCTTGGCTCCAAGGTAGTGGAAGAAAGGGGAAAATGTGAGGTAGAGACTAGAGAAACGGTAAAGGGGCACAGTGAAATTGTTTTCCAAAGTGACAAGCAAAGAGTACTAGCTAAATTCTTTTTTTTAATTAAACATTTATTTATTATTATTTTTTAGTGTGTATGCATGTATTGTCTGCACGTAGGTAAGTGCACCCGTGTCATGCAATGCCCGAGGAGGACAGAAGAGGCTGTCGGATCCCCTGGGACTGGAGTTACAGACAGTTGTTAGCTGCCATGTGGGTTCTGGGATTTGAATCCAGGTCTTCTGCAAGAACAACCAGTGTTCTGAACCACTGAGCCATCTCTCCAGCCCCCAGCTAAATTCTTATAGAAATTCAAAAGACCCAGCATACTGAAGGCACTGGTGGGCACTTCTGGGGACATCAAGATGCCAGACTTCAAAATATGGCACAAGGCAACAGTGGTCAACACAGTTCAGTGCTGAAATAGGAATACAACTGGTCAATGGGACAGAGTAGAGAGCCCTGAAACAGAGCCACAGGAAGTGCCCAAAACTCAGGGACAAAGGACCATCTGGTCAATAAGTGGTGTCGGGAAATCCAGAAGTTGAAATGCAAAGGGAAACCAGACTCTTATTCACATCATATGTAAAAATCAACTAAAAATGGACCAGTTGCTTACATGTAAAATCTGGCTTGGTAAAACTGCTAGACGAAAAGGAGAAAAGTTTGTGAAATTTGTCCGGGTAGTTTTCACGTGAGCCCATATGGACATACAACAAAAGTAAAAATAGCAAATAGGATCCCATCGAGGAGCTTCTGCCCGCAAGCAAACCAACCACGAGTGAAGAGACAGCCTGGAGAAGAAGACGGTGTTCTCAAACCACAGTCTGACAAGGAACTAAAATCTACAATACGAAGCTGGTCATCATGGTGCTTGACTGTAATCCTAGCCTTCGGAGGCAGGAGGATGGTGAATTTGAGGTTGGTCTGGCCCACATAGTGATATCTTATCTCAATAAGCCAGAACTAAACCCCAAACCAAAATATATAAGGGAGCCGTTTCATAGACAGACAACAGTCACTCCACTCATAAATAGAATAGGCAAAGGACATGAGATGCCATTTGTCTGTCACCCTAGCAGATGTACAGGGTTAATTTCTTATTATCTTAATGTTTATTTCTGTAACCATGGGGACATGAGAATTTTTGTTATTCGAGGAAATTGATGAACAGTGTGAATTGAGGTAAGTGAGAGTCCAAAACACTTTACCTTGATTTACATAACTGATATATATATGTCTTATTAGCAGAGAAATAACTTTGGTTTATACTCATGTGTAGAAGTACTGCTTAAGGAGATAAATGTGATATTTGTTAATTTCTTTGAAATAGGTTCTGTAATCTAAATTTCTAACTCTAAAAGTATATACTTGATTGATGGTTTGTTTCTTAAGAAACAGTAATTCAGGACTAACAGAAACCTACCACCTCCATTTTCTCCATAAGCAGTGATTTACATATGTCTTTATGGTTGTAAAATATTACTTATATACTAGTGTACATAAAGTAATTGTAAAATTAATTATTGACTTATTTTCTTTTGGTAGGCAGCACTATTCCTTGGTGATTTTCAAGTGTGCTTGGCTTGAAGTATGTACCGCCTGCCTAGGCATTTAAGCAGTCTCATAGTTCAAAACACTTTGAATAAATGGTAAATGTGTTACGCAGTACTTTTCTGGGCATTTTCTGATGCCTGGAGAGTGGCGATAAGTTACATTGAGTGCAAGTCCAATATGGCGTTATTATGAACTGTTTTGATAAGTGATCCTTTTTCTATATTCTAGTGATAGGATTTTTATAGCATGCCGTTACCATACACAGTGTGCTAACTACTCTTGCCTTTTGATGTAAGAATTGATATATGTCATATCGAGCAGACTTTGACATGTAATTTTTTATATTTATTTTATTTTTATTGGCACATATTCATTGTACATAGTAATCGGTTTCGTGAAGATATTTTCATACAAGTATACGGTGTGCTTTGAGCCTGTACCCCACATAACTGGTCCCTTCCAGGTCTGTCCTCCTGTGATGCCTCTTCACTCCTCTAGCCAGCTTTGATCTCCTTTCAGGTTCTGTATACATGGCTTTATGTATCTATTGATATCTAAAACTTAGGCTCCACAAACAAGAGAAGGCATGGTGCTTATCCGAGTCTTATATAATCAGCTTAATGTGCATCCACTTTTCTGCACGTGGCATGAGTTCATTCTTCTTTATGGTTGAACAAAGTTTCATTGTTTAAGATTTTGTTCCATTTTTGACATTTTCATTATTCCTCTGTTGATGGAAACTTATGTTGGTAACAGAACTTAGCTACTCTGAACAATTCTACAATAAATATTGATGTGCATTTACCTGTGGAATGTTGTCATAAGAGTCTTTTGACTAAATACACAGAAGTGATATTGCTAGATCATGGTAGATCTATTTTCACTTTTTCTGAGGGACCTCCATATTGACTTCCAATGTGGCTGAGCTAATTCATTGATATATTCCAACCATCACTACATAAGCGCTTCTGTTTCCCCATATCCATTAACATTTGTTATTTACTTTCTTATTGATTGTTGCTCTGACTGGGGTGAGATGGTCTCTAACGTAGTTTTAATTTGTGTTTTCCTAATGAGTGGTGAAGTTAAACAATTTTCCTATGTTTATTGACCATATGCATGTCATCTTTTGAGAACTGTTTATTTCATTAACCCATTTAATGATTGGGATACTCAATTTCTTGATGTTTCGTTAGAGATCTTCATGTATTCTGGGTTACTCCTTTATCACATGTATAGTTAGTAAAGATTTTTTCCCCATTCTGTAGCTGTCTCATCATTTTTTTAAATGTTTTTTTTTCTGTCTCATCATTTAATTGCTTTCTTTTCTCTGAAAAAATATTTTAGCTTCTTGTAATCTCATTTGTTACTTACTGGGATCATTTCCTCTGGACTAGAGTACTTTCCATCAGACCCTTCCCATGCCTGTGTCTTGAAGTGTTTTCCACATTTTCTCCTGTTCATAATTGCGAGTCTTGTATCAAAATCTTTGATCAATTTTCAGTTGATTTTTGCACAGTGTAAGACATAAGAATCTAATTTCATTCTTTGTGTGGGAATCCAGTTTTCCCAGAACTACTTGTTGAAGATACTATCATTTCTCCAATGCATGTTTTTGGCATTTGGTCAAAAGTCAGGTGTCATCGGCTGCATGGGTCTATGTCTAGGTCTTCTGTTCCAGTCTTGTGGGACTGAGCAACTCTTAACTTCACATACTGTGCAAATTCAATTGAACTGCAGCACACCCAACAATTGGAGAACTGCTTGGTATACAAAATTCTACTCATTTGGTCACACAACAGTTCTCTGTTAAGCAGGCAAAAACTCAACAGTTTATTTTTTCTACTCAATATTTTATATTGATTTGATAGTGGAAATGTATGAACTTTATACATTAACTTTAAATAAGAAGTCATGGTATTCTGTTAATGCCTCCCATGTCAAATGCAACCCACAGATTCAATGCAGTTCCCGGAGAAATTGCAATGAAATTCTTCACAGAAACTGAAAAAAAATTCAAAATTCATACAGAAGCACAAAAGGCACAGGAAGGCCCAAACAATCTCGAGTAATAAAAGCACTGCTGGAGGTAACAACATCACTGAATTCTGCAGAGCTAAAGTAATAAAACACATGATACTGACATAGAAACAGACTTAATAAGATCAATGTAGTAGAACTGAGGACCCATATATATAACCCCCCACTCCTACAGAAACCTGATGTTTGACAAATACACATTGGAGAAGAGACAGCACCTTCCACAAATGATGCAGGTTCACATTGGATAACTACATGTAGAAGGGAACTAGATCCTGATCTCTCACCCTGCACAAGACTCATCTCCAAATGGATCAAGGAGCTCAACATAACACCTGACACCCTGAGTCTGGTGGTGGTGACAGTGGGGAACACATCAGAACTTATAGCCACAGGAACGGACTTTCTGAACAGGACCCACTAGCATAGGCACTAAGAACAACAAGTAGGACCTGGAGAGATGGCTCAGCAGTTAAGAGCACTGGCTGTTTCTGCAGAGGACCTGGGTTTGATTCCCAGTACCCACATAGCAGCTAATAACTGTCCCTAACTCCAGTTCCAGGGGATCCGACACCTTCTGATCTCCGCGGGCATTGCACGACAAGGGCTCACTTACATACACGCAGGCAATGCATGCATACACATAAAATAAAAAATAATAAATAAATTTTAAAAAGAAAACAATTGACAAATGAAGCCTCATGAAACTAAAAAGCTTCTGTACAGAAAAGGACAGCAGCCTACAGCATGGGAAAAGTCTATCAGCTGTACCTCTGACAGAGGGTTAGTATCTGCACTACACCAAGTCCTCAAAAAACTGAGTATCAAGACAATAACCCAGTTAAAAAACTGGGCACGAGACTAAACAGAGTCTCAAAAGAGGAGATGCAGATAGCTGAGAAATATGAAATGCTCAACATCCTCAGCCATCAGGGAAATGCAAATTAAAACCACTTTGAGATTTTATCTTACTTCAGTCAGAATGGCTAAGATTTAAAAAGTGACAAGGAATTCTGTCATGGATGTGGACAAAGGGGATCACTCATTCACTGATGGTGGGGGAGCAAATTGGTATCGACACTGGAAATCAGTGTGGAGGTTTCCTGGGAAACTAGAAACAGTTCTACCACGTGATCCATCCATGCCACTGCTGGGCATATACCCAAAGGACTGTATATCCCCCTCCAGAGATACCTGTTCATCATGTTCATCATTCTTTATTTACGGGAGCCAGGAAATGCAATCAGCCAAGATATTCATTCACTGATGAATGGATAATGTGGTACATACACACAATAAAATATTATTCAGTTGTAAAGAAAGATGAAATTATGAAATTCATAGGTAAATGGACGAAACTGGAGATAATTATTCTAGTGAAGTGACCCAGACCCAGAAAGACAAATGTTGAATGTTTTCTCTCATATATGAATTTTAGCTTTGAATTTTTAGATATGTGAGTTTAAATTGGAGTACCCATGGGACTTAGAAAACTAGTACAGGACCATGGGGGGTGGTTCAAGGGATGGAATATAGAACACGGGTGCTATCAAAGAGGAATGGGGAATAATGGAAGCAAAGGGTTAAGTGGGGTGGAGAGTAGGCTGGAGGAAGGCGTATGGGGAGGGATAGCCAACACGAAAGACCTTTGAAAAGTCGTGAGGGAACCTACTATTGTAGAATCTTATTAAAATATATACAAATACATATACACATACAAAAGGAATTCAGAAAGTGTTACCCACTCACAAGGGGTGCGATGTTTCCCTCGGTCATCAATGGCTATGGAATAAGGAGCCCAATGCCAGGTATACGCTGTCTCTTTTTGAGTTGGTCAGTGAGGTCCCATGGACGTTCCCGCAAACATGAGAGACTGTTGACATTATGCTAGTTTACACTAGAACTTGATGCTAAGACCCTATTGCTGAAGACACCACACAACTGAGTCGTAAGACTTGGGGAAATCAAACGTGTACTGGCCTGGAAGCTTCATCTCTACTGGCTAGCTTTCATAGTTCTGGAAGGTTCTGTGCATTCTACTGGGGCATAAAAGTCAATAGTCTTACCAGCTGTGAACTCCTGAGCTACACTATTGACTGATCTGGCAGGATGTGTCTACTGATGCATGGTGGCATGAATGTTATGGGACTACCCAATCATGTTCTGATTGGATGTAAACCCTATTCCACAAAATGGAACTCAGGCCTGGTAACATTAACTGGGCCAAAACCCCATGATTGGCTAGGTCATGGTCTCCAGGAAAATCTAATGCATTCTGTGCCATCATGCCTGATTGAAATATAATTAATTCTTAGAAATATTGTTTAAAACATTCAACTTTCTTTCCTCCATCCTTCTCTCTCTCTCTCTCTTGACAATAAACCCCAGCCTCTCTCTCTTTCTCTCTCTCTCTCTCTCTCTCTCTCTCTCTCTCTCTCTCTCTCTCTCTGAGAGACAGAGAGAGCACTTTCATTTGTGAGAGCTTTATACATGAACAGACTTCTCTTTGGCTTTGTATACTTGTCTGGTTTTGGCTTACACTTCCCAGTAATGAACTTTGTCCCTTCTGCAGTTACCCTTCAAAGTCCACAACTGAAGTCCTTAGTTCTTTAAAAGGGATGTTGCTTAAAAGCAGTGCAGAGGGGCAGACACTCACCAGTGTGCCTCTGTCATCTGTGGTAACCTCAGGGTCCGAGGGGGCACACAGATGCTTCCTCAGTGATCTAATCCTAGCCCAATTCCTCCAGCCTCTTCAGATGCTGACCCGCCTCTACGCCAGCGTCCAGCTCTGTCACTTTCTCCTGGACGTTGACTAATGACCCTTCCTTTATGACGTGTGTCTTCTACGCTGCCCTAATGTGCTTCACCCTCCCGCTCTCTCTTTTACTAATGGTTTTTCTTCACTTACCGATTTGTTCTATCTGAAGGAATTGATAAGCACAAACGATCATGTACAGAGGTCACTGCCAACAATTCCCCCCTTGTCTATGTACACATATCGATATACATACAGCCTTCCATCAAGAAGTGGAGATTTTTCCCCTCCCTTCCGATCTGGGCTGGCCTTGTGACTTGCTTTGATCAAGAGGACGTGACACAATTGCTTTTTGTTACTTCTGGACCTATCCATAAGAGACCTTACAGTGTGTTTTCATCTTCTGGCATCTAAGCTTCCATGCGATAAAACCTAGTCTACTGCCACATGATGTGAGACTGCATGGAGAGAGGCCCATCCAGCCCCCAGTGACTCGCATCCCCAGCAGCACAGCAGACCTAGTTTAGCCCTAGCAGAGATCACAGCGAAGTTTCATCCAAGACTCCTGTGTGCAACACAAGCACCAGAACTGTCCAGCCGAGCCCATTAGAATACCGTCTGAAGCCACATCATTGTGAATTAGTAATAGAGCACTGGGTAGCAGAGCTGGCAGACATCAAGGGAAACATTGAGGCACGGACAATGGCACAGTCAGAGCTGTTATGCTGAGTCAGAGATTATTTCCAAGGGACAAGAAAAAGGAAATGAATTAAAAAGCAAAGGCATAAAAATAAATGTTATTGCTGGATGTGGTGGTGCATGCCTTTAATCCTAGCACTTTGGAGGAAGAGATAGGCGGATCCCTATGAGATCCAGGCCAGCCTGATCCACATACTGAGTTCCAGGCCAGCTGTGGCTTCAGGAAGTCAAAAAGACAAAAAAAATTGTTATTTTACACTCTAACAGAATAATTGTGTTTTTGAAATATCTGCATTTTCTCGATGTTTTTCTATGCGGCATATATCTTGATGTAGAATAGCAAGAATTTTATGTTTTGAGTCAGTGTGTCACCAGGGAGCTCTAAACTAGCAGGATTAGCCTGATTTTGTAACGTTTTCAGCACCCTGCCTATGAGCCATTCTTTCTGTTGATTCTGATTTGCTCCGAGGTTGAACATTTAATAACTCTGTAAGTCAGCACGTGCCCACCCAGGCTGAGGCACTCCAACTTGATGAGCATGTTACCAGCATGTGTCACAGGGGCACATAGAAGGTGTGGCTTTCAGTTTGATTTTCCCAAGTTCTGTTGGATTTAGTCAAGTCTTGGGTCTTAGGAAGATTCTAGATAGACACTGTTTCCAGGGTTCTGATAGCTGAGCTCGTCATATGTGCTGCTGCAGTCCCATTAGTGAACAAGCCATCTCGTTGACTGTATAGACTTTCCCCTTTTAGTCACCTGTTCAGATTCAGCACAGACAGTAGCATCACCAATACTTTTATTCATAAAAGGGAAATGCCACAAACACCATACACATATCTTGCTAAGATTAAGCAGCAAGACGTTTGCTTCAAGGTGAAAGGCAGTATTACAAAGTCCTCTTGTCTTCCAGTTGCTCCTGTAACTGCATCGCCACACAGGGCTGAGCAGGTGCAGCTGGTGTTTTCTGTATTATGGTGATCACTATTAATTCTTCCTGGCAAATCGAGCCCTTGGGTATCAGTACTTTAGGAGAAGACCGCTTCATGAGCAGTAGAGCTGGTGGAGGGAGTGCATGGGGGGAAAATGGTTTTGAAATTAGGCCAGGTGGTCTGTCAACAGTCTGAGATTACCGGTGCTTTGGGACAAAATCCACTAGAAGGATGGTGGGCAGAGGAAAATTTCATTCTGTGCTTAATTTTATTGGATGTCTTTTGACTTTCTGGCAAGTATCAATTGGCAAAGGTGATTGTATGATCAATAGGGCAGAGGAAGAGCCCAGGGTTGCAATTAACATGTTATTGTACAAATCAAAAGAACAGTAAAAGGCAATTTGTCCAGCTTGTCTTCTGGCTGGCACAATCATCCTGCTGACAATAGGGAGATGGAACACTGGAATCGAAAAACGAGTAAGTCAAAACGCACAGGCTTTTGTTCTCTTTCTTTCCAGTGTGGAACTGGCAGGTGTATCTGTCTGATAACTTTACAGCTGCTGAATGGGGTCAACATTGCATTGTTTCTTGTTTTTGTAAGCAACCTTCAGAAAAAGTAAGGAGCCTACCGAATTGTTTGGGATGCTGGTTTTATGGGGTTTGATACTTCATCTTTACTCTACATGGGGCTTATTCAGTTAATATAAAAGTTCTATTTTTGTGAATGTTCATTTCTAGCTTTCTAACCATGGCCAGGCACCAAATAGGTAAGCATTGGTCTACTACCCTTTGTAATACTCATAGAAAATTACAAAACTTCACAAAGAGGAAGTTGGGAAACATTGTAGAATAAAATGAGGAACAGTAAAGCAAACCTTGAATGATTTCATTCTATTTATTACAAGTAGTCTTGGGTAAAATCCCAATTTACCTCACTGACTAGGTGTATGGAGAAATATCTGATAGACCCTCCTTCTGTTCTTAATAAAACGTTGCTGCTTGATACTTAGGAGACTGCAAAATATTTGCATAGTTGTGACTCTCTCATCACTGCATAGGAACCAGTAAATGAATAAGAAGTGTGTGTGTCCCACACTATAGTCCTAGAAACAGAGCAACACTTTGCAAATGGCTTGGTCTCCATGTGGGAGTAATTGCTTACATATATTGTCTTTTTAAAAAATTTATTACAGTTATTCATTCAAGTCTAGTTTTTATAAGATTATTTGGGCCTGATGTGGAAGCTCACTCCTTTAATCCCAGGACTTGGGAGGTAGAGGCAGGCACATCTCTGTGAGACTGAGGAGGCCAGTCTGGTCTACATAGTGAGTTCAAGGCCAGCTGGGGCTATAGGAAAACCCTGTCTAAAAATGATTTATTTTTATTTTATATGTCTGAGAATTTGCATGTATGTGTATGTACCACATAAATGCAGTGCCTCTGAAAGTCAGAAGAAGGCATTAGATCCCCTGGAACTGGAGTTACAGATGGTTGTGAGCCACCATTAGATTCTGGGAACCCAACCCAGGTCCTCCGCAAGAGCATCAAGTACTTTTAACTTCTGAGCCACATCTCCAGCCCCAAACATGTATTTAAAATAAGTAAATAAAATGTCCCAGGTATCAGCTTATATGTCATGTTTATTTTTTAATTCAAGAGCGCAAAACTGTAATGCTTTATGTTAAAAAAGAGACGTCAGGCTAGATGGCTGGTGTCAAATCTGCTGTCATTTACTAGGACAGTGCCCTTGGACAAGTATCCTAACCTTATCAGTCAAACAGATAAAACAGCATTTCTCTGATGCAGTTGTAACAGAGAACAAATGAGACTATCTAGGATAATAATACTCATAAATCTGAGTGGCCTGAGACGGATACACACATACACAGACATCACATAGGAGGTCATCACATGCAGTTCTGAGCTTGGGAACTGGTCCTGGAGTAGAAGAGAGAGACTCATCTGAAGTAGGAGGCGGAAGAGAGATCAGAGTTGAAAGGTAGTCTGGAGGTACGATTCCTTCTACACATACCTGAGTCCAAATTTCCTATGTCTGTAAGGCAAGCAATCACATTTGAAGATTCGGAGCCTTTCTAATAAAGAGGCCATTTACCCACCTCCCTAAAGGCCTTATTTCCAAATATCATGCATTCCAAGGTGCTGGGAGTTAGGACTTCCACACAAGAAAATTTCTGGGAACTTGATTCAGTTATTGATACGATCCTAACTCTTGAATTGATAACTGTGCAGCGGTTTGTGTGTGGTTCTGGGAAACTCTGGGACTGTCACTGTGACTAGAGTTCTGAGCCTATCAGAGAAGGTGCTTTTAATTTTTTTCTTTGTTTAACAAAAAAGCATCACATGGAATGCATGCAAAGCAAGCCTTTGTGTGGAGGGACAGTACTATGTACAGAGGTGTCCTGTACTTCTGGTCTCTGCAAGGACTTCAGAAGAGGGGGCTGAGGGGTTTGAGGGTGGTGGTGGCTGCATCACTCCTTCCTGGGTGTGTATGGGAATTCAGTAGAGGAGGCTGTGTGTGTGTGTGTGTGTGTGTGTGTGTGTGTGTGGTGAGAGGTGTTGCACTACTCCCTCCTGGGCAGACATAGGAATTCAGTAGGAGAGGCTGTGTGAGTTTGTGTGTGTGTGTGTGTGTGGTGAGAGGTGTGTCGCTCCTCTCTCCTGGGCAGACATAGTGAGTGAGTATGTGAGTGTGTGTGTGTGTGTGTGTGTGTGTGTGTGTGTGCGTGTGTGTGTGGTGAGAGGTGTTGCACTACTACCTCCTGGGCAGACACAGGAATTCAGTAGGAGAGGCTGTGTGTGGGGTAGTGGGCTGAGCTGTCACTCCGGTTTGTATCTAGAGGAATGAAGTCAGCACATTACAGAGGCTCCCACACAGCCATGTTTACTGCTGCAGGATTGCCCAGAGCCAATGTACAGAACCAGTCTAGATGCCCATCAGCAGTTCAGTAGATGAAGAAAATATGACATATATACACAATAAACTTTATTCGCCCATAAATAAAAATGAAATTAAGTCATTTGAAAGAAACTGGAACAGGAAAGTCATTATGTTAAGCGAAATAAGCCAGACTTTGAAAGACAAGCAGTGTATGATTTCTAGAGTATGTGTGGCTGCATTGTGTGTGTAAAGGACAACAGGTGACAAAATTATAAAAGGAAGTACTTTGGGGGTGGAAGGAACCAGAGGAAGTGGGAGGAAGCACGGGAGCAGGAAGCATGGGGATGAACATGAGCAGTTACAATGCATGGAAATGCCATTTGATATGCAAACCCAAGCTTTATAACTTGATGAAAGGAAAGGAAAAGGAGGTGGATTCAAATATGGAGGACAAAGGACTTTTAGCGTTAGTCTTGTGGTTTAGAATCAGTCCTGTGTATCCTGGGGCTTTACTGGATATTGCTAATCAAGTTAGAATCACAAGCTGTATTTAATTTTTCTTGGGGAGATTCTGCTGGCAGCAGTGTGGAGGTTGCACGGACAGGAGTGAGACCCAAAGCCGATGCAGCTGTGGAAAGCAAATGGATGTGGTTCTGGATAATTTTGTGTCTGTAATGAGAGAAATAGATCGGTGATCCCTGAGCTAGAATTGTTGGGGTTTGGCCGAGAGAGCTAAAGAAATCAAAAGCATTCTGATATGTTTTTGGCATGACAACACAAAATTGCTGCATGAGCCTATAAGCAAGTATTCTGCAAAGACACACGGGGATTTGGATATATATTTTGGAGTTTAGTGGTTTAATCATAAGTTTATTTCATTATCAAAAGACTAGCAAACATGGCAAAAGTATTCTCACAAATCAGGAAGAGATAAAAAGAAAAAAATAACAAACCCAAACTACTATACCAGTTACTTGAGGAAGAGTGAATAGAAATAAGTAATGGGGGTAAAAACAAGTATGTAAATGTATAAAATGGAGTGAGGCACATCCCAGAAACTGGGATTCTATCCAAACGCCCGTTCCCATGATCAGAACCACAGGTGATGGGGAGATATGCAATGGCCCTGCGTGTGTGTGTGGGGGGGGGGTGTGGACTCTTTCTAAGGCACTGTTTACATATATGTGAGGACTACAACTTTACATAGACAGTGGCTCACAAGAGTCCTAGCACTTGGAAGGAGGCAGAGGATCAGGAGTTCAAAGTCATCTTTGGCTACATAGCAAGTTTGAGACCAGCCTGGGCTACTTGAGATCTTGGTGGCACATGCCTTTCATCTCAGCACTCAGAAGGTAGAGGCGGCAGGTGGATCTCTGTGAGTTCAAGGCCAGCCTGGTCTACACAGTATGTTCCAGGCCAGCTGGGGCTACAGGGAGACCCTGTCTCAATAAAATAAAATAAAATAAAATGAAAAAAAGAAAAAATAGGAACTCACATGGACAATGTGGATGATGAATATAAACTAATTTGTGTAACTGCTGAACCCAGACACCTGTGCTATGAACTAATCAGCATGATTCCTCACCCTTCTCCACCTGAGGACAAAACAAGACACTGACGCTTTGGCTCATTTCCTTTGGACCAGGTGACTCCACTGCCTGATGCCATGTATAGGGTAATCAGCAAAATAGATGTTGACTAATTCCCACGGTATGTCCAGCTCAGGCTGTTCAAAGCCATTGAGTTTTAAAAATTTGGTGGTTCGAACTTGCATAGGACTTGTGCATGCCATCGCCATTACCGTGAGCTCATAGGAGTAACTGAGCAGCTATCTGGAAGAGTCTGTTTCCCTGTGATCATCCACCCCTCTGGCTCTTACAATGTCTCTGCCTCCACTTCTGCAATGATCCCTGAGCCTTGACAGGCAGAGGGGGTCTAAATAATGTCAAGCGGTATTGTATGAAAATCACAAAAACACAGTGAAACAGTCCATTGGTGCGAAAAAGCTAAAATCAAGAATACTGCAGAGCTTGGTGCTACTCAGTGGTTTAGAATCTAGTGCAAATAGCTGACCAGTTTCAGCTTTAGACATGTTGCAAGAGCTTCGCATGTATTAGGTCATGTAATTGCAACAGCAAACCAATGAGGTGTTTACTGCGATTATTTCTGTTTCTTAAGTGAAGACTGTGGGGCACCAAGAACGATGTAGCCAATGAGGGGATGAGAGGAGGAGCCCGGGATCTCAGGTGCTGATCTCCAGACTTTCACTCTGGGGTTCTCTTTTTGCAGAGATCCTGTATTTTGATAGGAGAATAGAAAAGTTTGAGTTGAGCTCATAAATACAGCCTTCTTCCAGGACACCAGTCAAATTTCTCACACCCAACACAATGTGTAGTAAATTCTGGTACTCAGTAGATACTGTTTCCTGAATACGATGACGTATAGCAGGCAGCTTGGGCTATAATTTAGAGCAGGTAACACTCTAAAAAAAAACAACAGATGAAAGCGGTTGACAAACTAAAAAAAAAAAAAAATCCTGGCGTATGGTAGATAATTAGAGAATATTTGTTTAATGCTGAATTGTTTATGTACCTTGTCATCTTTGTATCATAAACTCGTTCCTACTTCCTGCAAACACATAGAAGCTGAAGTCTTCCCCCACACAAGGGATACACAGAGCCTACAATGGCCGTTGTGCACAAGGAGTTAATGATCTTGCTAGGGATGCAGGTTATAATTTCATTCTAATCAAACATCAAACCAAATCCATGGCAATAGCTCTGGGGGTATGTACCTAGCCAGAAAACGCAGGAGTGTTTCTCTGTGGAAGGTGACGTATTAACTAAGATTTGAAGACTGCGTTCTGGTTTCTAAGCAGATGAAAATTCAGGGCATTTGTTTTTTACTTTATTTGCTTATTTATTGTGTGTGTGCCTGTACGCATGTGGATGGGTGTGCACATGTGTGTGGAGGTCAGAGGACAAGTTGCAGGAGTTGGCTCTCTCCTTCACTACGTGCGTCCAGGGATACCAAACCCACGTTGTCAGACTTGGCGGCAAGCACTTTTACCCTCTGAGCTACCTCACTAGCCCGAGTAAGGGCACTTTTCACTGAGCAAAGGTTCCCGTCTTATAAACCCCAAATTCATGTGCTGAAATCCTAATCCCCAGTGCAATTCCAAGGTCTTAGGAAGTGGATCCTTCGCCGGCAGGACAGGACAGGATGGAGGACGGTCATCTGGAAGTCAGATAGGGAACCAGCAGACACCTAGGGTTTGGACTTGGCTGCACCAAACAGGGTTGGTCTCTCCACATGGCCATACAAAGCACTAAAAATAAACACATCTCAGAAGAAGATACATGTTTCATGATGTGCTGCTTCTTGAAAAACAAGAACTTTTATTTTCATTTTGTCATTGCTTTAGTAGAAATTAAAAAGAAGATTTCAAAAAGTTTAACTCTTTCTATTTTTACATATACAACTTCATCAACAGTTACACTAAAGGAAAGATAAAACTTTTCTTCATCTGTGCTGGAGAATTTTCTTTATGTTTTAATTAGTATTACAAGTTTTAGACAGGGAACTAGAAAAAAGTCAGAACAGGACAATTTCCAAATATTCATATGAGAGTCCATTGGAATTTCTTGACAAGGGCTTCCAAAAGCATCCCTCTATTGGGCTCCTCCTCATTTTTCTTTTGTCTGCCAAGGCTGGACTCTAGAGTGATGGATTCAGGATTTGCTTTCAGGTATTTTGACAGCTCTTGGAGTGGTTAGAATCAGTGTCAGTTCCCTCTCAAAGGCTTCTAGATGGAGGGGGAAAGAAATGTATTGGAGACCAAGATTTGAAGTCTTACCTCTGAGCAGCACTTTCTGATTAGGAACAAAAACATCAATGAGAAATAATTGTCTAAGTAACTTTTTATATGGACTTAGTCTAATGTATGGGAAATGTAATCCCTTGAACTCTTAAAGAAATATACTGATGGCTTTACTCTTTGGTGATACTTTCCTTTTGAGTGTTTAAGACCATACAGTTGTCCCAAATAAACCAATTTATTTTTACCCTTAAGGTCATTTGAGGATCTATTCCTCAGGGATCACATGGGCTTGGGAGGAGCCCCTGGCTCCTTTCTTTTACCAGTTCTATCTATGTGATAAGTCAAAGGTCCTGCTTGACCTTGTCTGGCTTCACTTGGAAGCATGGAGGGGATGTTTCCTCTGAGTTGACCTGCCTCTTTGTAGACTGGACACTGGTTCAAGTCCATCCCATGGAGTCTCCATGGCCTCCCCGGTCTCCATGGCCTCCCTGACAGGTGACTCAC
Source organism: Nannospalax galili (assembly GCF_000622305.1). Classification (NCBI taxonomy): domain Eukaryota; kingdom Metazoa; phylum Chordata; class Mammalia; order Rodentia; family Spalacidae; genus Nannospalax; species Nannospalax galili. The sequence continues at coordinate 6,738,243 of NW_008338533.1, read as the reverse complement.
CACAGTTACAGGACATTTTGAGAGATGCTGTATAGTTCCCTGGAACTTAGTCGACCTTGGAGGGCAAGAAACAAAAAACTGTCTTTTAAGTCCCTCTGACTAGATTAGTATAGGCCTCAAAGTATGGCTCTTAAACATCCAATAAGATTAGTTCCACCAGTCTGGTACTTTTAATTACCATGTGCTATGTAGACAAAGCTTGGGCAAACACAAAACGTTCTCAGATAAACCTTGACTAGATATATATTTTGTTCCTTAAACTAGTTGACTAAACTATGACCTTAGAAATCTTAAGATTATGTATATATTAATTTGTCTCATCCTTTATATATCATAACAAACCTATATAGACCTTCATCACTTACTTGGGCTTTCTCATTTTTTCTGTCTATTTTGGAAAATATCTCCATTCCCATATCCTTTTAGCATCTTTTACATTCTCATTTTCTTTCTTTCTTTCTTTAAAAATAATTATGAGACATAATAGCATCAATAAATATATTTTCCATCTGTTGTGAGAATTCTTTTCCTGGGGATACTAAGTAATGCTTATTCCCTTTTAAGGTTCTAGTGTCAAGCCAATGTTTGAAGCTTTACTGGGGAACCAATGCATTTACTGAGCTTACTTACTGAGATAACTGAGGGGTTGCTGAGGTGTATGTATGACCTGAGGGTATGTACACTGGAAAGGCTTTACACAGCATGGGTCATGCCTTCTCTTCCTAGCCTTCCCCAGATTGTATACTTTAGCCCTCCCCAAATCCAGGTGATCATGTGTGATTAGGGCCAAATTACATTCAGTTGGCTGAGAAGAGTGGCTGGATAATGCGGGGAGGGCCAATGACCCTGCTTGGCCCTCCTTTAATGAATGAGCACAACCATCAACAAGCCCAATTGTGAAGTTGTTTAGCGATCAGGCTCAGCTGAAGTTGTGATGATGGAAGTTATTTCATGCAGAAGGGACTGCTGTACAGCATCATCTTATTAAAAGGACCTGGAATTTAAAAGGGTTTGGTGCTAGGATCCACATATGAAGGATGATATACGTTGTTTGTTTTTGAGTCTGTGTTGCTTCACTTATTATAAGTTTCTAGATCCATCCAGTTACCTCCAGATTTCATTATTTTATCTTTCTTACTGCTGAGTAGAACTACATTGGGGTTAACCTGTTTCTTAAAGTCCTGTAGTGTTGTTTCTATGAATTTGGGTGCACCAGAGTTTGGTGCATCTATGTTAAGGACTGTATTATCTTCTTGGTTAATTGTTCCTTTGATGAGAATGAAGTGACCCTCCTTATCTCTTCTGATTACTTTTACTTTGAAGTCTATTTTGTCAGATATTAGGATTGCAACCCCTGCTTGTTTCTTAGTGCCATTTGCTTGGAATATTCTTTTCCATCCTTTTACCTTAAGGTAGTGCCTATCCTTGAAGGTAAGATGGGTTTCTTGTAGACAGCAAAGAGATGGATGTTGTTTCTTAATCCATTCAGCTAGCCTGTGTCTTTTGACACAGTGCATTGATATTTAAGGTTATTATTGAAAGGTGTATATTGGTTGCCATCATTTTAATTGCTATTTGCATCCTGTCTAATTTTGTGTTTCCTAGATTATACGTTTATATATTTTCTTTCATTGCCCCTGGGGTATAATTGTTTCTCTCTCTGCTCTCTGTATTGCTTCAAGTATAGCAACTGAGTGTCTTCAAAAGCTCCCACTACCTGGTAGTTCCAGTTTAGTTCCAGTTGTGATAAAACACTGACAAAAACAAACTTGGGAAGGACAGAGTTTATTGCCCCTTTTACTTCCGTGTCATCATCATGTAGAACTGGAAATACCTTGGTCCAGGCTTTTCTGGCTTTCATAGTTTTATTGATAAGCCTGCTGTAATTCTGATGGGCTTTCCTTTGTATGTGACTTGTTTTTCTTTGGGTGCTTTGAGTATTCTATGTTCTGTACATTTAGTGTTTTTACTAGGGTATGTTGTGGGGAGTTTCTTTTCTGATCCTATTTGGTGTTCTATGTGCTTCCTGTATTTGTGTGGGGATGTCTTTCCTTAATTTTGGGAAATTCTCTTCTACAATCCTGTTTAAGTTCTGGTTAATACCATTAACGTGAAATTTTCCTCCTTCCTCTATTTCTATGATACATAGATTAAGTCTTTTCATGGTGTCCCACATCTCTACATATTCCATTCCTGTGTTTTTAAAAAAATTCCATAATGTTTGCTTGACTGATCCAGTTCTTCTACTTTATCCTCCAGTGTTGATATTCTGTTTTCCATTTCATTCATTCCAGTGGTGAGGCTTTCCCCTGTTGTTTCAAGTTGGCTTGCTGAGTTTTTCACTTCCTTCTTCATTTCCACCTGAGTTTTCTTCAATGTTTCTATCTCCTGATTTCATTCAGAAGTTTATCCCTATCTTCTTTGAGTTCTTTGATTTGTTTGTTAGTGTGTTCTTTAAATTCATTGATTCCTTGATCATGTTTCTGATTGTTCTTTTAGATTCAGTGTCCTGGG
>NW_008338533.1:6707376-6735704 GCF_000622305.1 Nannospalax galili | reverse complement strand
TGTAGAACTCTTCTACAGGACTGGTGGAGTTTGGTGGGGACATAGTGTTTTGGCTTTCCATTTTATTATTCTTTCGTTGTGATTTTGGCATCACAATGTTGTTTATGATTCTGATAGGAGAATTAAATTGAAGTATGCATCTGTTTGTATTATTGGTGTGCCTAGGTCCTTTCCTATTGGTTATGTAAAACTGTTGGTACAGTTTCAGGTTCTCTCAGGTTTTATTTTGGAGGGAACTGATGGCTTCAGTTTGCCTATTCAGGAGTACCCACAGAAGCCCAAGTCAGGTTCCTGTCAGGTACACTCAGGCTTCCTTCTAAGGTTTGGACCCCATAGAGGCAGGATTTGGGCACTCTCAGGCAGTTGTCATGCTCCCCTGGGTTCTCAGCCCCCATGCCAGAAGGGAGACCAGAACCTGGCACTGTCTGGCAGTCTGCTGAGATCTGATTATTTTCATAGTGGATCTGTTCATATCATGTTTAACTTTCCCAAGAACAATCTAATATTGCTAGTTCTATTTCCACTCTGATTCTTATGTGGAATTTAAAATAGCCAATGATTATTTTATCAGTTTTAATTAATATTAATTTATTACCATCATTTTTCTGTTATGTCTGCATAGGAACATCATTTCATTAGTTCACTAAAAGCAGGATAAGATGTTACATTAGAATTGTCAGTCAAAATGAAATTGCCTGGCTTTCTCATCAAACTCAATGTTTCCACTGGGAATTGGACTGGGAATGTTTTTATTTCATAAATCTGGAAGGAAGACTACTTACCAGGCACACCCTGTTAATTTAAAAGGTTGTTATTTCTCCTTTAACACACCACTATCTTGATGGCTAATTGACATATATCACATTTTTCTACTTATAGGCACATAACATCGTTGTTTATTGAGTTTGTGATATTAGAAGGTGGAAGGGGGACTGGAGAAATGGCTCAGTGACTGCTTTTGCAGAGGAGCCAGGTTCAGTTCTCAGCATGCACATGGTGGTTTAAGACCGTTTTTACCTCTAGTTCTAGGGGATCCTGTGCCCTCTCTGGCCTCTGTAGGCACTGCATGCATGTGGTACACTCACATGCACATACATAAAACTAATAAATCAATAAATTTCTAAAGAAAGTGGAAGGATCTTTATGTTATAATTCTTACTGTCACAATGGGTTGTTTGCCAGATGTAGAGGAGTTAGTGAGGGCCACAGTTGTTCCCAGTCACAGAGGTTTAAGGTCAGTCATTAATTCCCCTCGGCCTGTCTGTATGGATGGTAGCATGAACGTTCCAGATTAACTTCAGCTAGGATTCACCTCAGATTGCATGAAGAGCTCCAGGTTGCTCTAAGTTAGTCCCCTCTTTGGAACAGGGCTACCCAAATGTGTTCCTTCCCTGCAGGGGCAAAAATCACAACTGGCCAAGTCCACTGCACAAGTTTATTTTGGTCTTTGCTTAATTATTGCTTACAGTTTCCCTCTCACCAAGACAAGTCACATGGCAGGCCACACGTCACGTGGCCATCAGTAGGGTAGGAAAACACCCTTTCCTCACAGTGTGAGGGGGAAGGAAGGACTTGTCAAGTGAACAGCTATCTAAATTATTCCAATTACAGGCTTCTTATTAACAAAAATGATTGGAAGGAAATTCACTGTACACAGTCAATCCTAGGGATATGATTCTAAGATACCTCAGATATCTTCTTGTAGAGCAACCTAAGCTATGTGTGTTAGGGAACCCAGACCTTTATAGCCCTAAACAGCAAAAGGCTACAAGCAAGGAGACAACTGGCTGCTGCCCAGGGGTCATAGGCAGCCTGACTGCTGTCACACCCTGTGTTGCACATTACCCAGGCCTGCCTTCTCCTTCCCAGAGAGAGTCCCCTGTCATGCAGCTTAAATCACATGTGTCTACTTTCCCAGGCATACAGCACAGGTTTTAAGCCTATGCAAGAGAAGCCTTGGGAGCCTATGCTAAACTAAGCCTGCTCACTCCGGGTGTGTAAGATCTCCCCTTCCCCTTAAGAAACCTTAAAAATACACCTTTGCTGTCCCACATCGGGCTTGAAACCCCCTGCTTCATATCCCCGCCAGTGCAGCCACTCTTACCAGAGACCTTTTGCAGAAAGGATGATCTGACTCAGTATCTTCTCTTGAACCCTGGAATCTAACAACATGGCCACGGGGTATCCAGTGAGCCTATACTGCATGTAAGAAACACACTTATTTCAGTGAAAAGTAGTAAAATTAGCTCAGATGGGGCTTGCAGCATCCACAGAGAAAAATGCCAGCATCAAACGCATATATCACCAGCCTGGGCACAAATCAGTGGTACTCAACCCTCCCGCAGCATCCCGGTGAGCCCTAAGCAGCAATGCGGTGAGCCCTAAGCAGCAATGCAGTATATGCTGTGCTGTCCACAGAGACTCGGCCTACCGCCAATACTCCTCTTCTACAACTTCCTTCATCCCTGTCATGCCTTGTAGTTATGTGATTCACTTAGAGAAAGTCTTTTAGGAAAAAATAAAGCTGTGGCCTCTTAGCTGGATGTGTAAGGAACGAATGAAAAGACAAAGGAGTCAGGTTTGGACGAGCGGGATTTCCATTTCCACCAGGGTAAGCAGAGGTAGGGCTTGTCCTAGGCCACTGGCAGGCAGCGCACGCTGGGTGGAGACAGACAGATGTTTGCTCTGGATGCTCCACTGGAACATTTCGAATGCAAAGTTGGACTCTCTCACAGATCTTTTCTCAGTAAATCTACCGTGTAAGAAACCCTAAATCCCCCCACCAGGCGGTGACTTCGCTGCCAGTTCTGCTGCTTGAGAAATGTGGGAACACAAATAATGTACTTTTGCTGTGCACGCGAGTGAATTGCTTATGTATTTTACATTTCCTTCTCGTACGCATACAATATGTATTAAATTTTCATTACCTGAGTGAAAGAATGAGCCCTCCTTTAGCGCAAATGAGAATTTTAGATTATGAATGTCAATGTTTATTGTGAGGCATAATACATGCAAAGCTTTGCAAGGCTATTAAGTGTATCATGAGATAAAATGTGTAAATCATATTTTTCTTGCTTCTTTATTATGGTCCGAAAGAAACGCTACATATGAAGAAGAGAGAAGCCAGTTATGTGTTCCGCCAGGTCATACCCGGTGCCAGCACACTGTTTATGCATCACTTATGGGATGAATTTTTAAAAGGAAGGTTAACTTCCTGAGTCAAGATGACGTTTTCGCTGCGGAGGAGAAAAGGCTTTTCCACGCCTTTTGCAGGACTCAGAGTGATTGTGATCTTCAGCTCACTGCTGTGAGCTGTGTTTCAGGGTCCAGAAACTGGGCGGCTGTTGTGAGGAATCTGGCCTATGCTTGTACCCTGACGTCACCACTTCCGTTTCTGAGTGTTATCGAGGTAGTGAGCTGCGGTACCCGGGCTCTCGGATTGCAGCAGTTGAAAATACCCAGATTTGTTCTAAACTCACATTTTTTTTTATTTTTATTAATGACTTCTATACACAATTCCCAGGGCTTGCCTTTTTGGAGAAATTCATAATTATGTGAGTTGATGTGAAATACAGTTTGAAAATCATTTGGAGTTAAGAGTTCAAAGCTTTGGTACTGGAGAGATGGCTCAGGGGTTAAGAGCTCTGATTGCTCATGTGGTGGACCTGGGTTGGAGTCCCAGCACTCACATGGTGGCTAACAGCTCTAACTGCAGTTTCCAGGGGATCCGATGCCCTCTTCTGACTTCCATGGGCACAACATGGGTGCCACATATACATGCAGGCAGTACACTCATACACATAAAATAGAAATAATAAACAGAATATTAAAAAACAGATTTTTAAAAAAGAGTTCAAAGTTCTGAAAACACTCGTGACTTTGCTAAGTACCCATGTTACCTACTAGGACTTCCTTTGATTGATGGTCTTTATCTGTAAATGGGATGTACTTTCTGAGGCAAGCATTTCTACACATGACAGAACTAGCCACATTTTTCTCCCCAACTTTTATTGAGTTTTTGTGCATTTCCTATAATGGATCTTAGTTAAATTTAGGCTGTGTCCCCTATTCATGCCCCCATCGTCCCCCACCAGATTTCATGCATTCTGTTATATATGTTTTTTTAAATTTTGGAATATTTTGTTATTCCAAAGAGAGGCATTTTTTTTGTTGTCATTTTGTAAATAATTTATTGAGAATTTCATACATACATATAAGGTGTTTTGATCAAATCCATGCCCAATCCCTCCTCTCCAACTCCTCCTGTATCTCCCCATCACTTTTTTTTCTGATAACTTCATGTACTTTCTTCTTTTTTTAAAATGGGGCTTTTTGCTACTCTAACATTCCCCCTTCTGAAGAGGTAACCCTAAAATCTTTTAAGGATTAGATAAGAGCTCCCAAATACTTTTGACATTTTTGGCCTTTGGAACAGAGTATGTTTTTAACACATTTTTCTGGAAATAACTTGAAGCAGGTATATGTATGTGTATATACATATATATATATGTCCTGGTTTGTTTCTTCATTGCTGTGACAAAACACTCTGACAACTACCAACTTGCGGAGGAAAGGGTTTATTCAGCTTACATTTCCCAGGTCGCAGTTCATCAGGGAGCCCAAGGTAGGAACTCAGGGCAGGAACCTGGAGGCAGGGGGTGGAGCACAGGCCATGGAGGAAAGCTGCTTACTGGCTTGCTCCCCTGGCCCCTGCTCAGCCTGCTTTCTTATACAACACAGGCCCACCTGCCCAAGGGTGGCACCACCCACAGTGGGCTGGGCCCTCCCACATCACTCAGAAGATGCCCCTCAGACATGGCCACAGGCCAGTCCAATAGAGGAAATTCCCCAACTGAGGCTCCCTCAACCCAGGTGTGTCAAGTTGACACTAAAGCTATCTAGCACAATTGACCCCTTGTCAACTTGACACACAAACATCACTATTAAACCATAACTTTCCAATTTCTGTCCCCAAGATATGATGTGAATATCACAACCTAAGATAGTACAATTTTAAAAACCCCACAGTCCTTAAAAAGTCCAAACACTTTAAAGTCCATAGTCTCTTTTAAAAGTCTCAACTGTGGGTGGGCTTCTGTAAAATCCAAAACAAGTACTGTCTTATTTCAAAGTAACTCGAGGCTGGACATCTCACACATGATCTTCTGGGCTCCAAAGGGCACTGGCAGCTCCACTGCTCTGACTCTGCAGTCCACAGCACACTCAGCTCATCTCGCAGACCCAGGCCAGCTCCATTCCACACTTACTGCTGTCCTTGGTAGTCATCCCATGGTCCCGGCATCTCCAAAAAAACTGGCGTCTCCACTGAAATTGAGGCTACACCTTCACCAATGGCCTCTTCTTGCCTCTTGGGGTGCAAAGCCTCAGTTTCTCTCCATGACCCCTTCAATCCTGGGGTCTTCACTGCAACTGAAGCTGCACTTTCACCTATGGCCTTTCCTGGCCTCTCAGAGTGCCAAGCCTCAGCTGCTCTCTGTGACCCCTTCACACTTTCAACACCAGAACCGTGCAGGAGACTCTTACACATTACCAATTCCTGCTTCCAGCTTGAGATAGAGGTGCGGGTCCCCTCTGTGCGCTGACCCTGAGGAAATACCTCCCCAAGAATGTAAGTCTGAGGGGTGCTATAGCTTGGATGAAAAAAACATAATAATAAAAATAAGCTAGACACAGCCAGGCATGGTAACACACGCCTTTAGTCCCAGCACTTGGGAGACAGAGGCAGGTGGAGCTCTGTGAGTTCAAGGCTAACCTGGCTACATAGCGAGTTCCAGGCCAGCCAGGGCTACAGGGAGACCCTGTCTCAAAAAGAAAGACCAAAAAAGGGGCTGGAGAGATAGCTCAGCAGTTAAGAGCACTGACTGCTCTTGCAGAGGACCCGGGTTCGATTCCTAGCACCCACGTGGCAGCTACAAACCGTCCTTAACTCTAGTTCCAGGGAATCCTGCATGACACAGGTGCGCTCACATAAATGCAGACAATACACTCATACACATAGAATAAAAATAATAAAATATTTTTTAAAAAAGACTGGAAAAGTAGGGATAAGAAATCAAAGACTAAAGCTGGGACTGGTGACACACATCCTCAATCCCAGCAGTTGGGAAGCAGGGCCTGCAGACCTCTGTGAGCTCAAGGCCAGCCCAGTCCACCCAGCAAATCCAGGCCTTCTAGGGTAACAGGGAGACCCTGTCCCAATGAAGTTTAAGAGAAATCAAGGACCAAAGGATTTGCCAACATGGGGTTAACTTTGGTGGAATAATGAAGGTTCCATTAGCTCTGTTCTTTTTTTTTTTTGAAAATCCTAACAAGTTTATTGGGCTTGCTGACACAACATAGGGTGGAGTGTTACTTACAGAAGAGTGGGCACCCCCTCATTTACAACTGCACTGGGAAGTCCATATTCAACTATAGAACCTGACCAAAGGATTTGCCAACATGGGGTTAACTTTGGTGGAATAATGAAGGTTCCATTAGCTCTGTTCTTTTTTTTTTTTGAAAATCCTAACAAGTTTATTGGGCTTGCTGACACAACATAGGGTGGAGTGTTACTTACAGAAGAGTGGGCACCCCCTCATTTACAACTGCACTGGGAAGTCCATATTCAACTATAGAACCTGTGACTTCCCGTTAACTGCACAAAGCGGCAAGAGAGGTGCCTCATGGCGTTCTTGGCTTATATGTCCTGTATGTTAAGTCCTATCCAGTCAAACATTTATATTCAGATGTCCATCAGTGCAAATTCATCCACTGGAGTCTAGACAGTCTAGTTAGTCTATCTAGAGTCACTCCCTCAAGGCAGATCAACTCTTTCTTACCCATCAGTAATCTGTTGCCAATAGTTCCTAGGCTACGGTTGTGACCTGTTGCCCATTTCCCTCATTCTGTGCTGGGTTTTTGTCTGATTGTCTTGGCATGGGTCTTGTACATGCTGACAACATTGTTTCAAGTTCATATGAGCAAGCTTCCAGTGGCCTGAAAACCTCTGTTTCCTCGTGTTCATATACCAGCCCTGTCTCTTATAGTCTTTCCTCCCCCCTCTGCCACAATGGTCCCTCAGCCATGGGTGGGTGAGTTTTAATATAGGATTCTTATCCAGGGACATGTACTCTAGACATCCACTGGCATCTAGACAGTCTAGTCAGTCTAAAACTTAGCCAGTTGTGGCCTTCTGTGTGCAAAACATGCTGTTATATGAGGAAGCTTTGCTGGTGAGAGTTGAGGGATGTATTAGCATTTTCTTTGCTCCCTGGTTCACCATGTTCCATGAGCCTTAGGTGTAGAAGTTCTACTGTAGATGTGTCAACTAGGACTGGGCATCTCTCAGATGTATATTCTGTGTGTGGTCAGTTGTGGAACTCTGCAGTAGCCTCCATCTGTTGCAAAAAGAGGCTTCTTTGATGAGTGGTACACAGTACACTTGTCTGAAAATATAAGGATCCATATTTAGCATATAGTAAGAAATTACATTTGTCTAGAGATACAACAGAGAGAGGGTTTTCTTCAGGATCTGTGACCTCTCTAGCCATGTGTATTTGGCTATATTTGCAGTGGCACTCATGAGTTCCCTCCTATTGAGAAAGCTTTAAGTCCAATTAGATAACTGTTGATTACCCCCCAGAGAACAGTGCCACCAGTTCACGAATAGAGACAGTCTGCTGTGCCAGTCATTGTGGTTATTAGGATTTAGAGCTGAGTTGGATTATTGATTGATTTTCTCCCTTAGCAGCTTGTATAGTGTCCTCTAGAACTACTAGAGCTAGTCTTCAAGAAGAAGGCTTCCAGGTCAGTTCCACCTCCCCTGCTCCAAGTCCTGCGTGTCCGAAGTATGTCCTGTTTTCAGCAGTAGGGTCTGACCTTCAAGTTCTGGGAGGTAATCAAGGGCTCTAACAATAGCTTGTGTTATTTTGGCAGACTCTTGGATTACCTTGACCATCAACTCGAAGGGAGATATTTTTCCTGTCTGACACTGTTTCTTGTTCTATAGCCTTGAGGTACATACATGCACTTGAGGTACACACATGCACTTATGTTCAGATATTGTATGTGTGTTTTTCAGGGGGCGTTGAGTTAATACAGCTCCCTCTGGCTTTTTACACCATCTAAGCTTTATGTATCTGTCCCCCATCTCTCTCTTTGACTCCCCAGTTTAAGTACCCCCATTTTCCCTTGATAATACCTGTCTCCTGTTATACCCCCCCCATTGAGTTCCTTCTTCCCTTTTACCCCTGTGTTTCCTTATATGCCCTTCTCGCCTCCCTTCCCAGTTGAATGCCCCTATTTCCCCCATTTCCCCCTGGTACCATCTGTTCCCTACTATCCTCCTCTTTTGGGCTCTTTCTTTCCCTTTACCTCCCTGTTTCCTTTCCATTTTCCTGGCTCCTGCTGTTACATCAGGATATGTACTCACATACAAGGGATTGGTGCTATGAGCCGCAAATGAGGGAGAACATATGTCACTTGCTTTTCTGAGTCTGTGTTACTTCATTTAATATAACAGCTTCTAGTTCCATCCATTTACCTTCAAATTTCATAATTTCATCTTTTCTAACTGCTGAGTAGAATTGCATCGTGTAAATGTACCACATTTTCGTTATCATTTGTCAGTTGAGAGACATTTTGATTGTTTCCATTTCTTAACAATTGTGAAAAGAGCAGCAACAACTATGGACACCCAGGTATCTCTACAGTTGGATGAGTCCTTTGGGTTGTGCCGAGGATTTGTATCACTGGATCGTAGGGCAGGTTCATTTTCAGTTTGTTAAGAGTTCACTCTGCTTTCCACTGTGGTTGCGTGAGTTTGCATCCCACCCGCAGTGAATGAGCGCTCCTTCTCCATGCCCTCTCCAGCATTTGATGTGTTTTACTCTCTTGATCTTAGCCAGTCTGACTGCTGTAAGATGAAATTTTAAAGTGATTTCTTTTTGGTGTTTTTGAGACAGGGTCTCCCTGTAGCCCCAGCTGTCCTGGAACTCACTATGTAGACCAGGCTGGCCTTGAACTCATCGAGATCTGCCTGCCTCTGCCTCCCGAGTGCTGAGATTAAAGGTGTGCGCCACTACGCCCAGCTTTTAAAGTGATTTTTATCTACATTTCTCTAATTACTGAGAATGTTGAGCACTTTAAAGATGTTTCTTAGGTATTTCTATTTCTTTGTTTGAGAACTCTGTTCAAGTCCTTAGCCCATCTTTTTTATTGGGTCATTTATTTTCTTGATTTATTTAATTTATTTTTTTATTTCTTTGTATATTCTGGATATTAATCTTCTGTTGGATGTGTAGGAAGATTTTTCTCCCATTCAGTGTGTTTCCTCTTCATTGGTTGTTTCTTTTGCTGTACAGAAACTTTGTAGCTTAATGAGGCCCCGTTTTTTTTATTATTGACCTTAATTCCTGAGCAACTGATATCTGATTTAGAAAGCCCTCTCCTATACCTATATCTGTGGGTTATTGTCAATGTTTTCTTCTAACATTTTCAGAGTTTCAAGTTTCACATTGAGGTCTTTGATCTATTTGGAGTTGACTATTGTGCAGGGTGAAAGATAAGGATCTAGTTTCATTCTTCTACAGGTGGAGATCCAGTTTTGCCAGCACCATTTGTTGAAGATGCTGTCTTTCCTCCATTGTGTGTTCCTGGCACCTTTGTCAAGTATCTGTAACTGGAATGATCACTACCTTTTAAATAGTCATTAGTTAATTAATTAATATTTTGTTTTCAGGGTCTCATTTAACTCAAGCTGGTCTTATATTTGCCATGTAGCTGAGGCCGGCCTTGTACTTTTGATTGTCCTACTTTTGTCTACAGAGTACTGGGGTTACCAGTGTGCACCACTCAACTTCCTGTCGTTTTTAAAGTGGCAAAGCTAGACCAGTGAGATGGCTCAGCTGTTAAAGGCACTTGCTGCCAAACCTGATGACCCAAGTTCTACCCTTGGAACTCATATAGTAAAAGGGGAAAAAAACCCAAAATCCTACTTCCAAAAGTGCAACTTGTGGCAGGAACATATCCATAATCAGAGGACAACTTATAGAAGTCAGTTCTCTTCGTCCACTGTGTGGGTCCCTGGGATTGAATTCAGATCATTAGACTTGGCATCAAGTGCATTTATCCCCTGAGCCATCTCTCTGGCCATAAACTGACTCTTATGGAAAATATAATACCCTACACACACACACACACACACACACACACACACACACACACACACACACACACACACACACACACACACACACACACACACACACACACACACACACACACACACTGCTTAAATGGGTGATCTCCCCTAAATCATCTACAATCAAACACAGACACACCTTTCGAGGAATAATTTCTCAGTTTAATTTTATAAGATCATGTTGGTATGTGTATATACACAAACATATTCTTTTATCCAAAACCCTGTTTTGTGACTTGCTTTTAAAAATTTACTGCCTAACTTTTCCAAGCTATAAATATTTTTTTTATGTATTTTTATGGATCTTCATTCTGTGTTATATGTTTCCCCCTGTTTTCCTATGTTTAGTTGGTTCCCGTTTTATTACGATGATAAAGGGCGCTGCAGTGAACACTTTTACGGGAGTTATTTATTGGGACCTTGGTCTGTTTCAGCATCTACTCCAGTCATCTGTTTTCACTGAAGTTTTATAGTTTGTATAGGGCTCGGGGAGTCCTCTACCTCACGTTATTCAACTCTCTTGTTGTATATTAATTATAAAAGTGTCACTCCAGACTCTCCAACCTTTTCCAGGTCATTATTACAATCTAGATGAAGTGACAATGACTATGTGTTTAATATTTTCAAGATTTATTTTTATAATTTTAAATTATGTCTCTGTGTGTGGGGGGGGAGGTGGCTGTGTGCACATGTGTAAAGGTTCCCGAGTTGTTGGGTTCCTTGGAGGTGTAGTTATATGCAGTTGTGAGCCACCCAGTGTGGGTGCTGGGAACTGAATTCAGGTCCTCTGGACATGCTGTACATGTATGAGCTCTTAACCACTAAGCCATCTCCCCAGCCCTGAGTTTAGCATTGTCACCCTTTGGGGCATTGGCTCACACTTAACAGGAGGATGAGTGACAGGTGAGTGCACGTGGCAAACTCTGCCCTGTGTGTTTCACTGGTAACAGCCATGATTCAATTAAAACATCGACTTCTAGTCTGAGATTAATATCATTTACTTTGTTCAAGAAGTCGAGCAACCAGTTTTCTAAAGTGTAGAGCAGACGTTGGACTGTATCAGAAGCTTCCTCTGGCAGCTATTGGAATACAGATTTTGGGATTAGTTTTAATAAGGGTTTAGGTAATGGAGGTAACTGAGAAGTTGTGAAGACTATATTCAGCTATAGCAAGATGTTCTGGGAGTGTGATGTGGTTCTATGACTTATTTAACTGACCACCCTGCAGGAGTCATGTAGTCTGTGAATGCAGGTTCTCCAGGCTCACAGAGCTCATGTTGAATTTCTAAGATGGCCTTTTGATTTTCCTTGTGGCTAAAAACCCGCTAAACCTAAAGCAGAATTGTCTTTTGAAACGTGTGCACAGTACTAAGAATGGACTCTATGGTGGGCTGGGCTCAGGTGTGTGAACTCCATCCAGTTCAGGAGTACAGCTTTCCAGAGCACCAGGCATGAGAGCTGTGGTTCTGGTTTTGAAATGTCAGCAGTTTCACAGGGATCTTTAAAATTATTTATCTATTGACACTGCTTTGAGCATACAGGGCACCATCTAGACCAGGCTAGCCTTGAATTCACTATGTAGCTGAGAATGACCCTGAACTATTTATTGATCCTCCTGCCTCTTCCTCTGGAATGCTGGGATTACCGGCATGCACCTCCACATCTGGCTTTGCTGGAGCCCAGTGCCTTGTGCATTGTAGACATGCATTCTACCAACTGAGCTACATCCTCTTCCCCTTGGATCTTTTTGTAGGCAAATGCTCAGCATGGCTTAGAAAACAGCATTTTGTAAGAAGAAATTTCAGTAGCATTAGTGTTTGGGAATTAGGCCGTGAAGATAAATCCAGTTCAGACAGCATGGCCATTTCTAGAGTAAACAGCAATCAATTTCAGTCAACTTTCTCTGTATTCTTTAACCAGTTACTACCTTCATCTGATCTCCTAGATATCTGAAACTCAAAATCAAGGCTACAATAAAAAAATTCAGTAACTTGGTAAATATGAGTCCATACATTTTCATTATGAGGTTAAAGAAGTTTATGAGTTTCTAAGCAAGTCATTTAATGTCCTTTAAGGTTTTGTGAACATTATCATATTATTTCATACTTTCCAGAGTCCTGTGACAGAGCTGCATAATTATTAGAAATCAAAAAGTGGCGGTGAGATGCAGAGAAGCTGTCACAAAGGCAGGTACACAGCAGCATCTACACAACTTTGCACACCCCTTTCTTCTTGTTTTTATCTATTTTTATTTTATGTGTATGAGTGTTCTTTTACCTGCATGTATATGAATACCCATGCATGCCATGTTCACTGAGGCCAGAAGAGGGCATCGGATCTCCTGGAACTGGAGTTATGGACAGTTGTTAGCCGCCATGTGGGTGCTGGGAATCGAACCCCGGTCCTCTGCAAGAGCAGCCAGTGCTCTTAATTGCTGAGCCATTTCTCCAACTCCAAGACTGTAAGAAGTGGACGTTTCAGCACAGAACAGTGAGTAAAAGAACCTTCGAAATTTTGACTGTGATGTTGCCTCACCCTGAAAATTTGGAAATGGGTCAGGCTTTAAGAAAATTGGTTGCTGGGTTTCAGAAGCTAAGGATTAAATATCTATGTGGGCCCGTGTGAATCAGACACTCCAAATGAATGCATGTTCTCATTACTGGTCTTCTATTCACATTGTCATTAGTAGAATGCACATAAATTTCATATGCTCCCAAGTTCAGATGCACAAGAATAATCTCTTTTTTCTCAATGCATATAATTTCCCATAGGCTTGACTTGTCTCAGCATGACAGAAATCACTTGGTTTCCTAGTGAAACATTTCTTTTTTAAAATTTTATTTTTTTTATTATTTTTATTTTATGTGCATGAGTGTATTGCCTACATGTTGGAAAGGGTACCTGTGTCGTCCAATTCCCGGGAAGGACAGAAGAGGCCGTCAGATCCCCTGGGACTGGAGTTATGGACAGTTGTTAGCTGCCATGTGGGTGCTGGGATTCAAACCCAGGTCTTCAAGAACAGTCAGTGTTCTTAACCACTGAGCCATCTCTCCAGCACAGTGAAACGCTTCTTTAGGGGAAAGGACTCTGTTCCTTGGAGGTGTGCTGGGCTACATTGTGAGTGCGGGGTGGAAAGTGAAGGCGTGGTATCATCAGGAAATACTGGGTGAGAAGAAACCTGGGATCTTCCTGAAGTCCTGGCGCCCTACCACACAGAGAAGGCCGAATTGCTGTCCTGCCGGGAGGACTGAAACAGATTCTGTTCTCTTTCCTTCAATTCCCACTTATTCCCTGGGGGTTGGGGGGCGATTAGCTCATGTTCGTTCATGAATTCACTCCGTGAAAAGAGCTCTGCACTGGAGACTGATCAACAGTGAATCTTGACATGATGCTTCTAGAAAAAGGATGGCTGAGGCCTTAGCGGAGCTCAGAGTCCTTTGGAACACAGTGGCTTGGCCTCTCGAACCATTTTATGTGAACTCCACATCATGGATGATTCCAGACAGAACACATGTAAGATTCTAGTTGGGAAGAAAACATGGAGGATTATAGGCATGCCTGGGCCCTGGTCTCTCTTGTTCTCGGGATGGGATGTGATCAGAGTTCTGTGTCTGAGAGTCTAGAAACCACATGAAATATCAGTACAGTTAGACTACAGATTGAATCACACCTGTATGTGCAGTAACCACTGTCTACTGTGTAAGCGCTGTTTTACATAGTTTCCCTTAACATTACAAGTTAGCTTTCCATCATGTGTCCTTGTGACTTTGACTTTGAAATTTTATTTCTAAAATCCCTAATAAATTACTTCATAAAAAGGCCACCAAAAAAGTAAAGGGCAGAAATGTGTGTTAGGTCATATTGACTTTTCTGATGATGGTATTTTCATTAGAACTAATGGGTGATTGTGCAGAAATCATTTCAGAGCCAAAAGGTGTTTGCAGAGATCATCAAATACAAGATGCTCATTTTCTAAAAGTACTCTCACTATGGACTATTCCAGTGGAATGGAAAACTCACAGAACCATATACCACACAGAAGAGCACCAGTGACAGTGATGGTCACACCTCTTTCTGTTTTCAGAGACTTCGGTTTGTATCATAAAGGATGTCTCTGAGGAAAAGACAGGATTCCTTTAGCATGTATGCCGAAGGCAAAGTCTGTCTCCCCTATCCTGTCTGACAGTTCTTCTTCACTGAGGCTGTGTTGGACAAACTCTTGGGTCCTTCATGATGGTGGCCTCCAGGTGTTTACACCACAGTGGATGTTGAAGATCCAGTTGTAAGATAGACTAACTTAGTTTGGTCATAAATTGGTTCTGATTTGCTCAGGAATCTTTAGTTCTTTTTAAGATTTTTATTATTGTTAATTGTGTGTGTGTGTGTGTGTGTGTGTGTGTGTGTGTGTGGCACTGCATGTATGTGCATGAGAGTACAGGTGCATGTGGAGGCCAGAAGAGGGCACTGGAGTCCCTGAAGCTGGAGTGCCAGGTGGTTGTGAGCGCCCTCTGTGAGTGCTGGGAACTGGATTCAGGTCTCCTTGAGAGCAGTGCCCACTCTCTGGCACTGGGTGCCTTTCTAGGGTGGTCTTTCTAGGCCTTCCAGAGGAAATCTTACTGGATCTATGTTGCCATTGCAGGGTTCATTGTGGTAAATCAGCATGCAGAAAATTTAAACGTTTCAGTAGAACTAGTGAACTTTAGTGCAGCTATTGCTAGTAATTACAGCAAATCTGAAAGAAATATGTGTCTGTTGCCATGTTTTGCTGTTTGGACAGATGAAGAATCTTTTCCTCATCACAGCTGTGGTGATGTTTTCATAAATAGACAAACAGAAAGCTTAATGCTTGACTGACATGCTTTACTGCTTGGAATGAGGACTGCATAAGTATCCCATGATTATATGACTGTTTCATGTCATGTCTAATGATTCCTGCTGTGTGGTTTTATGCCTGCTCATCTATGGAGTACACTCAGGAGGAACCTGTTCCATCTCCACTGTGCTCTGCCCAGCAGGACCCTCCAAGTAGTCCTCTGCTCATTTATTGATTTGACTGTTCAGAAGTCACTCACTCACAAGCAGGTATTAAGCACCCTTTCTTGTCACAAACACTGCATGGCTTATTACTGGGGTACAGAGCGAGATATAATCTTTCTATCAAGAACTTAGTTTCTGAGAAAAGTTGAAACACACGGTAGTAACTATGATGTGATGATTCATAAGTGGGAAACTGAATTCAGAGTTGAAAAGAGGGGACGAGATAGGGACCAAGGTAACTTTTTTATAGATGCTGCGTGTGTGCGTGGTGTGTGTGCGTGTGTGTGTGCGCGTGTGTGCGTGTGTGATTGCTTTTATTTTACTAATGAAGTACCATGCTAAACAGCTGTTCTTCAGCTGTTTTAGAAGGGACTCTACTATGGATTTCTTGGGTCAGTAAGTATCCTCTGAAATACTCCTGTTTAACTCTACATCTGGCATTAATGATTTGCTCCTTTCTTTGTACACAGCGAACAGAGACATGTAGAAAGTGCTGCAGGATGGTTAAGTGTTTCTTGTCCTATAGCTGGATCCCAAGTCTAATCATAATCAGAAAATATTTGTTGAATGAACAAACTAGGGGTACCCAGATATATAGCACCCCCCCTACTAATTAGGGATCATTTTGTGTCATTGTAGAGTATTGCTTTTATCCATTTATGCAAGTGTAACTTACTGTATTACCAGCAGAATTAAGAACAGGGAAGCAGGGCTTGCTTGGGCACGCCAAGAGTATTGCCTGTGAGTTTCACAGGCCTCTTCTACACGGATCTTGTTGGTCACAGCTTGTCACATGGCTGAACTGGTTGAAAGTGTGGCTGAGAAATGTCAGCATTAGCAGCTGCGTGCTATAGATGACTGGCTAGATCCAGTCATACTCTCTTACACGTGGGGTAAGCATCATGTTTATCTCACTACAGCTCTGCTGTTTTACATGCTCACCGAGGAACCTACCGTCTCACCTTCAAGGTTTTAAAATCAGGACCCGAACTTATTCTCTGCTGGTTTTTCTAGCTGACCTGATGTTCTCTGACATGTCAGAATAGCTTATGGCTGCTATAGGAAATAACATTGTTCTAAACCTTTCATGAATCTTCACTATGAAAACGGTTCCTTTCTATGAAGGAATGACCCTCAAACTTCAATTCTTTGATAGTTTCAAAAACAGTAAATTCTTTACTTTCTTAATATTTCTGTTGTTGGGGCCGAAGATATGGCTCAGTGGTTAAGAGCACTGGCTGCTCTTGCAGAGGACCTGGGTTCGAATCCCAGCAGCCACATGATGACTTACAACTGTGTATAACTCCTGTTCCAGGGGATCTGATGCCTTCTTCTGTCCTATGTGGGCATTGCATGACACGGGTGCACTTACACACAGACATAACACTGATACATGTAACATAAAAATGAATAAATGAAAAAAATTAAAAATGCCAGGTTGTGGGGATCTTTGAAGGCAGATCACATGCTTTTGGTTGGAAATAAACAGGAGTATTTCATCCATTTTCCTTCATTTTCATGATCACCATGCAATGCTTCTCAAGTGGAAAATAGAATTATTAGCATAACTTGGCAGATTTCTAACAGAATGGGATGCTTGGGTTTCTGAGCTGAATTCTGTTAATTTTTTCATTTGCCATTTGTCATGTTTCTTTAAAGGTAAGAAGTAAGTCATATTTAGGTGTAGCTGGACTTGGTTTGTCATGACACGGTTGGACATGTTTTCCGGTTGCTTCTCATTACAGAGGACAGAGTTACACTTGTCTCCCTAAGTTTGTCTTCTTCACTGCAACATGGCTTCTTAGCAGGAGGTGATGACTGGGGAGTGAGATTCGACTAGACAGTATATGTATGGATTTTCTCAAAGTTTGCTCATCCAGGTAAAAACGAACGCAGATCACTCCCTGCAGTTCCATAAATGTCAAGTTCTTTTTACGTTTGGCATTTTTCTGTTGTTGTTGTTGTTGCTTGTGACAGGGTCTCCCTCTAGCCCCAGTTGGCCTGGAACTTGCTATGTAGGCCAGGCTGGTCTCCATCCCATAGAGATTCACCTGCCTCGGCCTCCCAAGTGCTGGGATTAAAGGCATGTACCACCACGCCAGCCTAAATGTCAAGTTTTTAATGAAGATGTGTACCCCGAAGGATAAACTCGGGTTGTAGATTCAGCTTCTAGTGACCCTCAGATGCAGAGGGAAAAGAGAGTTTGCTCATTCAGCCATCTTCTCTTTCTCCCGTGTCTCCGTTTGGTCGTTTGCTAGAAATTAGTTAATTTTCAGTTCTACTCAGTTCACGTAATTCCAGTCATGGCGGATGGCGTGGGAACCTTTCTTGGATCAGTGGTCCTAGTACCCAGCCCCCTTTTCCCTCTGTTTAAATTCTTTCTAACATGGCTTCTGGCACTATGAGGACCGAGCTACCTTTAGAGGGAGGGTTTTCCAGTGGAACTGGAAGGCACCTGCTCACTTTTGCACTCACAAATTCACTGTGGCTTCATTAGTTTGGCACCTGTGAATCCCTGCCTTTCCTCCGTGTCACTGACCAAGTGATGTTGCTTTGGTGGGTCACCAAGAGGTCACTGCCTCCCCACTTCATCTGATTGACCACTCTAAGAAGGAAGAACAGGCCAAGAAAGTGAAATCACAGGTCGACCTCTGCTTGGACCCAGCACATCTGTGGCATCCGGAGAGGGCTCGAGACGGACTTCTTTCCACTTTGGCCACTGGAAGGAAATCTCATTGACATATCGAGAGTGTGGTGAACGCAGCCAGTGACCGATAAAGGAGGAGGTGGGGTTGGGAGCACTCTTCCCTAAGACGAAGACGTGTGCACTCGAGTCACCACTCAGCATCTTCTCCGTTGTACATTCCCATGACTGTACTGAGGACTGTGGAAAACACAGCAGTGTTCATAAAGCAGGAGACACACACTTAAAAGACGTGCATATTTGGTACTCACAAGACATTGTTTTTCCAATGGGATTCCAGAAGTCCTGGTGCCTGATCGATGAGTGAAGGCACAGATCCTACTCTGCCTTCTTTCACCCACGTGGCAGATGAGTCAGCCTGATGCCACTGCAGCTGTATTTAGTTAAGTTGTATTTGATTTAATTACATTTTTTAATGTTTGCTTTTGTGTGTGTGTGCACATGAGGGTGGGCAGCCATAGCACACTTACGGAAGTCAGTGGACAACTTGTTGGTTCTCTCCTTTTACCATACAGGTCCCACGGATCAAACTCAGGTCAACAGGCTTGGCAGCTCTCTGGCCCAGGTTCACTCTTTTCCCAATAATCTTATCTTTTCTCTCATCCAAACATTTGAGGAAAAGGCAACATGACTTTTTTTGTTGTTGTTTACACATGTGTAGCAACGGACATACAAGAAAGCTGAGCGATTCACTTTCTGTGTAGCTTTTAGAGAGACTCATTAAGATGGACACAGTACAAACCAAAAGCCAGATTTTCTCTGGAAAGAATGATGCACCTCTGTTTAATCAAGTATTTGAAAGTGAGTCCAGGCCATGCTGCAGTACTTGGTGTAAAGCCAAATTCTCTTCTGGGAGGCCCGAGCTGTGCACGCTCTTGGCTCCCAGGCCCCACACTGTCTTTACGATCTGACCGACAACTGACACAATGTCCCTCTAAGCTACAGTTTAGGGAATAAAGATATTTATTCAGGCTTGCCAACACAGCTTATGATATCTGGGAGGGGGTCCCTTACAAAGGCATGGACGCCCATGGGCTTTTTAACCCTACATCTTGGTTGAGCCTTCTAGATCCGTGGCCACTGGTGCCCTGGCCAAGATGGCGAACTTCATGCTGCCTCTCTGGCGTGCTTCCTCTGTGTCTGTCCTTAGACCCTTCCCCTCACGCAATTGAAGCTGAATGATTAGGTGGGAGGGGTGACGTCTCTCTCTCTTTCTATGGAGTCTCTTAGGGTTCAGACATTCAGATGTTGCTAGTTCTTTTGAAGGACATGCCTATCCAACACATGGTCAGGTGATGTAAGAAATCTGGAGAGCTTTGTACCCAACATTCCGCTTGGCAACAGAAGGAATAGCCAGACAGGGTGTAGGGGCCTATGGTCAGGAAGCAGAGTTCTGATCAATATGCTACCCAGGGTGTTTAGAACACAGGAGCATTATACTTTAATTTTTTTGTGTGGAACATCTTACAAGATCATTTGAGAAATGTTGAATCCTGGTACACATTTCAAGAAATGCTGGGTTTTGTGACCAAAACCCTTAGGAAAGAATTTCTGCAAATTATAGAAAATACTTTAAAATTTGACCTATAATTATTTTCATATTAGAAATTTATTACACGGCATCAGATGCATGTATGTATATGACTTCACAAAATAATGCTAATTTTTGTTTGTGTGTGTTTTTGAGACAGGGTCTCCCTATAGCCACAGCTGGCCTAAAACTAGCTATATAGACCAGGCTGGCCTTGAATTCACAGAGATCTGCCTGCCTCTGCCTCCTGAGTGCTGGGATTAAGGGTGTGTACCACCACATCCAGCTTAATGCTAATTTTTCTATAGAAGAATTGCTTATTCTGATATTTGATGGTTCATTCCAGTGTTCTATTGTTCTAAAGAATTCTACAGTCAACGGTGGTAGATGTCATCTATATTTTCTCTTTCCATAGCAAATATTACCTGTGCCTAGCCTGTCCGAGTCAGACCCACCTGCACAAAATCAGTGTCTCCTGCTTGTCACATCAAAGTGTCATTTAGTTGTATCTGATGGATTGTTCTAGAGATGATTAAAGAGAATGCCTTATGGTTTCTCCATAATACAAACAACTTTCACAGTTTGTTGCTCCTGAAGGTGAGAGAAGCTCTTTTACAGAACTTGGAAAACTCCTTCTTAAAGAAAAATCCTAAAGATGCTGAAATGTGTCCAGATTGTTTTCCTAGGTATTGCCGATGCTCTGATTTTTCTCTCAGAGCTCAGCTCCCATGTGTGCTGCTGCTTCTCACCTTGGCTCTGGGGTTGGCTCTGGGGTTCACAGTGAACTGCTGCTTCCTTCAGAATGATGAGAGAACTCTGAGGCAGGCGCCCTTCAGGGCATCGCCAGATGTGTTGAGTTCAGCCTCTGGTGGACTGTACTAGACCTTCATCAGTGTGTGTCTCCTTGTCACAGGCCACAGATAGAGGCCACAGAAGCTCATGTTCTGGCCACGCTTACTAAGAGTAGGATACAGGACATGGAATACCGAACAGGGAAGACAGCATTCCAGATTGTAAGAGATTCAACCACAGCTTTGACAGAGCAAGTCCTGAGCCTGCATCTTCAGGGGACATCCACTAGTGAGGGGTATGTGGATACATACAACATACATACAACTTGATACCAACCTAGATATGCCTGGGAAGAGGGAGCCTCAATTGAGGAATTTCCTCCATCATATTGACCTGTCACATTTTCCTGATTGCTAATTTATGTAGAATGTTCCAGCACACTGTCTGCGGTGCCATCTCTGGGCAGATAGGTCTGGGCTGTATATGGTAGGTGAGCAACCCAGAGGAGCAAGCCAGTGAGCAGCATTCCTCCATGGTCTCTGCTTCAGTTCCTGCCCGAGGTTCCTCGAATTACTGCCTCAGTGTCTCTTGGTGCTGGACTGTGTTTGTAAGCCAAACAAACAAACCCTTTGCTCCCTGAGTTGGTTTTGGTCAGCGCATCATCAGAGCCACACACAGCAAACTAAGACATAGAGGTGAAACTATGAATGAGTTTTGTGGAATTCCCTCTGTTAACTGTGGATGGATGAGTTTTAGGAAGATCACGGAGTGTTTTGGAGACATAGGTGCTGTAGAAAGTAAAACTGGTTTGAAAGACGGAGAGCCCTGCTTCTGTCCCAGCTGTGGCTCTGGGTATCTGGGCCACTCTGGAAAAGCCACAAGTGTCTGAGCCTTGTCTCCTCATCATTAAAGGACCTGACTCCACAGACTCAGATCAATTTCAAGGATCTCAAGGCCTCACATAGTTTTCTGTGAACTTCACTCGTTCCTCTTGTGTCTTTCGTGGGTAAGTGGAGGGTAATGCATGTGGCAACGTGCACAGAGCTCTGTGACATGTTATACATGTTGATTTAAAGTGAAGCCCACAAAAGGGACAACTTATAAATGCTGAGTTGAGAATTTTCAGGTGCGGTTTCAACTTAATAATTTTATATATAATTCAAAAATATTTTCCCCATTCTGCATGATAAAACGTTATCTTTCTTTCATTTAAAAAACTATACACAGTTAGGTTCAATTATGGCATTTTCAAACAAAAGTTGTTTTTGTTGCTTTTCTTACCCCGCTTCTCACCTGTCATGGCTGGCTTGGTTGCCAACTTGACGTACTTGGGAAGAGGGAGCCTCAACTGGGGAATTTCTGTACTGGACTGGGCTGTGGCCATGTCTGTGAGGTATGTTTTGACTGTTGAGTGATGTGCAAGGGACCAGCCCACTGTGGGTGGTGCTACCCCTGGGCAGGTGTTGTATAAGAAAGCAGGCTGAGCACAGGCCAGGGGAGCAAGCCAGTAAGCAGCACTCCTCCACGGCCTGGGCTCCGGCTCCTGCCTCCAGGTTCCTGCCCTGAGTCCCTGCTTTGACTTCCCTTGGTGATGACCTGTGACCTGGAAGATGTAACTTGAAATAAACCCCTCCCTCCCCAAGTTGGTTTTGGTCAGTGTTTGTAATCATAGCAATAGGAAACAAGTAGGTCACAGCCATATCAATGCCAGGATGTGGGTTTCAGTGGGTACTACTGTCATCAGCGCTTTCCAGTGGCTGTGTCTGTCCCCTCACCAGCTGAGTACACATTCTCATCCGCCCTTGCCTGGGTTCCAGAAGTTCACTTCTGTAGCTTGGAAATCGAGCTGATGGAATAGTATTTTTCTTTAATTTGTATTTCTCCTATTAACAGTGGACCAGATCAACTTTTCTTTAAAAATTGCCCTTCATGAGCGTAAAGAACTATGTAGAGGGTGGAGGGTGGAGAGATAGCTCAGCAGTTAAGAGCCATTACTGCTCTATCGGAGGACCAGAGTTTGTATCCCAGCACCCACATCAGATGGCTCACAAACACCTGTAACTCCTGCTCCAAGGGATCCAAGCTGGCTTCTGGCCTCCCAGAGCACCTGTGCTCATACATGCGCGTGCACACGTGCACACGTGTACACACACACACACACACACACACACACCAGATCCCCAAAGAAAGTTATATAAGGAGTGCCCACATACCTGGCTTGTCACATAAACTTTTCTTTTCCATATCCCCTTCCCTGACAGCCACAACTCCGCACTTCTGCCCACTTTTACTTTAGATGTTTGACATCAGATATTTTATGATATTCTTTATATGTGTAAATATGTTTAAATTAACAACTCACACAGGAGTATTTATCTCTTCCCCACGTTCTCCCTAGCTCATGCATCTCTTCTTGTTTTTCCTTCCTCCTAGCATCTTAATTTTAAACAGATAAGGTTTAGAACCTGTATTTTTATTGCTGTGTGTATTGGCTACTTTTCTTGTGGTTGTGACAAAATACCACACAAAAGCAACTTAGAAGAGGAAGGGCTTGTTCTGGCTTACAGCTGGAGGGTGCAGTCCATCATGGTGGGAAATCATCGTGGCAGGGGGGTGAGGTAGCTGGTCACAACGCAGAAAGGAAGCAGAGTGAGCGAATGCCGGTGCTCAGCTCACTTTCTTCTTTTTGGTCAGTCTGGGACACGCGTCCGTGGGATCAATCCACCCACACAGAAGGTGGGTCCAGGACATGCATCCATGGGATCAATCCACCCACACAGAAGGTAGGTCCAGGACACACGTCCATGGGATCAGTCCACCCACACAGAAGGTGGGTCCAGGACACGCATCCATGGGATCAATCCACCCACACAGAAGGTGGGTCCAGGACACGCATCCATGGGATCAATTCACCCACACAGAAGGTGGGTCCAGGACACGCGTCCATGGGATCAGTCCACCCACACAGAAGGTGGGTCCAGGACATGCATCCATGGGATCAATCCGCCCACACAGAAGGTGGGTCCAGGACACATGTCCATGGGATCAATCCACCCACACAGAAGGTGAGTCCAGGACACACGTCCATGGGATCAATCTGCCCACACAGAAGGTAGGTCCAGGACACACGTCCATGGGATCGCTCCACCCACATAAAAGGTGGGTCCAGGACACACGTCCATGGGATCAATCCACCCACACTGTAGGTGGGTCTTCCTGCCTCATCTGCCACAGGTGCACATTCAGGTGACTCCAAATCCAGTCAAATTGATGATGAAAATTAACCATCACCCTGTTCGAGCCAATCCCTGTGATACCACAAATACAGTTTTCCTTTGTCACAAAAGGTTACACACTGGCTTCCTTTCCAGTAATTTTGAATTTACAAAATTATTTATTATTTTTAATTTAAAATTTATTTTTATTTTATGCATATTGAGCATATTGCCTCTGTGTATGTAAGAGCACCCATGTCCTGCAATGCCTGTGGAGGTCCGGGGAGGGCGGTGGACTCCCCTGGAGCACTAGCAGGAGCAGCCAGTGCTCTCAATGCTGGAGCCATCTCTCCTGCCCCATACTTTTTATTATTTTTAAAGATTTTGTTTATTTATGCATGTGTGTGGGCAACCACAGAGATCAGAAGGTAGCATCAAATCTGTTGTAGCTGCTCTAGGCAGTTGTGAGCCACCCAACATGGGCACCAGGAACTGAACTTTGGTTCTCTGGAAGAACAGCAAGATATATTAACTCCTGAGCCATTTCTCCAGCCCAGAGTTGATGTCATTATTAATCCAACCTTCCAAAGTCGGCTGCATGTACGCCCGAGATTCTCTGAAATTCCCGGGAGATCTTAAAGTCTCTCAATCTACCTTTGTCTGATGGTCACAGGTCTCTCATCAGCTATCAAGCTGAGCTTTGCTGCTGGGCTGTGATACTTTATCGTCCTTCCTTCTTATTTCTGCTGTGTCACTTACTTTTTACTTACAAAGTGCCTTCTTCAGAAATGATGAATGGGGGAAACTTTCTGGAGAACTTGCAGGATCGAAGATATCATTTACCTGTATTGACACATCATTGATGACATTGGGTATAGATTTTCTTGTGGGAAAGCACTTTTCTTAGTCACTGGAAGATAATTCTGCATTGTCTACACGATTTTATTGTTGTGGTTGAGAATTGCACAGCTATTTTGATACTCCATCATTTATGATTGTAAAAATTTCCTGTGTTTTGGGTTTCTATCTTTTTGGTTTCAAAGCCTCACTAATTAGCTATTTATCTAGTAATCAGTAGACCATCTACTGTTTTGTGTTGTTTCTCTGGCATTGCCTCCCTGCTTTTTAATTTTTCGGGGGGAGAGTTCTTATTTTCCTTTCCAAACCATATATAGTCCAAGAAGGCCTCGGACTCTAGGAAATCTCTGGTCTCACATCTTTGCTTTTTCATTTTATTAATTTTGTGTGTGTGCACGTGTGTGTGTGTGTGTGTGTGTGTGTGTGTGTGTGTGTGTTCCCCAGCTTGTATGTGGAGTTCACAGGACAACTAGAGGGAGACAGTTCTCTCCTTCCACCACGTAGGTCCCGAGGATAGAACTCAGTTCATCAGGCCTGGTGACGAACCTTTCTTTACTGCTGAGTCAGCCATCTTGACGGCTGTATATCCTTGTTTTTAAAGTTATAGAGCCAGCACAACCACTGCTGGCTCTTACAGTTTTGCCGGTCCCTTTTCCACAGTGGTCCTGAGCCTTGGGTGGCCGAGGTTAATCTAGGTGTCCTGCTCAGGAATAAGCACTCTGCAATCTTTTATTCTTTACACTTCCACCAGTTGTGACTTTCTGGGTTAATCATTACCTGCTGCATGAGGACGCGTCACTGAGAGAGCCAAGAAATGCACTGAATGAAGGCATAAATCCACCCCTGTTCCTCTGTGCTCCCTGAGCCTTGGGTGTAGAGGTTGCATTGTAGACGTGTCACTTAGGCCAGTGCATCTCAAGGACATTTATCCTCTATTTTCTGCATTTGCCCAGTTGTGGAACTTTTTAATGGTCTCCATTTGTTGCAGAAAGAATTCCTCCTATGCTTCCCCATGACCTCTTTTTCTTTAAATAGATATATTTGCAACCATCTGAGTCCATTTAGTGGTACTCATGTAAATGTGTACAGCAAACACACCTAAATAAATATACACACGGTCAGTATGTATATTTGGAATTGGATAACCTATCAGGAAGCTCATCCCTGGAGAAAACTGGTTCTCCCTCCCTCAGCATCCATTGATTGCCTGTCATTTTTCATCTAGAGGTGGGATGAAATTTCCCATCCACCTTGACATGTCAACTGCTGTTGTCATTATGCGGGTCTTGTTAAGGCAGACATATTATTGAGACTTCATGGGTACAGCTCCCTGTCATGTCTAGAAGAAAATATCTCCCCATGGGCATCCTAGTCCTCTGCTCTTACATTCTTTTCACTTCTGTGATTCCCTGAGCCTTAGGTCTAGGAACTGCATTGTACACATATCAGTGAGGGCCAGGCACCCTGTGGTGACTTATTCTCTGCATTTTGAATAGTTGTGGATCTCTGTAAATGTCTCCATCTGTTTCAAAAAGAAGCAAGGCTTGCTGAGCACTGAGAGCTACGCTCGTCTGTGGGTTTAAGGATGAGTATCTAGAATACAGTTAGAAATTACATTGCTTTGGGTAAGTGCAGTAGTGGGTTCTCCTCTAGGGTCTATAACTCCTCCAGACATGGGTATTTGGCTGTGTTTACAGTACTAGGTATGAATTCCTATTAAGTGACCTTAAGCCCAATTAGACAGCTATTGATTACCCCCAAGATAAAAGTACCACTGCTGTACCACCAGGAAATCCCACCTAGCTGGACTTGTCGTTGTTGTGGTCGTGGGCTTTACAGGTGGGTGAGGTTATTTGCTTTTCTCCCTTGGCAGATTACATAGCACCTTGTGATACCATGAAGCTATTCCACAGAGAGGAGGCTTCCAGGTCAGTTCCAGCTCAATCCCTCCAAGTCCCGTGTCTGAACTGAGTGATGGCCTCAGCAATAGGGTCTTACCTTCAATTTCTGGGAGGTAACCAAGGGCTATGACAATAGTCTATATTGTTTAGGGAGTCTCTTGGCCTCCCCTGACCCACAACTTGAAGGGAGAGCTTCCATGCCTGGCACTGGGGTTTTTGTTAGCTAGTCTGTGGCTCTTCGGAGGGAGACTTGTAGCATCCATTTGAGGCATGCTACCCTGCCGATACACTCACGACAATGCAGGCTTAACAGACTCTCAAAGCCTTTGCAGGAAGTCACTATCTCCTGGTGCATCCCACTGCATGACCCACTCACAGGGCTTTTGGGATCCACACTTTTTCTTCCGTGCTCTACTTTTCCACTGAGTTGCATTTAGGTGTGATATGAACAAATGATTCCACTTTACATTAAATGTGATTTTTAAGCCATATGGCTTTATCTCTCTGTGATTTCCGGTCATAGGCATATTTAATTGCCTGTGTTTCCTGGCATCACCTCTGCCTCATTATCTCCATTATATTTAGGTTAATTGAGGGGAAAGACCCGCCCTGAAAGTCAGTGGTACCATTCCTTGGATGGTGGTCCTGGACTGTGTGAATGGAGAAAGCAAACTGAGCGCTAGTATTCTCTGTTTTCCAGATACAATGTGCCTAGCTGCATGGAGTTCCTGTGGCCTGCACTTCTAGGATGGACTGCCCTTGAACTGTGAGTCAAAATAAGCCTTTTCTCTCTTAAAGTGGGTTTTATCAGGGTATTTTATCACAGCAACAGGAAGAATAATTAAGACACGTCCCTCCCTTTCCCTTCTCTCCCTCCCTCCCTCCTTCCCTCCCTTCCTTCCTCCTTTCTTTTATGATTCTGGAGCTCGAACCCAGGCCCCTGCATTGGCCAAGTTCTCTACCACTGAGCTACATGCCGAGCCCCCTTTTCATCTTCTTTTTTTAATGCAATTCCTAGTGTGGACACACTCGGGAATTTCCTAATTACTATTAGAGACACACAGAACGAGACTTTTCATTTCGAGAGTGGGACTTGGTTTAATTAAACATTAATCCAAAGAGGAGCAGTTAGACAAATCTGTGAATCAGAGCAGTCCATGAATGTGTGAAGGTGACATAAAGATGAGTTTGTTCCACTACACAAGACCGTGCTGGGTTTGAAATGACCAAATGGAAGTTTGATGTGAGTTTGCTCCCAAGCTAGGATTTACCCAGAAGACGACATCCCATCAAAGGTATGGAGAAGAAAAGGGAGCATTATAGTGAACAGAACTCAGAGAAACATCAGCAATAGCTGTTTTCTGGGAACTTTACAGAGAAGGAGAAAGAATCAGACCAAGTCAGTAAAATGATATTGAAGAGATGAAAAGAAAGATCAAGTTTTCTTGGTTTACTTTCAGAAAACTGACGAGCATTAAAAACCAAGTCAGAGGAAACCAAATACAAAACCGCTGATGAAAAGTATTTGAAGAATATGAGTAAAGCAGAAGAAAACAAAGATGATTATTTAAAGAAAAGGAAGAAAAATAAATATTAATTCGTTTGCACGAATTTGGTTCATATCAAAATCTGAAATGTTCTCTATGGCATATTATTGAGTCTCCGTAGAAAGACACTGTAGTGAAAATTGACTTCATTAAGCCAAGCCCAACATATTTTCTTTTCTTTTTTTATTTTAATTAAAAAATTTAAATTTAATAACCACATGATTAGAAGAAGCATTTCATTACAGCATTAACATATTCAGTAATACACTCAGAGCAAGACTCTTTCAATATTGGCTCTAAATTTTTAGGTTCACATTTGAACTAATACAGTTATACATTATTGTACTCGGTATAAACCTTATAAGACATAAAATTGAATGAGGCTTTAAACTTTAAAAAAGATCTCCATTTCATTTTAGAATATATTGT
Organism: Nannospalax galili; assembly: GCF_000622305.1. Lineage (NCBI taxonomy): Eukaryota > Metazoa > Chordata > Mammalia > Rodentia > Spalacidae > Nannospalax > Nannospalax galili. The sequence continues at coordinate 6,707,490 of NW_008338533.1, read as the reverse complement.
TCCTTGCAGAAAGACTCATTGTTTTTGCTACTAACACTGAGATGTTGGCGCATGCATCTCTAATCTGTATGCATCTGATTATTATTAGTTCTAATCGGTTGCACTTGGATTCTT